>NW_006443138.1:30515803-30559766 GCF_000325575.1 Pteropus alecto
CAGGAGAGCCGAGGATCTAGGTTAAAGGATCGGTTTGCTCCCATGGATTGTAAAAACATTGCTAGAGTGAAAAGTGAAAGCGCCCTTAGGATTGCGATGTCACCAACATGCAGCTCCAGAGTGCTGCGTGAGCTGAAGCTGATTTGGGAAGTGGCCCTTAGCAGCTTTAAGATAAGGAAGGAGTTTGGGCTAGGTTTTAACCATCTATTAAATTACAACAGAATATCAGGAAAAGAGTCTCCAGTACGGTCTCAGTTGGGACCATCTGTTTTAAAGGCTAAAGAGAAAAACGGAAGAGCACACATGGAAGAAACGTACAGGCAAATGCTTGAGTCGGCCAGGCATCTTTAGTAGCAGTGCACCATGCAAAGAAAGGACGAGCCCACACACCTCTACCCTGCCCTCCTCCTCACTGAGATTTTAGCCCATGCTTGGCATGGTCATGGTCATGGTCAGGGACATGACATGTGGCACCTGGCCTCAGGAAGGAAGGACTATGGACAGGGGGATAGGGCTCTACACGCACGTAGGTCTGCTTTTAAATCTCAGATCTTCTGTTGAAATGCTTCATAGAGACTTGAGGTATTTCAGTTCTTGAGCCTCATTCCCTCCTCCATAGAATGGGACCAGGTGCCTGACACATGGTGTCCTCTGAAAGGGGCTATGCACACAGTAGGTGCTTAGGAAATACTTCAGTCTAACTGAGAATTTTGAAATTTGCTATTTGCTTAGTTTTGGGGAAGAAAGAAGAGTAATTTTCCATGATTCAGAGTATGTAGATACAGTGGTTACAGAGAAGACCAGAGAAAGAAATGGAGCAAGGAAAGGGTTCATGAAGGTTTTAAACTCCTTTTGGGGTAATTACGGAAAACTCTAGTGAAGTGACCCTTTCCTTCTAGTAACATCATTTTTTGGTGGTTTAAAATGAATTCCTTCTTGCTGCATGTCTTCTCTTACCACTAAGTGAGATCAGGGACCCCACTTTGCCTCCATCAGTCGAGGATGCAAAGCTAAGAGAAGTCCCTGACTGGCCCTTCCCCAGGGGTAGGTCATGACACTATTAATACTAATCTGCACTAATTGAGTGGTCAGCCACTGTCCTGAATACTTCACAGCAACCTTAGGATGTAGGACACTATCACTAACCCATTTTATAAATGAGGAAGTTGAGGCACAAAAGAGGTTGTATAACTTGCCCAAAGTCACATGAGTAGTCAGTAGCAGTTCTAGGGTTTGAACCCAGGCATTTGGTCTCTAGAGTCTGAGCCCCTTAACCATTATGCCATCCTGCCTTCCGGGTAGTAAAAAGAGAAAGATCAATGGAGGAGAATGGAGCTGAATATCCCCACAGTGATAGGAAACAGAAGAGAAAGTGCCTTGGGTTGGGTGGACAGTTATTTCAGGGACCTGATTAGCTCAAATGCCCAGATGGCTTGTTGAGTGTCTGGACACCCCTTTAAATGTGTAACAGACACTCCCTGCAGGTGCAGTTGTTGGTGGCCTGAACTGTTAAGCTCCCCTTTTCTCTAACCCCTCTCCATTGAACAACAGCTGAACTCTGCTCCCTTCACCAGGTACTCGCCCTTCCAGTCAGTCATCTTCTCCTGGCCTCATAGCCTTCTAATGGTTGGACACTAGAGGTTCCTGGATTAGAAAGGGCCAGGGAGGTCACCCAGTTCATTCTGCCCTACTCAGTAGTCCCTTGTCTTCTTGGCAGGAGCTGCGGAACCACCCAAGAATCACAGGTCTCCTTCAAATATCCATCTAATCATTAGAATGCTCTGGTTCATAAACTCAAGCCAAAGGCTGCCTCGCAGTGGCTCACCTGTTATGCCAGCCGACCCCCTGGTCTGCCTCTCGGGGCCTTTCTGTATCAGATACTCTAAGAGTTCTCAATCTTGGTCCCACTGACATTTGGGGACAGATAATTCTTTGTTGTCAGGAGCTATCCTGTGTACTATAAGATATACAGCAGCATCCCTGGCCGCCACCTACTGGATGCCAGTAACATTCTCTGCCCTCCCACCCCACCTCCGAGTTGTGGCAACCAAAAATGTCTCCAGGCACTGCCCAATGTCCCTGGAACTAAGGAGGACAACTTGCCCCTGGTTAAGAGTCACAGCTCTCATTCTGCCTTGCTAGCTGCTCAGAGGGCAGCCCCGACCCCAGCTTCTGATTCCCATCAGCTAAAGAGAAATCACCTTTCTTCATCTAGCCTCTGCTGAAGTGCTCTGTCCTGGCTCCAGGCAAACAGCCAGGAGTCTTTAGGACCACTTCTTCGCCCAGAGGTGCCATGTTTTTCTTAGATCTCCTGTCAGTTGGAGGTGGGATGAGTGAGCCACTCACTCCTTGGGCCCTGTCCCTGCCTCTTCTGTCCCTCCCCTCCTCAAGTGAGGCTAATGTAGCCTAATGAGTGAGGACTTCCCCAGAGATGGAGTGAATATGAGGTTGTGAGAGGCCCATCACGGAGGTCCAGGTTGATTGTAATATCTTCTTTCCCATTTATCCTTTCTCACAAACTTTTCTGCAGTGATTATCTCATGTGGTTTGTCTCCAGTGCTGCAGAATGTAAAACATCATGGGCATTTCTGTCTTGGCTTGGCTTCCAGAGAACCTGTTTCCTTGCTGTGGGATCTGCGTTCTGCATTGCCTTGGAGTCCTTTTCCCCTCCCATAGCCCCAGATGCACACACTCTGGGCCCAGAAATTCTCCAGCAAGGAAACGAGCAAGAAAGAGACAGTCTCCATCCCCAGAAAGTCCTCAGGGTAGGAACAAGGTTCCTATCTTACTGGGTGTTCTGTTCACCAGTTGTAGAAGGCCTGCCTAACCCTCCATGTTCCATCTGGCCTGGCTCACAAATGTGTCGGCTGAAATGCCTGGCTTTCATCCCAAATGCAACACAATTGCCTGTGTCCCCAGAGCCGCATTCTCTTACTTTGCAGCAATTCTGTGAGAAGATAGGCAGTGTGTGGCATCATTAGATGAGACACCTCATATCCCAGAACCTACATGGTGGGCCTTTGGCAAGAGACCCTGCTGGAAAATGTCACCCCATGCAGCTGTCATCTTCTCTTCCCACTTCCCTGCTCAGCTAATGAGGTCTTGGCTGCCTGAGGTTGTCAGAAGGTCTATATGGTGAGACCTCAATTGACAGGCCCTCGGTGAATGCAGTTCCCCTATAATTAAATTCTTAGGTTAAAAAAAAAAAGTCTTCATCAATCATACAAAACAAGCTGCCTACATTTGATGTGTGTGGGTTGCAGGAAGATTTGGTAAAAAGTGGTAGTGTTTGAAGACCTTCGTAAGACAGAAGACATGCCAGGTGAATTCCCTGTCTTACTGTCGCCCTGCCTTTGCCAGTAACAGCCTCATTCCCTGTCCTATGTGGGGTTCTGGTTACCACCAAGGACCACTGAATAAACACCAGATCATTTGTTGAAGGAAAGAGATTCTGTGGACAGTTGCATGTCTGGGAAAGAGAAATAGTTCAAGATTACCCCCGACCTAACTCTTGGTTGGGATATGAGCTCTGTATAGGCAGTTGGCCTCTCTGAACCTCATCTGAAAATTGGATAATGATGTTCACACTGACTCTCTCAGAGGAGTGGTAAGGGGCAGGTAATACTGCAAGACAAACACCTTATCAGCTCCTAAGCATACACATGTGGGACTGATAGGTCGTTGCAGGACGGGGAAACATGGAGCATCCACTATGTGTGAAGCGACATGCTGGGTGCTGTCTGGAGTTTGCCTATCAACACAGCACCAAGCCACAGTAGGTGAGTGGGGATTTCGTGGAGGACCAGATGACTCTGGCCTGGGATGCTGAGGGGTGCTGTGTTAGAGAAGGCCACATGAAGCTGAGTCCCGGCAGGTGGGCAGGATCTCCGAAGGGAGAGCTGGTAGGCTGTGCAGAGGCACTCACCTAACCCACAAGTCTCTTCAGGCTTGATTCAGCCTGGGGAGTTGGCCTCTTGGTTTTGGGAAATTCTGAAGCCCATGGTGCCCTTTGGCAGCATGGGCAACTGTGCCTCCTTGGCTCTGTTCTTGTACTCCCTACCTGTCCCCTGTTTTTACTTTCCTGGGCCATGGTCCTGCCATGCTCAATGCCAGGCCAAGGAGCAGCTGGGATGAGCACTTTGTTCAGTGCTCTGGAGCCCGGGAGCTGGCCTGAGCAGGGCTTGTTATAGGGGAAGGTGGACAGAGAGAGGACTACAAGGGTCTGTGTTAAGCAAGTCAAAATCCTAAGGGTCCCGTGGAAGAGGAAGTCAGACCTGCTACCCTTGGATGTGCCGAGTGCTCCCCAATGGTGCTGGGGGTCAGGGACCACATTCCTGTTTGGAGGGCTTCCTGGAGGAAGTGGAGCATGAACTGTGCCTCAACTGGATAGGATTTGAAGGGGAGGATACTCAGGAGATGGAGTGTAGGTGTGAGGCTGGGGTGGACAAGGCCTGTCTCGGGGATTATGATTAGATCCGCCGGGCTGAAGCTGAGCTGTGTGGAGGGAAGCAGGGAGCAAGTTCAGAGGGTGGGGAGCCACAACCTCCTAGCTCCTGAATATCAGATTACATTGTTTCAAAGTCACACTGTAGGAAGTGGGTCTTGTTGAGTGGAGGGAAAGGTGATATAAAATGATGCTAGGTATATTTTCACATCATTAATCTGGCAGCTGTGTTTACAGAATTGGAAGAAAGAGAATCTAAGGGGTCACCTGTTAGGTGAGCATTTCTGGTCCAGGAGCCAGGTGAAGATGATGCAATTGAGAGTTTGCTTCTGAAATGCAGCTGGGGAGGGAGTAGGGGTTGTTAGGAGGGAATGGGTGGAATCTGTTTTCCAGAAACTTATAAACCGGTAGAAGCCCTACCTTCAACTCTGAGCTGTTAAGATGGCAGACTCTCTCGCCAGTGTCCTCCCTCAGGGCTGTCGTGCTCCTACATACCTGCTCTCCTTGCCTGAGCCTGTTGCAGCAGCTAGTGCAAAGCAGGAGTGGAGAGCAGCAGACCAACCAGACACTGTATTCCCTCCAGGTCTCTGGGTCTTTCTTAACCACCTTCTAGGAGTTTTAATAAACCAAATCTTTCTTTAGAAGAGCAAGCAAACCAGCTAGCCAGGGACACCGCAACAATGTGTGGTCATTATTGAAATGCTGGTAGGATGGGAGATTGTTTTAAAAAGGGACCGAGTGTCCAGTTTGCAACTGAACTGCATCCCATCTTTGAAAACCATAGACCAAGAGGGAACAATGTCTCCTTGGCTCTATTGGGGGTTGTGAGCAGTGTGTGTACTTGTCAGACCGTCGGAATGGTCCAGTATTAGTACAGTGGCTTGTGGTGTGAAAGAAACCAGAAATGGGATCCATTCTTTTCTTCTCCCCAAAGGGGATAGCCAAGCACTTCTGCTCATGGGGTAGATTATAATTTCATTTTTCTGAGCACGGCAAGAGAATGCCTAATTGTAGCTGTTCCTGACGCCCCCTTGTACTTTTCTCCAGACACAAGGCTGGTCTTGACTTCTGCTTCAATCTCATTTCCCTGGTCTGCTCTCTACCTTTCAGGTTCAAACTGAATGCATTTCAGATCTGGTGAGTTTTCTCCAGCTTTAGTTTCTGTTTTGGCGAGGAACTCTACGCAACCCAGGCTCATGCATTAGGCAGGCTAAGGAATCTGAAAGAAATGAAGCCAAATGCTGGGGATTTTGAGGGGGTGGGGGTGGCCAAAGAGCTGTAACATTTTGTAAAGTTGGATATTAAAAATACAGCAGCAAAACTAGCTCTGTCCCCTACCCCAGCATTTATAGCATTTACCTTCTGTTGATGTGCATAAACTATTGAATCAGAAAGGGTTTTATCAGCATTGTCAAGCAAAACTTGTTTTAAACCTTCACTTAAGACCAATAGTGGATTTGGGATCTCTCCTCCTCCAGAGTGGAAAAGCAGGCTGGCATGCAGTTGATATGTGCCAGCATGGCCATGTCAGTTGTTAAAATATTGGAAAATTTCAGCTGCCCCGAGCACCCCAAAGGTTCTGCGGCCCCTGTAGGACCCTCTGACCTCCACACACTTCAGCAACTAAAGGTTAATGTTGTGTGGGACTCTGCTCCTGCCTACTTCGAGGGCCCATTTGCATCAGTGGGTGCCACACTAGTTAAATATTTTAAGAAGTTCTTCGTGGCCTGCAGGCTATGTCAAGTACCTTGACACTGGGTCCTAGCATTTCCTGCTGCTTTATTTTTCCCTTTTAAGATAGAAATGGTACTTGTCAAAACCCCGCTTGCTCTCTTAGCCCCAGCCCAAATGTCACTTTGTCTGTGAAGTCTGTCCTGGTCAGAATGATCACTGGCTTCTTCACCCATATAACACTTGGTTTATACCTCTTTTTAAAGAACTGATGATATTTAACCTCATATTACCGCAGTGGTTCACAGCAGGAGATTTTGCCCTCCCAGGGGATATTTGACAGTGTGTAGAGACATTCTTGGTTGTCACAAGTTCGAGGCAGATCCTACTGGCATCTAATGGATGGAAGCCAGGGATGCTTCTCAACATCCAATAGTGCATAGACAGGCCCCACAACAAAGAATTATCCAGCCAACATGCCAGTAGTGCTGAGGTGGAGAAACCCTACATTAAAGGGACCGATGTGTCTCTATGTCTGTCCAGCTCTACGAGCTGCTTGAGGGCAGATGCTACTATTTGTATCATACCCTACCCACTCCTCCCTGCCCCACCCTCACGAACCAGGGTGATCCAGGGCATTTAGTGGACACTCAGTAAATACACTGAATTGAATTCATTTAGTTAAATTGAATCAAATTAAATTGAACCTAAGCTACCCTGCTAATCGTTAGGCAGATATGCCAGTTACTCTGTGTATTAGCTGAGTCTTTCCTCTGCTCCACAGTCAGGAAGTGAAGAAGTGCCATTCAAGCCTATCTTGGTGGCCCAGACCAGGCCCCTGAGAAGGCGAATGTGGGGGTTTAGGAACAACACTGAACATTTTAAACGTTTGTAAACTGTAACAGTGAGTAGTTTTAGCTCCTAATTTAACATGCATCTCAGTGACACAAGGAGGACCGACACTGACCCTCTCTCTCATCACTCCAATGCTAGGGCTAAGAACGACCACTGTCCTGACTCTGTTTTGTGGTAGGTAGTCTTTGGAAAAATGCAAGGCTGTCCAAAATCTGTACCAAGAGGCAGTATGGTATAGAGTAACACAGCGTTCTCACAGCACTGTAACCCACAAAGAGAATGTTCATACTCCTCTACGTCAGTACTAACAGACTGACTTTGACCTGTGGGCTTGATTCCACACTGTGTAAATGGAATAAAAATTCTTATCTGCTTGGAGGCCAGGGCTGGACTTGGTCATCTCATGTACCTCCCCCTAAATATACTAAGTGTTCCCTGTGCAATAATTCATTTACCCCTCTACCAGCATTTCTATTCCACGTATGAGGCCATGAGGCACAGAGAGGTTGCATTGCTTGCCTGGGGTCACACAGCTAGAATGCAATAGAGCCGAGTGTCAAACCCAGAGTCCATACCTTGCCCCTCTAGAACACTGCTTCTCCTTTCCTTCTACTTCTCAAAAATACAGCTTCTACTCTTCCTTCCATTCTCTTCATGGGGTCTTGAAAACATAAGGCCACTCTGCCTGGGTGTTTTTAAGCCATCTCTGGAATATATACAGTGATCTCTGGGCTTTTTATGTTTCACTCACTGACTAGAACCAAAATTGGGCAAGGTTAGAATTGGAGCTTTCCTTCTTTTCAAGATTGGATTTTCTGTTCCGTTCAGAATAACCTGCTGTTCCCCAGCTATATTCCCTGGTTTCAAGTAGATCTAAAATTACAAGAGAGTTACCTTGCTTGGAGGCAGCTGGTATTTCTGTTTCCTGATGAAAGTAGATACTAGAGAGTGGAATTACCCAGAAACCAGGGGGCGGCATGTTGGCCACATGGGAGGTAAATAAAGCTTGTTTTCTTTTCTTGGCCCTCTTAAAGATATGTCTAATTTGAGGCATGTTTAGTTTGGTTCATCTTGTAACTGGAGAGGCTCTTTTCTCCCTAAGTGACATCTCTCTTGAGCACAAAATTCCCTCTTCTCAAGGTGAGTAATCCCCTCTCCAGCTGTTCATAATTACTAATTAGTGAACAAAGAGACTAACAAACAAAATTAGCTATTGGGCCATAGTTTGGGATTAAACCAAAGGGAGAAGAAAGACCTCGGTCTGCTTTTTTTCCTCCTAAAATAAGGCAACACAACAAAACATACCACACTTTCCCATTGGTAATTTATCATAGTCACATTTGAAATGTCCATATCCAGCATATTCACTCCATATGAGAAAAGATTACAGGTGATTCTTTATCTTGTCAGCACTGGAGGCCCCAAAAGGCTTTCCAAACAGCATGACTGGCTTCATCACAGCATGGAAAAAGATGGGGCTGCCACTCTCCAGAAGGGGTGTGCTTCATCCTACCCCATCTGCTACTCAGTGCTAGCCCAGAGGAAATGGTACCCTTCTCTCTCTCTCTCTCTTCCTCTTTCTCTCTCTCTTTCTCTTTCTCTCTCTCTTTCTCTTCCTCTCTCTCTCTCTTTTTTCATCTTTGGTATATCCACTGCAGAAAGAGACATAGGAATTTATATTCAACTAACCTGTCTTGGCATGTAATTACATTGCCTTTTAAATCTCATTATTACTCTTTCCATTTATTGGACCCAGAGACTTACGGACTTCCTCAGGGGCACACCTAGTAAGTAGCAGTACCAGGAATTAACTGTGGTCTCTAAATTCAGTGCCCACAGTCTAAATCTCATGAACGTATCACTAATAAATGCCAATTTTGTTGGGAAGACTGAAATTGCATATTAAGAAAACGTTCGAAAAGAAAAAAGTACTAAAATATGAAATTCTAAGTGCACTTCTGGAAGCTGTGCACTCCAGGTTAACCACGAAGTGATGGGCGGCTGTGGGTACGAGAGCAGTACACTCACCCACTTGGCTGTCCTGTGAGATCACCTCTCGGGAAATATTTAGAACCGATGCCCACTCTCTGACTTCCTCAGCAAAGGGCCACAGTCACATTCCTCGCTGGGTGGTGCGGCAATTGTTCTTCTAGACCCCCGGAGGCTGCGGAGGCAAATTCCTTCCCAATTTCCCTGCCTCTTCTGCTGTCCTCTATTCCCTCTGCTGTCTTCTCCCTTTCTTCCTGCTCCTTGGAGAAAATAGGTCTGCCTCAACCACTGAACTCTGTCCCTCCTTGCATTCTACTCTGTCTCACTTCCCTTTCTCCTTCCTCCCCACCTGCTGATTTTTCGTATCATACTCTCGAGGTGTTGCAACACTTAAAAATCTTCTTCAAAGTGACTTTGTGCTTATGATGAACAGATGTCGTTGTCACCGGGGTTACTGATGACCCACCCCACCACTCACACGCCTCCTCTTGACTCTCTGGCTCCCACGTTCCATTCTGTTTCTGCCACTGACTCCATTGCTGAAACCCAGCCTGCCCTGACTTTCCTCACTTGGATCAGCTGGGAAGCTCAGAAGTCTCTCCTGGCTTTCTGGCCAGCCATCTGGGGGATCTTCAGCCCTGTGGACACACCTTGCTGCTTCAGCAAACACCCAGGAAACTTTTGGGGTGTGTTACCATGGAGACAATGGAGTCTTTCCTGTAGCCCCTGCCTTAGACTTTCTTATGCAACCTGCCCTCTTTCTGGATTGCCGTGGTGCTGCAAGGAGGTTTCTTAAATTAATCCTGTCAAAATAGCCTTCGAATTCTTTTGGAGCAGGGAATTTTTTTTTTTTTTTTTTTTTTTTTTTTTTATCTCACAAGACACAAACTGTTCAAGGGAAGAACTGGGAACAAAGACAACTCAGGAGGACTGGAGGGAGCTTGGAGAGCATTTAGAGGAAAGCGTGGAAATGATTGATGGGCTGGAAAATGGGACCATGGATGAGAGGTGAGAAGAAGGGGGGGTAATTTAACTGGGAGATGAGCAGGCTGACAGGTGACCTAGTAATAGGCTTCAAGTTTGTGAAGGGTTAGGATGTGGAGGCAGGTGATTAGTTGGCTCCCTGTTACCACCAGAGAAAGAAAGATGCTTAAAGGGGACAATAGGGGAGCATGAAGTGCAGGAGGAACCTCCTACCACAGACTGTGTAAAGCAGCGAGGAGTGGGTCATGGGATCTCCTACCAGTGAGACAGGCACTGAGGTGGTGAAGGAGCCTTGCCCATGAATCATCGAAGACAGAGGAGCCCATCACTTGTCCTCAGATTAGTACCTGGATGGCAGCAGTGGCATCTCCAGGCACGTGTTAAAAATACAATTTCCTGGGCCCCGCCCAGATCTCCTGGTTCAGAATTTCTGGGAGGGAAGTCCAGGAGTCTGTTTTTAACAAATTCACCCATTGGAGTCTCATCGAGAACCAAGGGCTGATATATGGAAACACCTCCCCAGATACCACTCGTTGTCCCATTTGTCATCCACCAAGCTTTTTCACCATCTAGAGCCCAGGCCACAGCTGCCCAAGCAGCTCTATCTGGTGTCCACACTGGCTGCAGCAGGCCCCCATGCAGATCACAGCTTCCCACAGCCCCGAAGAACCCCTGTGCCTCCCCTTAGACAGAAATACAAAAGTGTTAGAGAAAACGCCCATCTCACATTCTTGATCTTGACTTCACTCAGCAGCATCTGAAGTCTTCAGTAGCAGCTTTGTGGTGTTTTCCAATACTGAGAAATTTCCCCCAAAGCCCCACTGCTGGCCCAAAGCAGCTAGAGTAGAAGGATCCTGGGAGCTCAGAGCCTGTGTCTCTTTGCTTGTGAGCAGGCCATCACACCTCTCTGGTCATAGTTTCTCTCCTTGGAATTGGAGGAGCCTGGAAGGACCATTTCCAAATTCCTTCCAACTCCAATTTTCTATCTCTGCTGGCGCTTTGAAGAGTTGCAATTCTTGACAAGATCTTGAAGAGTATACAGTCTTAGATGCAGTGCAGTATTTCACACTGGAACATTTTAAATTCTGTAATTTCTTTTTCTTTCTCCATCATCTGTCTTGGGGGAGTTGGGGTGCATAAGGAAGAATACACTACTATGCCTGTATCCAGTTAGCTCAGCGTATGTGTGAGCCTGCTGCTCACCACATGGGACTATGGATGAGCTTTTCTTATATTTGATGGCAGTGTACCAAACCACAGATCCTATCCTCTGGCCTTGGGACAGTTTTTATATGTTTTAAATGTGGAGCCTGTAATCAAAGAGTACTGTTCATGGGAGAACAGAAATGATGGGATGGGGGTCGGGGGGGGTCATTATTTTGTAGCTTTATTTGCTTTATCCCTGCTGAGTTCCAGACTACAGTGATATCAAAAAGAAGAGGGAGCTCCAGTGGTGATTATTAACTTTGCTTCTGAGTTATCGGAGACCAGCCACACCCTGTTGTTTAAAAAGAATAATAAATTTTAGTATAACAAAAATTGCTAGTTGTCTACCCCAGCATCTAATCTAGGCTTCCTCCTTAGTAACTGAACCCTGATTTTCAGCTGGGCATATTGCGACCTAGTCTAAAAACACTAGATTTTCTAGTCTCCTGTAAGATTTGGTAGCAATTTCTGGCCAGTGAGAGCCATAAAGTACTGTATGCTATAATTTAATGAAGGCTCCTTAAAGAAGAGAGATGAGCCCTTTTTCTTCCTTCCTTACTCCTTTCTGCTTCCTATAATGCAGCTGTAATGGCTGGAGTCCCAGCACCATATTGGACCATAAGATGGAAGCCAACCATTGAAAGATGAGAGTTTGAGTCTCGATAACCATGGAGCCGCCATCCCAGCCCATTTCCTTGTAGATGGCTTTATTTGAGAGAAAAATAAAGCCACCGTTAATTTTGTTTATTAACCAAATCTTGACAGTCAGATATAGATTCTAGGTGAGCTGGCATAGATCATGAGAGTGAAGGTCAAAAATAAAGGGCAGCCTTGTTAGCAGATGCCACAGCTGAATTGTTCTGAGCAGTAGACTTTTGATATAGCATGAGAACGGACACAGATTTTAACGTCAAACCGGGTGTGACATCTCGCCCTGCATCTGATTAACCATGACCTTGACCAAGTATTCTCTTGAGTCTCAATTTCCTCATTTGTAAATTAGAATAATAATCTCTACCTCACAAGCTATTCATACCTATTAGATACCATACTTATAAGGTGTCTTATTTAGTACGTAGCACATTGTGTTTAAAAGTGGTGGCTCAGTGTGTATGTGTGCACATGTCCGTCTGGCCTCAGATGCTGTGCTATCTCTGGGGTTTATAGATAAATTCAGTATACCTTAGTGGTCACTCTCAGCCTGGTTGAAAGTATTTTAGTGTCACAGTCAGGGGCCCAAGCATAAAGCATGTACATGTGCATGTGTACATACCATGATGCAGTCTTGGGAGGTGGTGACGTGGGCATCAGAGACTGAAGGGTGCTCTCTCAGAGTGGGGCTCGGCCTGCTCACTTGGGTTTGCTACTTGTTTTGCCCTCACCTCTCCTTTGCTCCTCTGAATCTCTTCTATTTTTATGACCCATTGACATCCTTTCTCTGCCATGGAGCCATCCAAGCTGATCGAGCCACTCCTTGACATTTTACTGAGTTTATTTTAAGACCACACTATTCAGGGCTTAACTTATTTTCCTACTGCAGTGCATACATGTGTGTGTGCACATGTGTGTGTGTGTGTCCATCCTCTCCTGCTGGACTATCATCTTCTTAAAGGCAGAGACCAGATATTATAATTCTTTTTATGTGAAATATATGGTAGATGCTCAATATTGTCATTGAGAAAGCAGAGTTTTACAGGTTAAGATGGCTTTTTTCTATGAGAGCTATGATCAGGCCTGTGGTCCTTCTCTGTCTCTTGTGGATGCAGATAGTGTAATGAGGCGGAGAGGGAATGAGTAAGCAGGGCGAGGGACGCTCCACTCAGGCACACACATCACCTGGCCCAGACTCTGGGCCCAGCGGCAGCAGTGGCAGCTTTGTCGGGCAAACACGGGGACTTTCTCCTCCCTCCCAGTTGTGAACTGAGTGAGAAATGGTTTCCCACCCTAAGGAAATCTCTATATAAGAGAGGTTCCTGAGTAGTATTCCATTGTATATATGTACCACATTTTTGTCCATTTATTCCTTGATGGACATTTAGGCTGTTTCTGTATCTTGGCTATTGCGAAGATTGCTATTCAGAATATTGCCATTTGTGAAAACGTGGATGGAAAATCAGATGGAAAAGGACAAAAACTATGTGATTTCACTCCTATATGAGATATCAAACAAAAAAGAAACAAACAAAACAAAACAAAAACTAACTCATAGATACAGACAATGGATTAGAGATCACCTGAGGGGAAAATGAATAGGGGAGGACAAAATGGGTTAAGGGAGTCAAATGTATGGTGATGGATGGTAATTAGACTTTGGGTGAGCACACTGTACAGATGTCGAACTATAATGTGTACACCTGAAACTTGTATAATGTTATTAACCAATGCTACTTCAAAAAAAGAAAAAAGAAAAAAAGAAAGAAATTCCATCATCAAAACCCTCCCAGTGGCTGTAACACACTGTTACTCATGCAGTAATGGCCCGGCAGTGAGTAGGCACCAAGCAGCCCAGGTGAACTGTCTCTTACTGTCAGGACTGAACTCTTCAAATCCCACATGGTCATATGTCAGCTGTCAGAGGGACTACAGCCCTCACCCCAGGAGCTACCCCTGACTCCTTGCCCCTTGGTCATGCCCTCTGCCTGGCTAGCTCACAGCTTGTCTGTCCTCAGGATTACCTTGAGGATCAGGAGATAAGCCACGTTGGCGGGCTTCCAGTTCTCCTAGAAAACCACCTTGGCTAATTCGATAATACACTGGGAAGATCTTGGAAAACAGTAGAATGATCCTTTTTTCCTCCTCTGTATCATTTCTATAATCTTAGTTTTATAAATCCCCCATCATTTTGACCTGGTTCAAATAATACCACATAGTCCATTCCACATAACTTAGTAACCTGTACTTACAAAACATGTTAGAGCTGTCTGAGGAGGTGTGGATGATCTGGTTCCTTCTCCTTTCTTCTCTGCGAATTCTGTCCTAGTCTGCTTGGGTGCACAGTGGAGTACTTACAAAGTGCCCACTGTGTGCCCAGCCTGGGTTCCTCTCCTGCCTTCCCATCTTCCTGTTTTTCAGCCTCGTCTTTCTTTCTTCCTTCTGGAGGGGATCTCTGAGTAAGAGCAGATATGATGTGCATTTGGGAGTTGAGGAAGATAACCTGAGAGTTCTCCATCAGCCTGAGAGCCCTTATCTTCCCAAGCGTCTTGGTGAGAGTGGAAGCGTGTACCAAGTTTCTACGGGGGTGGAGGTGGGGGATGCAGAGTAAAAAAGGCCCCTGCATTTCACGTGAACTGCCAGTCAAGTGCCGTTTGTGTGATTCCAAAGTTACTGACATGCCCTGAAGCCAGGAGGCTGGCTCCAGCACCTGTTCCGTGCCTGTCCACAACCAGGACTCAGAGCTTTGAGTGCTAGGTTATCAAAGAGTATGAGGGAGTCCTCAAACTCCTCGAAGGGCAGCCGTAAGTCATTAGTCAGCTGTCCCAGCCCCAGCCCCAGGGTCAATGCTTCTGGTATGAGTCTCGGAACTCAGTGAGAAGCTAGATCAGAGTCAAGGCTGATACCCCACCCCACCCTCATTTTAACTCTTTTTCTTCCATAATGGATGTAATCTGAAGGTCTCTAGATAAATACATGTGAGAATAAAGAAAATAAATTAGAAATGTTAATGTGAAAGGGATAGTGTAATTTTTACAGGCTTCTCTGCTTATTAGTATGTGATTCAAGACTGGGCAGTGGCAATCATGGAGCCCAGCTTCTTTGTGAGGTGCAGCTCCAGTAGAAGAGATTGAGAGTGACACTGGATGTTTCAACGAGGCCTGCGTTGTTATATAAACCCATAAACCTGAGCATCGTAGCCTGTTGCAGACCTAACAAGGAACAAAAGAAGGAATAACTTAATTTATGTTGTGGAGATGTACCACAGATAGCCTGTATAAACAAAGGTATGAATAATGATTTCTTAATACAGTTCATAAAATAGGTGCAGAGCCAAAATAGTCCTGTCTGCTAAGAGCCTCATTCAGCTAAAAGCAGAGCATCTAAATATATTCTTGCCGTGGATTACTGGGAGTTCCAACTCTCAAAAAGAAAGGAGAGCAGCAATAGAGACTGCCATGCTGGGCTTGATTCTCACCAAGGACAAAGAACTAGTTGGAGTGAGGATATTGTTGAGCCAAGTGGCCAGTCATTCTAGGGTTCCTACTCATAAAAGGAGAGACTATTACACATAACACAACTCACCGATATCAGGAAAGAATGTTTCAGAAAATGCAGAGAAGAGAATGGTCTTGTAATTCCATGAGAGTCTCTGGCTCAGGAAGAACCGAACAAAAAAAAACCACGTGGGCTCCTGCAACGACGACGACAAGAAGGAGAATGAGGAAGCTCTGGGCCTGTATCAATGAGAATGGCCGACAGACGAGCAGCTGTACAACAAATATGGTTACAGAGGAAGTGAATAAATGTATTTACAATATCTGCCTGTCTTAAAGGATTAAAATCTGTCTTGACTAATTTTATCCTAAGTAGGGAGAGAACTTCTGATAGTTTCTTAGAGCTTCTGACAGTAATTCTATTGAAATCATGGAGCGTCTATAGGGACCAGCAAAAGCAAACATTTTGATTTTGTAAAGTCCAGAGGCTCTAGAAGAGTAAGTCTGATGTTACTTTCTTGCAGATTCATAGAATAGATTCCCTAAAAGATGGCATATGTGTACTTTAGAAAGAAATCAATAATTTTAGGAACACATCAAATTAATTGGATTTTCTTTTTTTATGGGGTTACTAGGCTTAGCTCAAAAGAATATTTAAGATAGTGCTGATTTTGATAAGGTATTTAGGGACATCTGTCATGAGTTTTTTTGTGAAAAGTATTGAGAAATAGGTTTGCAATTTATTGGCCAACTCTGATCAAGGAATGTGGGTTAACAGATTGATGTCAGAGAGGTCTCCAGTTCAATGCAATGGTGCTCGGGCCTAGTCAGTATGGCTACTGTTGAAACTGCTAAAAGGAAACCTATCAAATTTGTTGAAGACACAAAATTGAAATAGATGACTAATGCCATGAATAGAAAACAATATTTACAAGGTTCTTACTGGCTTCTTACGTAACATGGCAGGAAACCAACATTCTGGATATGCTTCCTAAGAACTTCCAGATAAAATGCTTATAAATACACCAACACATTTAAAATTGGCAATCACATGATAAATTATGGAGCATTAAAGAGCATACATCAAAGAACAAGAGGAATTCTTACCAGTGGGAGTGGATGGATTGAGAGGCACATTCTTGGCCTGCATTCCACATGTCTATCTGCTGACAGTCCCCAAAGAACTGGATTGTTAAATAAGATGTAATTCAGATGGAAAGGTATTATAAAGACATATTAAGATGTGCAGCATCTCAGCAATAAACCATTCATGTCCTCCTCCGGAGACAATGAATCAATGAATACTAATGTTCCAGGTGACTGAAATGCACTGAAATCAAGGACTCTAGAATAGTGTAAAATGGACCAATGTTGAACTTGAAACCAATTAAATCGACCTAGGGCATAATAATTAAGAGCACAGGCTCTGGGATCGGAGAGACCAGCAAATGAATCCCAGCTCTGCTTCTTTCTAATTATAGGACTGTGCAGGAGTTATTTAACCTTTCTGAACCTCACTGGAAAAGTGGGATTTCTATAAGGATTAAGTAGTAATGTAGGTAAAGTGCTTGATGTGGTTCCTGGCACATAGCAAGTATCCAATAAATTATAGCTCTTATTGATCCTGTTAATAAAAATAGTAATTAGAATTTATTTTTTAAAATACTATTTTGTGGTTGCAAAATAGTAATTAGAATTTATTTTTAAAAATACTATTTTGGTAAGTAATCATATGATAAGAAACTGCATATGTAATAAAAGATTAATAACGACAAGGAAATAGTAGGTACTGGAAGAAAGCAGGTATTACATGTATTTAAAATAAATTAAATATACTTGGGTCTTAATGAAGGGGATCATGAGTTTTGTTTTAGACTTTTTGAATTATGCAGCAGAAGTTTCTGCTGCATATATGTATATTAATTATAAAGGTTAAAAATCAGGTTTTCTACTTCCAGAAACACCAAGGGGCTAAAAATAAAGCATAGTCTATGAAAAAAATGAGAAAATAAACATACACAAAAATAGCCAGAAGCATAAAACAAAGTGGCAAAAGTGAGGTCAAGCATATCAACAATGATGAAATATGTAAGTAGGTTAAATGCTCTTATTATCACAAGTCTAAGACTCTCAGATTTAGCTTAAAAATTAAACCCAACCGTATTCTGTACAAGAGACAAATTAAAAACAAAGTGATTCAGAAAGGCTAAAAATAAAATTAATAATATAGGAAACAGTATAAGAGTAGATTTGATAAATATATCAAGTAGCTGGTACTATGAAAAAAAAATTAGGTTGGCCTCTGGAAATTTTAGAAATAAAAAATTAATAAGGAAATATAGTAACATAAGAAGATTTTAAGGTTAAGAGAATGAATGCTATTTATAGTTGTATGCTAAGATATTTGAAAATCTCAATAGCTATTTTAGGAAAAATATAAATTTCAACTTTAGATAATAAGTTCCAAAACAGAAAAAGTTAATTTATATAATGAAAGTAGCATTATCTTTACAAAGATGTCACACACACAAAATTTACAACAATCTTACATATGTACACAGATGAAAGAAAAATTGAATCCAATGGATATAACTGGGTAGGATATATCCAATAAACTCAAGGACTACTTGATATTGGGAAATTTATTGCTGTAATATATTTCATCAGTAAGTCAACTAAAAAATAATGTAGCATGTAATAAAATTCAATATCCATTTTAAATAAAACTCTTAGTATATATTAGAAATAGAATGATACTTAACGTGTTAAAGAATATCTCAAAACAACAGCAAACATTTAATGATGAAATCTTGGAGGCATTTCCTTTAAAGTCAAGAACAAGGAAGGGATGAGCACTAGAACCATTGCTACTTAGCATTGTGAAAAGTTTAACAAAGTGCAACAAAGCAGGAAGCGGAAAGGAGATCAAATTGTCAATGTTTGCAAACAGTATGATTATAGTTCTAGCAAATCTAACTCAAAATGGTTAGGATTAATAAAGGCACCAAAAAAAAGTGTCTAGATATGACATACGGGTTTTAAAAACCGATCATGTATCAAAAATTAAATACGGGTGGGGGCAACCAAAATGGCGTAGATAATAGAAGCTCTGTTCATCTCTCTGCCGACCAAGTCAAAGTTGTGATGGAAACAAGGAGCAGCGGCAAGGAAAAATCGCCTGGGATCTTGATGAACAAACCATACAACTTGAGAGAAATCCAAGAAATCACCCTGCAACGGCAGAAGGTAGGACAGGGTGAGGATGCCGGGCTGCCGGATCTAGAGTGGCAGAGTGAGACAGAGGCTGTGGCAGCAGTAGAAGCCTCTTAAAGGGGCCGCGTCTGCGAGCGGATTTTCACAGTGATGGAACTGCTTGCTCTGATCACCAGTGCCGATTCGGCTGTGCACAGGGAGCACCAGGGACTTACAGGGAGACATTACTGGAGTGAGGGCCAAGGCGACACTCTGTACAGAAGTGCCAGTGGTATCCATTGTTTCCTGTCAAGCCCTCTCCTCTCTCAGTGTGGGGACACAGCACTGCCATTGCCATGAGGTCATCAAACAGGATAATAGAGGTCACTCCGCCCAGGAGATTCCCTGAAACCCCGCCTCCCCCAACTCGCAGCTCCACCCAAGTCACATCCAGGTTTATCCTCAGCGAGTCAGGTGCTCCTTGTTGAGCAGCTCCTAGACTCACACTGGAGGCAGCTGGCTTCGGTTTCTGGTGTGGCCTTTTGAGGCAATTATAAGCACAGCATTTGTGGATTGCTTGCTGAATCTTAACAGGTGGCCCTGGAGGGGCAGAGGCTTGAGCTAAATTTGGCTATAGCTGAGCCCCTCTCAGGACTGTGCCACTGGACACTTACTTCACAAATCCACACTAATAAGACTGGGAGACTTAGGAGCTTTGCTTAGTGCAAAGAAACAGACATGGAAAGACAACCAAAATGGGAAGACAAAGAAACAGAAACCATATGAGAGAACAGAACAGAGATCCAGATATAATGGAGTCAAGTAATCTAACAGATGCAGAGTTCAAAACTTGTTATAAAGATGCTCAATGAACTTTGATTAAATTCAGTGAGAACTTCACCAAAGAGATAAAATGCATAAAATGGAAACGGAAATTGTAAAAGGGAACCAGTCCGAAATGAAGAACACATTATCTGAGATGAGAAGTATATTAAATGGAATAAACAAAGGAATAAACAGAGTGAATAAAGAAAAGGATCGAATGCCCTATCTAGAGAATGGGAAAGCCAAGGACACTCAATCAAAATGGCAAGAGATAAGATGCCAAGACTATAAAAATAATTTAAGGAGCATATAGAACACTATTAAGGGTCCAAATATCAGTCTGATCAGCATAACTGAAGAAAAATCAAGATGTTGAACAACTGTTTGAAGAAACAATGATGGAAAACTTCCCTAACCTTGTGAAGGAAATGGACATAAAACCTCAGGAAGCTCAGAGAATTCCAAAACTCAGGATCCAAAGAGGCCCACACCAAGACACATCATAATTAAAATGCCAAAAGTTAAATACAAAGAAAGAATATTGAAAAGCAGCAAGAGAAAAACAGATAATTACTTATAAGAGAAAACCCATAAGACTGGCAGCTGATTTCTCAAAAGAAACTATGCAGGACAAAAGGGCTTGGCAAAAAAATATTCTACAGGATGAAGACCCAGGATCTACAACCAAGAACAATTTATCCAGCAAAGCTATCATTTAGAGTTAAAGGCAGATAAAGAGCTTTCCAGACAAAAAATAAACTGAAAGAATTTATTACTACCAAGCCCGTATTATAGGAAATGTTGGAGGGACTTCTTTACAAAGAAAAAACATGTATCACAACAAGAATAAAGAGTGGTAACAACTACATTCCTATCAGTAAGTACCTTAAATGGAAAAGAATTAAGTGCTCCAACTAAAATAGTAGATGAGTGGAAAGGAAAACAAGAGCCCTACATGTTGCCTATAAGAGACTCACTTCAGATTAAAAGACACAGACTAAAAAGAAGGGGATGGGAAAAGATATTGCTTTGATGGAACTAGAAGGTATTTAAGTCAGACAGAGAAAAATAAACGCTATATGATTTCACTTATATGTGGAATCTAAGGAATAAAAAGAACAAACTGATCAAAAACTCACAGATACAATGGAAAATTTGGTGATGGACAGAGGGGAAGAGAGTTTGGGGGCCTGGGAGAATGGGGTGAAGGGTTAAAGAAGTACAAATTCGTAGCTGATGGATGGTCACAAGGATGAAGAGTATGGCTTAGGGAATGCAGGTAGCATTAATACATTGGCTAGGTGGAGGGTTGGGGAGGGAGGGAGCAATTGTGGGCAGGGGGTACCGTTTTACGAACTATATAGATGTCTAACCAATGTACTATATACTTGTAACTAATTAAAATTTTAAAAATGTTGATAATGTAAAAAAAAATTAAATACATGCGACTGTATGACAAAATTAAATTTAACTGAAAAATATGGGAGAACAGTTTGAAATAATGGAAACAATCATATTTCTATAGGAAAGGCTGAACATTATGAAGATGCCAAATCTTTCCAAATTAATTCATAGCTTTAATTCCAATCAACAGTCCAGGGTGTATTTTAGGGGGAAAGGGGCAGGAAAGAAGGAGGGTACTTGACAAAAATAATTCTAGTGTTTATCTGGAAGAATAAACAGGCAAGATTTACCAAGAAAGACATGTAAAGAACACTAGTGAGGAAAGGATCCTCTCCTATGTGAAAAAATGTAACAAATGTGGAGTTTTTTTTTGAGTCTAGAGCTTAATGAAATAGTTAAACAGAATAATATAGGTAATGGAATCCACAGTCAGAGCAGTAAAACAAAACAGCTAAGAAACAAACTCTAGTAATGACATTTGCTGGTGTATAAAATAAAATTTTGAAAAGAAATGAGTCCAAAATAACTTTGTGTGCAAATAGTACCATTTTCCAAGTAGAAGGCCAGAGCCCTAAAATAATGGATCTGTTTAAAGGCAGAAGAAAATTTGCATTACCCTGTTTTTAAATAAGCCTCACTAGTAAAAGGGAAATGCAAATTAGGACAAGATGCCATTTTTTACTTATTAAATTGACAAAGATTTCTTTTAAAAACATAACACATTAGCAAAAGGTGTGGTGAAATGGGCTCTCATACACGACAGTAGAACTAGAACAATGTATAACCTTTCTAGAAATAATTTGTATCAAGTTCTTTGAAATGTTCACAACATTTTACCAATGGTTTTCCTTCTAGGAATCTAGGCAAAGAAAATAATAAGGTAAAGATTTATATTTATGTACAATGATGTTCATTGCAGCATCATGTATAGCAGCAAAAAAAAAAAAAAAGGAAATAACCTAACATCAAAGGAGAATGTTTAAATAAATTGTGTTATAATTCATGTGATGAGCTAATAAAAATTATCTTTTTAAAGCTTACAAGTGAAAATGCTCATTTTACATTAATATAGGATATAAAACATATGGATAGCATTACTAAGAAAGTTTAAAAGGAAAATAAACATGCATAATATCACATTTTCTATACTGTATAAAAATAAATTCAATAGTCTATGAATAAAAGTTCTGGACCAAAACCAATGAGATAAATATATTATTAAAAAAGTAAAATTCTGTGTGCAGGCTCAAAAAATAGAAGTAGAAGAGGGCTGACTTAATTATCGAATTTATTTAAAATCCAGGGGCTTTAAATGTCCACCAGCTGGGTGATGGGATTGTAAGCAAAGCAGCCCTGGGTTGCCTTGATGGCAGTCTGTGGTGCCCAGGTCAGGGAGGGAGCAGTCCCCTGTGCTCTGTACAGGTCACAGCACATCTTGGGCATTGCTTGCCATGTTTCTAGGGGATCAAGGGGATTCCTCATCTTGTCTTGGTCACATCCAGTTAGAAGGCCAGTGGAGCTATCTGGAAACCCTGTTATATAAGAAATGTGGTAGGACCTAGGGACATTTCACCTGGAGAAGAGAATCTTTAGGGGCAATGTAATATCAGATTTCAATTACATGAAAGGCTATCACAAGGAAGAAAATTTAGGCTAATTCTGAATGACTTCAGGAATCAGAACTAGTTCTTGGTAGGGAGGCAGACTTTAGATCAATGTAAGGTTTGGGTTCTAACAACTAGATGTGTTAACAAACAAGTGTTCACCTTGAAAGTGCTGCGCTCACCAGGACAAACAGCAGACACTGAATGACACTCCTGGAGAAGTGACAATGAGAGGCTTCAGCAGGCAGAAAGAGGCCTAGAAGGCATAGAAAGACCTTTCCAACTAAAAGAGTCTGTGGCTCCATCAGTGACTGACTGGGAGGTCTAGGTGGGCAGAAAAAAACCTTGAAGATTGCAGATTCTCAGGCCTGTAGTTGTCAGCTTTTACTGTACAACAGAATCACCTGAGGAGCTTGTAAAAAAACAGATTGCAGGGGCTCCACTCCCAGTTTCTGATTTGGCTGGTCTGGGGTGGGGCCTGACAATCTGCATTTCTGACATGCTCCAGGTGATGCTGATGCTGCCAGTCTGAGGACCACACTTTGAGAACCACTAATGTAAGCCAATAGCAGCAAATGTGGAGGTTTTATTGAGTCAATAGCTTAATGACATAGAAAGCCCAGCAACTATATATGGCATATGGGAGACACATGCTAAGTAATAACCAACTTTCTTATATACTTTCTTATATAACTGACTTTCTTGGGCAATATTGTTGAAATTTGTGGAATTAAATTACAGGCTATTTAGAGGTTCAAAGGGACCCATATTTCTGCCCTCATGTTAGGACAGCCCTATTAGCAGTCCAAATAAATTGATGGCGATCATTAAAAGTCTCTAAGGGAAGCGGGTGCTATGATTTTCTTCTATTTTCAGCTGCTCTTACATGGTGGAGAAGTTCATTGTCATTTCGACATTCCTGAAGGAAATCTGGTATTGGTCTTGGACTTCAAAATGGCCCACAATTAGCTTTTTGGGGTTTTGTTTTGTTGGTTGGTTGGTTTATTGTTGTTCTACTTTACTGTAGAAGGAAGCCTTCCTCAGTGAAACACCTTGCTATGACTACAGCAAATAGTTTCTGACATACAAAACCACAAACAAGCCCCAAAATTCCGATGATGTCCTCGGTGCCTAAGTAACTCTAATGAAGATGCCTAACTCTTGGCAATTGTCTGAATTCAAAGTGAGCCTCATTTATTTGAATTTTTAGCTAATTGGTTTAGGAAGGAACTGCCTTCCCCCAACTCTCTCCCAACCTCCTGCTGCTCTCTTCCCAAGATTATGATGTGGAATGTGAGCAGACTGTGTGCTTAACACACTCTGGAGTCAGTTGCCATGGTGCTGAGGAGGAATCTGGTTCCTATAGCAACATCAGGTTGACTCCTTGCACCTTATACCACAGTCAGATCTCAAGCAGCGCTTATTTGATCTCAGGTTCATCTGAGAGAGATGGGCATATGTAGTACTGAAAAATGTTCCATTTTCCTACAATCCACTCAGTCCTTCCTACCTGCCCTCCACTCCCCCATATCACCAAAACTAATAATAATATAATAATAATTTCACACATCCTTTTTTTACCTACAAAAATAAAACAGAGTATTACTTTAATGTCTTCATCATTTAGGTTGTAGCTTGAAGAGTTTGTTCCTACTGCTCCCCGCCCCCACTTTCAAGGCCAGTTCCTATTTCACTCCTTTTCCACCCATCGGCCCGCCATCCCTCTTGGCCTGTCCAAGAGGCCTGGCAGGCTGCTGGGGAGAAATCCTGTCAGCTTCAGAGACCCACGGCATAGGTCACGTTGGTGGTGGCAGCTCTGAGCAGGCCTCAGAAGGCCTGCCTTTTCTGTGTGTGGTTTCACTCCAGAGGCTTGTTAGCAGAATTAACAAATTGAGAGGGGAGCAGTCCCAGGAGAGGCCCTCCTGACTCATCTCCAAAGAAATGACGTGTAAGCAGCTAGTCTGTTTTAAATGGGGAGCTGGCCTGTGGTTCTGGGACACGTTCATGACCTGGACTTGGGGATGGCAATGTGGGACGTTAACCCAGATTATTCCTAAAAGGAAACAATCCCACTGGGTCTTAGAGACCTTCAGTGAAGGGGGGCCTGTGATTTTCCCCAACCATTCATTTAAGTGCCTTGCAGTTCTTGTGGAAAACAGTCTCATGTTTTTCTTCAGTTACTTGTATATCACCATTCATTTATGCAACAAATAAATGTTTATTGGATATCTACATGCCAGACTCTGTTCTAGACCTTGGAGGCACAGCTTTGAATAGCACAAATAGGTTTCCTCTCTCCTGGCGCCTACATTCTAATGGAGAGACAGACCATAAACAACAAAAGGAAAATATCGGGAATGTGAAAAGTGCCATGATGGACATAAAATAGGGTGACATGATAGGAAGTAAAAGGGGAGGCTGCAAGTTGAATGGTTGACAGAGGCCTGCTGAGGTGACATTAAGACCTGACTGAACAAAGGACACTGCCATAGGACAAGCTGCAGAAAGGGCACCCTGGCAGAGAATGAAGGAGTGTGGTGGGGCCTTCTAAACTGGGGGCAGAGGAAGAAGGAGGAGGTTGAAGTAGATCCAGGGACCACATGGGTAGAGTTCCTTGGCCATGGGAAAAGATTGGATTTTAAGTGATAGATATGGGTACCGTTGAGAGTATTTTAGCAGGGAAGCAACAGAATCAGATTCATATTTTCAGAATCATTTCAGTTGCCTCATAACACACTCAAAGCCCATTTCCTTTGCCTTTCCATTGGCGATGATGAAGAAAAGCCATTTGCTGCCCTTCATATGCTTGAAGATGATTTGTGAGTCACACATCCTTTTTTCCAGGCTCAGTAGATTTCAGTCCCATCATTCTTCCTTGTGCATGCTAAACATTTTCACACGAGCCTTCAAGGGACATTCCAATTTTCCTTTTTCATAGAGTTCTTGAGCCAACAGAGCCCTCAGAGATCACGAAGTTCAACCCTTATTTCACAAATGAGTCACCTCAGCCACCAGAGGGGTAAAGTGAGCTGGCTAACATCACACAGCTAGTTAGAGGCTGAGCCTCTGCTCACAGAACCCTTTCCTTTCCATGTGCATTTATGTACCAGCACTCATTTTTGTTTTCTCCTCCTTTTCTGGTTAGTCTTCTCTACCTTCCTCAGGTCCTGCCACTGCTCTCTAGTATGCTAGAATTTTCTGTTATTGGAATATTGATTGCAACATGTGGGAAATTTGGCCATCACTTTTGGTTACGCTGAGGTTTTTATTGTGGTAGCAATCCTTGTTTTTTACGCTCTTCTGCTTTCATGTTATCTGTGGCTCCCATTGGAGCCCTCCTAAATTCTCTGTGCCTTCCTAAGCCCAGCTTATTTTCCTGTGACTGGGAACTGGGTGTTATTGTTCATTCACTGACAACTCTGTGCAACAGGATGATGTGTCAGGGAGGCTGCTAGAACATGGCCTTCCAGGCCACCAACCCTTAGCCTCTCACAATAGTGCATCACAGCCTGCACCATATTACCCTTCTGGGAGCCAGGCTGTAGGGTGGGAATTCAACCAGGGCTGGTTCTCCCACTACTGGTCCTTGGCAGAACGGTCAAGGCTCCCTCCAGCTCACACCCATGTAAGGTTCCCACCTCCACAATTTGTCCTCCCCCATCCTCCGTCCACTGCAAAGCAGTTAGCTATTCATTAAGCAGTCAGAGAATACTAATAGTAGGTAATAACCACAGCTGCAAGAATGACACATTAGCATTAGGTGACAAATAAACCATGTCCCATCAATGTTAGCCCTGCTGCATCCAACCAGCACAGTCAGGAAAGCAAATAAGGTTGAAACTCATTCCTTCAATCTCCATGTCACACATCCAGTAGAAGCTGGACTCTTGGAACGCTGGGTGATTCCACATCAGAACCCGTGGCAAGAAAGGCTCAGAGTTCATTAATTTTGTTTGGGAATCAGGCAATAACAATATTAAAGTACTTTTAATAACAATATATGCTTTAATCTTCATAAAAACTTTTGAAGATAAGATTATTATCCCATTTTTCAGATGGGGAAACTGAAACAGATGATAAGTGATTCATCCAAGGTCACTTGGCTAAGGAAAACCTGGGTCCAAGTCTCACTTCTCACATATGCCCTTCTCTCTGGGCCACAGATATGCTGAGCAGCCACCCAGGAAATAGCACAGATGAGACGCTGCAGAAGAAGGGACAGTGTCTCCCTTGTGAGCGATCTCAGCTGGCTAGGTTGGATAGAGATACACTGGGCTCAGCTTGAGGAACTCTTGATGAAAATGACACCCCATGGCAGCACTCAGGGGGCAGGTGTGGCTCAAACACCTGTTAGTGCCAGGCCCAGGCAATGGAGAGCTACACAGGGCCCTGCCTGCCCACTTCCCAGTCCTTCTCATTTGCTCGTTGGTGGTTTGGTTCTTCTCTGACAGTTTCCAGGGATGCAACGAGTCAGGATCACATGGGAAGATTGTAAAAGCATAAACCAACCTAGAAACTGTCAATGACGCCCATAATTGCACAGCAGGTACGGAGCTGGACCTTTAAACAGTGCACTCAGATGGCAGCATTCTTTCTTTGGCAGGAAAAGATGCCACTTCTCCAAGGCTGAGGCTTAAGGGAAACTGGTCTTGTACTCAAACTCTCCCCTCCTACCTGATCAATCATGGCAATGCAATTAATATTTGGTTTTTGAGGACAAGCACCCCTTCGTCTCAAACTTGTTGCAAGTCTTTCCAAAATGCACCTGTGCTTGGGAAAGGAAGAGGAAAGAGAGCAGGGTAAGGTCTTACCCACCTTTGTAACTCCATGTGGCATAGCGCCAGCACTTCTCACATTCTCAACAAAAAATGGTGGCTGGACAGATGAATAGAGGAGGGGACAGATGGACAGATAAATGAACAGAGAATGTACTGGAAGCTATAGAAGATAAACTTACTTCAAAAGGGTTGCCCTGTCTCTCTGTAAAGGCCAGGGACAGTGCCCTGATGTCTATTTCTGCCCAAAGCGCCCTCTTCTTTTGGGAGGTGTGTGTAAGGCTAGACCAACCCAGGAACACTAGGCAACAGGCTTTAACTGGAGTTCTGCTGCTCAGGGCTAAGTGATCCCTCATTGGTCACTAGAAGAGTGTGTTCCAGGCACAGCACGCTCTAGCCTCCAGCTGCTCAGCAGAGAGGGGATGGAAGGCAGCAGCCCCCAAGAGTGAGTAGGGAGCAGCAGCACCAGCACTGAGCATGCTCTGCTCTCTGCCTGCCTGGCTGGAGATGGATGACAGTAATCACAGAGAGGATAATCTGGCCTTTTCTGCAGGGCCCACCTGCTGCTGCTGTTGTCACGTTCTGCACTCTGCTGCCATCCTCGTGGTGGTGGAGCCTGCATCTTGGCAGCCCCGGGGTAATAATTAGGGGTGGGACAGCTCCCCAGCTGGTGTGATATTCGAGGAGGGGCCTAGGGAAGAAGGAATGGCTGGGACCCAGCCAACAATAGGAGAAATTAAATGGGCTGTCCCGGGAACCCACAGTTAGCATTTAAACTCCAGCATAAGCTATGGGTTTCACGGAGAAGCAAGGCTTTGGTGAGGGTTCGGTGCCCCGCCCTTCCCTCTCCTATTTGCAAATGCAATTTATTCTGGTGAGGTCGGAAGATTCTCGGCAGAACCGCTGAGATATGATGCCGTCATGCCCAAGGCTCAAGGAGCCAGGCCCAGGGCTTTCAAGGCGTCCCATGCAGTGTGAGGACAAACACTGTGACAGAAAACAAATGAGCCTTGTCCCAATAGCATCATAGCGGCTGACCCACTCACACTCACAGTCTCCTGACGGCGGCCCAGCCCGCAAGGAACTTCCCGTCCAAGGGCCTTGCCGAATGCCTTCTGCCCATGGGCCACAAGCCATCAACATGTGTGGTAGGCCCCGAATTCAGAGAGAATTAGGGTTTCACTTTGTTTACTGTCAGTATTGTTTATGCTGCCATTTCGGTCATGGGAAGACAGCAAGGAAATACTGACAAAATACAACCACAGATAATGCTCACTAAGTACATCCTGTGTTCTTTATCTCCTGTTACCTGTACTGCACTCTTGAAAGACAGGTGGTATTGTCCCCATTGTACAGCTGAGTAAAAAGAGGGTCACAAACATTTCATGAATGTCCCAAGTTCACGTGATTACTGTGGAAGAGACAGGATGCAGACCCAAGTGTGCCTGACTCCTGGACTCCTTTCTGTTTTTCTGCACTGTCTTGCGGAGAGGGCCAGCACCTCCCTCCAGAGGATTGCAAAATTTCTTGGGCTTGCCCATGTGGGAAAATCTAGTGCAAGAAGTTCATCCTGAGGCCTCCAAATGAGCTCCTGGGCTTAATTGCCAAGGAATCTGGTGTCTGGAGTTGAGTAGAGGTAGGCAGCGGGGAGAGTGTAGTCCTCAGCAGAGCTGAGCTATAACTTCTGTTCAGTCAGGAGCTTGCTGAAATACTTGCCCTTTTTTGGACTTTAGTTTCTTCCAGTAATGACGATGGCAAAAGAAATAATACAATTAATGATCTCAAGTGGGTTTTTAACTACTTGAGAATGAGTAAAGAAGTGGGTCTTCGGAATAGATTCTAGAGGTAGAAACAGCCTCAGAAACGCAAGCTGGGAAAATAGAAACCAGGTTGCAAGGAGGGACCTGGGTGTCCCAAGGGATGCCTGGGCCCCTGTGTGAGGAGTGGTTTGAATGCATTGTACCCAGGTGGATGGACAGATTCAGTGATCTATGTCCTCTCCAACCTGCAGGTTTTTAAAATAATTTCTCTGTCAGAAACCACCCCCGCCTTGGGCTGGACAATGCCTCCCACAAAACAACCCATCCTCGTTACCCATGATCCCTCGAACCATCAAACTTAGGCACACCTATATCCAGGGCTGTGCCGAGGCAAGTGGTGGGAGCTGTCTGCCCTGGACAGGCAACGAGGGGGCGCATCGTCTGTGAAGAATTTAAAAACAATAATAAAACTGACAAAATTGGCCCCCTTTTTATTGTCATCCTGCCCTGGCGATTCTAAACAACATCAGTGATAAAATAATCCTCTCCCCAGGGGCAGGATGCCTCCCCCACGCCACCACTCCTGTGCATGCTCCGAGATCCACATTTCCCTGTCAGCTGTTCGCTTGGTTGGTCTTGGATTCTGTTTGTTTGGTAGGTTTCTTTTTTAGCCAACAGGCCACTACAGTCTGTTTCATTGTCTTCCTGGTCAATCCCATGTTTACTACACAAATTGAGTTTTTTCGTGGTTGCATTTAGCCAACTACCTTGAGAATGGTGGGAAACTCTAGGAGTGGAGGGGGAGCAAGGAAAGAAAATACTGTTTTTCTCCTTTTGTTATTTACTTATAAATGTCACAGAAATATTTCTATTCATTCTGGGTTTTTGCAAAGTACTTTTTTTAACTGAAGCCTAAATCCAGGTCCTCTCTTGGCAGTGTCCCTTTAAGCAGAACCGAGGGAGGGACAGCACGGCAGGGACGCCTGGTGCTGCAGAGGTACTTGTACTGTACAATTTTCTGGGTCCTGACTGATAAATTATTGTGCATCTTCCGTGGGCTCTGACATGCAATACAATTTGTCCATGTAACAGTGATGATAGGCTGTCCTGGGCTAATAATCACAAACCCTTTATTTAGCTCCTTCAGCCTTTTAGAGAAATCGTAAGTAACCGTCCGCATCCCTTTATCAGTTTTCTCTTCCACATTTTAGCATAAGTGGAAAAAGCTTTTAACCTTGAGAATTTTACTCACATGGGGGCTGGGGGCGAGGAAGAAGACATGTTGTTAAAAGTGTAAAGAAAGTGGGAGGATCTTGACGCTCTCCTCTAGGATGGTTTTTACTCCGCCTGCCTCATAGGGGTGTGAGAGTGTCTGGATCCTAGAGATTGTCCAGTCCACCCTTCATTTTACCAGTGAGAAAAGCAAAACCTGAGGTAAATAATTTACCCAAGGTCGAGTGGCAGATCCATGTGGAGGTAAGGTTGAGCTCTGCCCACCCCTCAGAGAGCCCTCCACCATGCCACCATGGTTTCCTTGGGCTTTGGACCCCTGATGTTCCCCATACCCCGAGTGCTCAAGTCAGTTTAAGCATATATTCAACACCCTTCCCAAATGGTTGAGCGTCCCTTGCACACTTTTCTTTGTTAGAGTAATTTGTGGTAAATTGTATACTCGTGAAGACAGGTGCCATTTTTGTTCCCGTGTAAATTGCGGTGTGTGGCATCTGTGTAGTCTAACCCTACCCAGTATAAAACAGGCACGGGCACTTGCATGTCACTTTTAGGACTTGGGTTTGCAAGCCTTAACACATGGAGCTTCCTGTTTCTTTACAGGCACAATGCTCACAATTTGGGTAGCTGAAAAGCAGTACCTGGACAATGGTCTTGTAATTCATATATTGTTTCCAAAAGATGGGACCAACAGTGAGAAGGCATGCACGTGTTCAGACCGGGCATCTCGATAGGACCAGCCATGACGGGCATTCGCTGGCTCTCTGTCTCGTTACATTTAGCTGGTTTTTCACTGCTCTGGGAGCCTTCTACTAACCTTTCTAATAAACTGGGCTCCCAAATAGGTTGGTTAGATTGCAGATGTTTCCCCTTCCCCCTTTCATCCCTGGAGAACAAGTACACAAGCCATTTGGGGCAGCTTCCAACATGTCCTCCTGTTCCAGTGAAGTGGAGCGTCCATGTCTGCAGGTCCCGATCATTCTAGCTATGACCCATGTGCCTTGGGAGGATCTTGTGGGGCTCCCACAGTGAGAAACCCTTTCACACAGCAGCCTCACCTGCCAGACTCTTCGGACCCTTATCTACAGAGGGATTTGTCCAAGTGGGTATCACAAAGGTCTGTTCTGGGCTGAAAGCTGGCACGAAAGGGCTCTGCCAGTGAACAACGTTAGAATTAAAGACATAATAATACTAATTAACTTGCCCAGGCCCATGTTCTCTGCATTTATTTTTTGTATAGAGCTAAAGCCTTAAATAACAGGGATGGCCTCTTTGGGAACCCCACTTGGAGGGGGAGACGGGGAGGAAGGCAATGTCCTCATTACAGCAAGTAAGATGGATGATGTTCTATGACTGTGGCACATCTCCCAAGGACAACCTAGCAAAGATGCAGCCTCCTTTGGAGCCAGGCCTGTGTCCTGGGGAGGCGGGGGGTGGGGGGTGTTTTCTCCTGGCTGCATGTGGGGAGGGGAGGGGGACTGAGGCATGTGGAAGAAGAGGAACACTTTCTGGTAACTTGGCTATCTGCCATCCTGGGCCTATGCAAACTGTGTGGCAATGGCTCTCAGCTGGCTGCCTGTGCTTGTGGAAAGGTCCCTGGCTTCTCTGGCCCCAGCTTTATCCTCTATGAAATGTGGAGGTTAGGTCAAAATTGTTAACCTGGACAGGCTTCAAAGAGTCCTTGAAGTTCTTGAAACTACATGCAGAATAAGAATGTGCATCTGGGCAGTTTTCAGAGATTAAAAGTCCATTCCTTGTGTCTGATTCTCAAAGAGGTCCCTGAACCAAAGGTCAAGGCCCCCTAAAGAAGATGATTCCCAAAGATCCATCTTTTTCTTTCAGTTGATGATTTTAGAGTTGCCAGACCAAACCTCCACATCAGGGTTGTGGGGACAGATGATAGACACTTGAGTCCAATGCCCCATAAACTAACTGCTTTAAAGCAATTGACCAAGTGGCTTCCCAGTAATGTTCCCCAAATGGAGTGGCTCTGGTGTCCCTACCTCATCTCCAACAGTTCTGAGAAGCTGGCTCCCCCTCCTCACCCAGTCCACAGATTACCCTCAATGCAAGCACCCAAGGCATTGTATCAGTTCTGGTGAGGCCCCGAAGGTCATTCCTCCTGTGGGGCAGCTTAGTGGTTTCCTGTGATACAGAATTAAGCTGTCTTCCCAAGCTCGCTATCCGAACTCCCTCGCCATCTCTAGAGCCCCCGTCCCATAGCTTCCTCTCAGATAGACTGATCTGCAGAGCAATTGACATGTCTCATTTGGAATTTTACTCATAAGTTAGTAATAGTGAGTTTGACTATAGGGAATGCTTGAGAAAATCTCCCAGAGTATTTGAGGTATCCTGGGAGAAAATAGAAACAACTTTATTTGAGAATTGGAGCATCTGGGAAGATTCTGGGAGACTGATTCCCAGGGGCTTTCCAAGACTCAGAGGCCCAGTTCCATATGAGTTCTGCCTCCAGCCAGTGCACACAAGTTCCTTCTTTTGTTTTCCCAAACACCCACCTTGCTCTCATCACAAATTCTTAACCGGAGGCCCAAGGGGTCTGTAGATAGAATTCCAGAGGGTCCATGAACTTGGATGGGAAATAATTATATCTTTATTTACATAGACTTCTTACTGAAATGTATCATGTTATTTTTTTATGAATTTAGGCAGCAAGCCACAATAGTGTTAGCAGTTTCCGTGACTTTAACCATCACTAAAAACCATGGACATTTCCCTATCACGTTAGGATGGCTGCAGATGACGCAAAAGGATTGTTTTCCCTCACCACTACTTTGAAACTCTGGTAGTCTGATAGGTTTTGTTACTTAATACATTAACAAAGAAGCACATATATTTTTTAATGCAAACTTATCTTTTAAATATTTTTGATAACTATATTTCAACAAATTGATTTTCTTTGCGGTCCTTTATTTTCTTAAAATGTTACTCTGAGAAGAGAGCCACGGGATCACCAGAACTGCCAGAGGTAACCAGAGCACAGAAAGTTACAAACCCCTGCTCTGAATGGCTAGTTCACGTGTCAGTCTGTGCTGGTTATGTCTGGTCTATTGTGTGGATGGAACCCTGAGCTTCTGGGAGTGTCCCAGGTGGGAGAGACAGACCAGGGAGGAGACTATTAGGAACCACCCTTGTGTGTGCTAAGAGTAGAAACCAACCACATACCCTACAAGGAAAGTTTCCAAAGTTGCCAAACCCCAGAATGATTTTGCCCTGGATACTCTTTTACCTCCTAATTAACTTAAAAAAAACAAACAAACAAACAACAACAAAAAAAAACTCAAGAGTATTGAAAAGGAACTTGCATCAGTGTGGACTGACTGACTTAGAACAGAGCTCATCAAACCTCTTGAGGTCAGTTTACTTACCTGACCTCCTTTTAACTGTCCCTTAGAGTCCTGTGGGAGAGAGGGAGCCTTCCACATTAACCACCTGAATCAAACCTGGAGGCCACTGAGCTCTGGACGAGGCAGGGCTTGCCTGTGGCCTTCGGCATGTGAGATTGGGCAGTGTATCTAATGGTCAGAACTCTAGAGCCAGCTAGAACTAGTTTCCAATCTGGAATGCAAGTTCCAGCACTACCATTAACTCTGTGATCTAGGCAAATAGTTTATTCTCTTTGTGCTTCAGCTTTCTCAATCATAGATGGGGTGCTATGTCATTGAGGTGCGCCTGGCTTGTCATAAGCACTGAACAAGAGTAGCTGTTACACCGTCACATGCAGACATCCCCTGCAGCATTTGGCAGGCTCAGGAAAAGAAGCATGGATGGGAACAGTGGAGGCGGAAGGAGAGAGTCTTGTGATGACGTTTGATCCAGGGGCCTGGAACTTTCCTTTTACCTGCTCTTACTGTCATTTGTATCTTCTGGGTGACAAGAGACCAGCAATGTGGCTGCGGCTCTTTGGGTGTCAGGATGTGCCCTTTCTCCTTGGTTTCTAAGTGATGGTACCTTCATGTCCACTTGAGTGAGGGGTCAGCTGTGACTCTGAAATAAACCCATGTGGTTATAAATAGAAGGCATAAATTCCCAGACAGAGAGGAGAAGGAGTCAGTGAGACAGCAGAATAAATTGGGAATTGTCATCATCTTGCCTATCCTATAATGATAATGTTAATAGCAATAATCATCATCATAAAAAAGGATTTTGAATCAGAGCCAGGGCAGGGAAAAGAGCTTTTTTCCCATGCCTTCCTGGGGAGAGCTAGGCACTCAAACCACATCAAAACAGAAAGAACCAAAAATACCATTAAATACCCTTTGTCCCAGTGGCCTTCACGGAGAAACCAGGTCAAGACAGCCCACTGTGGAATGGGCCTAGGGGGCAGAAGAAGAAAGGGAGCCAGGTCTGAATTTATCTGTTGGTTTTAACTTTCTCCTTTAATCACTTCAGAGGAGCTGTTAATGAGCAGGAAATCTAACTGATTAGCATGTCACCTCCTGGTTTCCCTTTCTGCCATAGGTGCTAATGAGTGGGGACGCCCAGATCTTTGGTGCAAGGTCCTTAAGAGGTCATGCGATTGCCGCTACTTGGAGGACCTCAGCTGAACCCCAGCAAACTGATAAAGATCTCTCCAATTTTTAAAACCTTCCAGACAAGCTAATTGTCTTGCCTCTTTTGATCACACAGCACACAAGTTAGCAGCAGTACCACCAGGAACAGTTTGTTCCCCTGACCCAAGTTCTCTTGCCTGTGACTCATCTGCTTGTTCTATTGATGGGGAATCGAGTTCTTCATATTCTCAAAGATGGTCATGAAATCTGATTTCTACTGTCTTTTCTCCAGGCTGCACAATTGTGTATCATTCATCCCGACTGGACAAGTTGTCCCTTTTGACCCTAATCACCTTGTATGTTGTGTTGAACTCTCTCCCAGTTCTGCTTTCGTTGTAGATCCCAGAACTGGACATAGAATCCATTAAAGGCTTCAGCAATGCTGGGTACAGTTTCAGGAGGTGTCCTAGCACCCTGCTGGCCACTCCTTGTTGTCTAACAGAAGCGGACTGTTTATCCTGTCCCGTACACAGCTCTTTGTCAACTCCCTCTCCCTTGTGGTGTGCATGCTCTGTGTTTTCCTTTCCTGATAGGCATGCCCTTCTCCTCATCTGAGCAGCAAGAGTGACAGGGAAGGGAATCTAAGGAAGAGTAAGCAGCATGGTCAATCTGAACATGGGTTCTCATCTTCTTGAAGATTTAACCCTCACCTTGGCATCTTCTGGCACCAGTGAGGGGCACAGCGGAGACAGGCACACTGGAGCAGAAGCATTTCAGAGGCCTCAGAGAAATTCCTTTACAATCTGAAGAAAGCCCACTCCTCATTTTAGCAAATACTTTTTATTCCTTAGTCTTCTGGAAGTTAGTGTCAAAGCTTTTATTCAGAGGACATGTCTATGTCCCATTGAGCTTTGATAGTCCCTGCTCGATGCCATCTGGAAAGGGATCAGGGAATGACCTGCTTCTGGCCCTGAAGCCAACCAACTGGGAAAAGAGAATGAGATGGAGAAAGAGACAAGCCAGTGCTTGTTCCTCAGGGCTGGCAATCACTTCCGAGGGGCTGAGGGCTTGAAAGATGCCATCCGGATTCTCAGTGCAAATGAGTCTTCATACCCCTAACAGGTTGTAATTTGAGTCAGATAGGAAGTTAAAGAAGTTATGAACAAATGCCAATGTGATAGAGTCATAGTCTCCAGGCTGGAAAAGTAGAGGGGTCTTGTTTGACGTCGGTCATCTCAGAGACGGGGAATCCAGCCTACTAGTCTCCCACGGCTGGTTACTGCAGGACGGGACCAGAACCAGGAGTGTAAGCCTGAGTTTGCTGTACTGCTCCTGCCTCTGTCTCTCCACAAGTGAACCGCATCACAGTTTCAGATATACACACACATAGAGAGACAATCAGATAATAACTTCCTCCACTTTCTCAGTAGCCACCAACGAATAAATTTGTTCCAGTTCTCACTCATACCTTGCCCCCACCAGGGCAGCTAGGACCTACAGCTGTGTTCCCTGGCCCCACTCACACTGCCTCTCCCTAAAAAACCTTCAGTGGTCCCAGTTTCCCCTTGATTAACTATCAGATTCCTTAACATGGCTCACAAACCCGGTAGTGGTTTGTGCCCTTGGATGCACATTAGAATCACCTGGAGACTGCTTAAAACTCACCTATCTGGGGGCCTCAAACCCCAATGATCCTACATAATTGGCCCAAGGCAGGGGGGGCAGTGCTGTGCTGCAGCTGCTCAGCAGACCAGCCAGTAAATTTGCAGGAATTTTACTTGTGAGCAGTTAATCACAGCTGTTATTAAAAATTAAATTATATAAACTTACAATTAAATAAGTTATATTAAAACAAAGGTAATAAACACCCAGAATTCATCAATTCCTAGTGGTTTTACTACATTTTCTTATTAACCTTGCTCTTGAGGTTATTTACATCGGTCGCATCTGTGTGGTAGAAGTATTACATGACAGCATGCTATATGCCTCTCTTCTCACCTCCGCACTCAGTGATGTCTCATTGGCATCTTGAAATTGGCCATGGTGGGAGAATTCATACCGTGAAAATTGGTGAATGCTGTAAATCAGCCCCTTCTCCCCTACCCGGTCAAACATTTATGTCACTGGGTGGGGCTCAGGTATTGAGAGAATTTTTTACAGTCTTCCCCAGTTGATTCTAATGAGCAGCCACAGTTGAGAAGCCCCAGCCAGGTACTGGCTCCTCATGGCCGCTCTGGCCTAATCTCTTGGGGGACCCTTCCCCTCCCCCAGATTCCTTCAGTCCAGCTGCACAGAACCATCTGCAGTGGCGCAAGTATGTCACGTTATTTCTTGTTGCTGTGTTTTTACTCCTTGACACACTGTTGTGCCTGGAATGTCCATTGCTTCCTTGTCTGCCTGCCAAGCACCTCAAGATTTTTCAGAACTCTGCTCAGTATCTTACCCTATAGGAGGCCCTTCCCAGTGCCTTTCCTTCCCCCTCCCCCAAAGCCACCACTCTGCCTTTGTGGCCTGTACATATTCCCATCACGGTTCTTACAGAATTTTGTAGCACTTTCTCATTACATTTGTCTCGACATGTAAGCACCCTGAGGGCAGGGGCCAGGGCCTGCTCACCCACGTTCCTCATCTGAGGCCTCATTGTGGATGTTAGGCACATGCTGAGTGCATGAACAGATGAAAGAGACCAGGTCTGCTGACACTAGCAGTGCTCTTCCCACCCCACCCAACCCAAGCTGTCAAAGTCCCTGAAGAATAGATTGCTCCAAATCTGTAGCTATTATGTTTAGTGCCTGCTGCTGTTGCACACAGTGTGAGGGGGGTCTCACATTTCTTCTAATTATGAGACTTTTGTTTTATTGAGTCGAGTCAGCTTTGGCATTCTCCAGTTCATTCATTACTCATTCAGTAATACCCACATTATGCTAGGCCTTGGGATTTGGTGGTATACAAGGCAGTGAGGGGCCGTCTCACAGAACTTTCAGCTATGGGTGACTCAGATGAGGAAAGAAACACTTACCATTAAGTGTGACGAGTGCCATGGAATGGAAGTGCCTGGCTCTAGACTTTCCTCCTGGCCTGTGGGGTTTCATGAAGGCCTTCCAGAGTAGGCAAAGTCTGGGCTAGACACCTGAGGAAAGAGGAGGGTGGAAAGGTGTTCCTTAAAACTGGAATATCCTGTGCGAGGTCTCCAGAGCCAGAGAGAGCTCAGCAAGTCTAAGGAACTGAAAGAAGTCGGCTCATAACATATGAGGGGGTGACAGCAAGGCTGGAAATCAGTCCGAGGCCAGGACAAGAGGGGTCTTGGAAACCATTTTCAAGAGTCTAGATTTGTCCTCGAAATGGTGGAACACCATTGAAAACACAAAACAGAGGGCCCCACTATCAGATCTGTTTCAAAGAGAACTCACTCACAGTAGTGGTCCAAGAGAGACAAACAGGAAAGGAGACCATGTCTTTAGTAGGGATGAGGCTGTTGGGACAGATAAAAGTAAATGGGTTTAAGAAGCGGAATTATGGAACATGATGACCAGATATGGTGGTGAAGATGAGGGAGGTATAAAGGGTCTGGTTGGACAGGTAGGGAGAGCTGATCAATTCATGCATTCATCTTTGGGTTTGTGGAGTTGGCAGTGTCTATGACGTATTCAAGTGTAGTTATAGAAGAGGCAGCTAGATTTTTGGATCTGACTCGAGAGAGAAATACAGACTGAGGGTCATCAACTTACAGATGGTAACTGAAGCTATAGGAGCAAAGGCCATTTGTTGTCTGGGAAGAATGGCAGAAGAGGTTTAGAGAAAACCAGGAGAGTGTGGGGTTGTGGGAGCCAAGGAAGACGTGTTTGGAAGACCGAGTGGTAACAGAGTCCCACATTCTTGTTGTAGGAGAGTAAGATAAGGACTTATCAAGTAAGATAAGGACTGAGACATGACCATCGAATTCAGAACATGTTAGTCACTGGTAAGCTTGGGCAAGACTGTTGGTGGAGTGGTGAGCACAGGCCAGGATGCACTGCATCAAGTAGGTGGGAAGTGAGATGATGGAGACAAGCATATAAACTCTCTCAGGACACTGGACTGAGAAAGAGGGCTGAGAGAAAGCAGTATTTGGAGGGGAATTTTGTGGGATCAAGGAAGGTTTTTGTAGTTTGTTTTTAAGTGGAAGCAAGCTGGCTAAATGTAGAATAAAAAGGAAGATTGTGAGCCTGTCCTCTGAACAAAGGAGAGTGACCTTTCATACGATCAATGCCATATGTCATTCTGTATCCTCTGTATCTAACCTGATAGACATTTAGAATTGTCAAACACATTTCCTCGCTTAGCCTCATTTCATTGGCTTCTGCAGATTCTACATTGGCTCTAATTGTCTACACTTTGGGCCTTCATTTTTTCTCTTCCTTGACAGATTTTTTAAATAAGCCTCCTGTCACCAGCCTTTCGGGGGCATCATTAATTCCATGAGTTTGTGCTCTGTTCTGGTTCCTGCTCTCCTCGAGTCCCCCTCTTCTCATCTCTTTAACCCCTCTGGCACTGAATCACTCCATTCCTTCCCTCTTTATTTTCTGGGCAAGTTCCAACTAGTTAGAATGTACTCATGTAGTTCCTACCTCCCTTGTTTCTCATTTATCAGAGTTTACAGAACACCGCTTAGGGTACCTCCGATACTCAGGCTGCGGAAATTCAAGTGGCTGAATTTTCATTACAGCTTCTCTTATGACTACTTCTAGAAATCAAAGAATCCTAAAACCTTATAACTGAAGTAGAGGTCGCAAAGTCATCTAACCCAGGGGTCCCCAAACCCTGGGCCGTGGACCGGTACCAGTCTGTAGCCTGTTAGGAACTGAGCCACAAAGTAGAGGCATGCAAGCAAGCGAAGCTTCATCTGTATTTACAGCCACTCCCCAGTGCTAGCATCACCGCCTCAGCTCCACCTCAGATCATCAGTCATTAGATTCTCATAGGAGCACCATTCCCTGGTGCCAAAAAGGTTGGAGACCGCTGATCTAACCCATTCCCTAACTTCCAGGCAGTTCAGCTGCTAAACTCTTTACAAATGGATCTTCTTTAATGTTTCTATGTAAAAGATCACAACCCAGGCCATATGATTAGGGCGACCAAATAATTTAGCATTCAAATAGGGATACTTACAAGGATGAAAGAAGGCCCTCACCAAATAGAACACCAGCATAACTGAGGTGAATTGTGATTGTCCTGGGCTAGCCAGGTTATACAGTCACCCTACATATGATGAGTATGATGGACAGAACCTGAGAAATCTTTTTTTGGCTAATGTTTAACATTCGGAGATAGTCACCGAGCATTTACAATAGGACAGGCATTGTTCTAGATACTGGAACCAAAGATGAATAAGATACAATCCTTCCTTTAAAAATTGTTGGGGAGGAGTGACACAAATACAATTTGCAATAATTCTGTTTGATAAGTTTTGAATTCAGTTTCAATAAGGAATAGTTTTATGAACAAAGTGCTTTGGGAGCACAGCAAAAGAAGTGACTAGTTTGGAAGGGCGCAAGAATCAGAGGAGGTGGCATAAGAACTAGGCTTTGAAGAATGATGTGTTCATGTGTTTGTGATCTCTTACGTGAGTGCACGGCTGTGGCTTGCTGAAGTTTAGTTGACACATCTGGTGAAGGTGTGGAGCAGGCCAGAGTATGGAGTGATGAGGGTTGGGGTGGGGTGGAGAGCCCAGCCTGAACACTCTCCACACAGCAGTAGGGATGGGGCAGTACTGAACTAAGGCAGGGTCAAGGAAGACAAAGAAGAGGAGAATTTGACAGTAGAAATGATGGAACTTAGTGCCTGCTGTGGAAGGTGAGGGACACTAAGGTGCCAAGATGTGAGGAGTCTACTTTGAGGACCAAGAAGATGAGGCTCCTATTCACTGAGACATGGAGTAATAAAGGGGCTGCTCCAGCATCACCGAAGGCAGTTTGGGGCGTGTTTAGGTGCTTATGGTGCTTCCACATGGAGATGCCCATTATATATCTGGGTCTGGGGCTGAGGGGACAGATTCCTCAGTGGACTGATTGAAGACATGGTGGTAGATGGGGTTAGGTGGGGAACAAATGTGGCATCGGGAGGACTTGGGACCCCAGGTTGATCTTTGGTAAATGCCTAACCCCAAAGAGTGGGAACCATAAAAGTCCCCTCAGAAGGAACAGTTAGCAAGGTGGGAGAAAACCAAGAGGAGGACTGTCAAGGAAGCCAGGAGAGAAGGACACTCAGTAATGCCATTGGTGACCAAGGAGAGCCCAGGTGGTCTCAGAACTAGATGGTCATCTGGGGATCTTTAAAAGAGCAGTTTCAACAAAGTGACTGGGCAGGAGCCATGGCTAGAATGGGGTGGGAGATAGAGAGGAGGAAACAGCAAAATGTAGCTTGCTCCTTTAACTTTTGGAGTTGAGGAAAAGGAGAAAGTTTGAAGTTGGAGGGTGAGCTGGGATTTAACGAAAAATATCTCTTTTCAGGTCAGTGGAGTCTTAAGGAAGTCCCTTTTTACAGAGAATGCTTAAAGAACATAACGAAGACTTAACTCTGCCCTCTAGACCTGTGTTATCCAATACATTAGCCACTAGCCAGCTGTGGATACTTAAATCCAAATTAGCTAAAATTAAATAAAATAAAAATTTCAGTTCCTCATTCTCACTGGCCTCATATCAACCGCTCAATAGGCACATGGTTTGTGGATACCATATTGGACAGCATAGATGCAGAGCATGTCCGTCATCACAGAAGCCCTGTTGGGCAGCACTGCTCCAGACTTCACCACACTTGATTATCTCCTCAACCCTGCTTTTTAGAATTTTGTATGCTATCAGTGCTATCTAGTTTCTAAACCTAATTCTGAAGTGAAGAAAGCTAGATGATTTTTTTTATCAGAAATGCTGAAGAATTGTTATAATTTTAAAGTCAACATTATCCCCAGACATCAATCTATAATAAATTGCTCCATGATGTTAAAAGAGAGGGGAAGAGAGAAATATAAGTAAGTGGATTTTTCCTGATGGGCCATCTATTTACAGTCTTTTCATAGTTACCATCAAACGATTTCCATCTGATAATTAGCCTTTGTGCATCCACAGTAACTTAATTGTTCTAATTTTTTTACAGTTATGTGCTCATTAGAAAAATTTGGCAACATAGCCTCTTCTTTCCAGGAAGCCACAGGGATCTGCTATTTTTCCACCTGTCTGGGCACCTTAGAGCAAACCTTCAGCTGTGGGGATTGAAAGCATCCGATTTGCCAGCTTCTTGGGCGTATCCATCGGGTGGTGGCAGATTTCTGAGAAACCACTGTGTCTGGGCACAAGCCCAGAGGATACTTTTTATTTCTCCCTAAGCTTTCCTCTTTATCCTTCAGAGGGAATTTGTCTTTGGATGATTTTATGTCTCCAAGACACTTGTGTTTAAAAGGTCTTTTCATTGTTGTAAGGCAGAGGACTTGGACACAGACTGCAGAAGTATTGCTGATGCTCAGGTGGGAGGCAGAAGGTTGTATCTGAGGAGTTGCCTATTGACCTTTACCTGGGGGAGGAGAGCGCGTTGGCCGGCTATTCTCAGGGTTGGTCCCGTGCCACATGGATGTGTTCATGGACATGTTCAGTAGAAATGTGGCAGCTAGAGAGCTTTACTCTATGTCCGTCTGGCCTTCACTAGTTTGTGTAATCTCTTAGGGCAACCTTTACATCTAATAAGGATGTAATTGGTAGACTATCAACTAGTGTTAACCCTGTAACAGTCCTAATGGCAAAGTACTGCCTCACACTGGAAAGCCCAGACAGGCACATGCCCTTCAGCCTAACCTCACCCTAGTAGCCACTCCTGGATTTAACAGCCCATGAAGGTACACTGTCTTGCTTCATAGCCTGAAGCTAAGGCTGCAACTTTATCATCTTCAGAAATCTGGGCTCACTGGGAGAGCAAGGCCTGTAGAACAGTGAGTTGCAACAAAGGCTGCCTGACAATCAGCAGAACATGAAACCTGGGCTGGGAGGCCTCTAAATGGTTATTAGCTGCACAGCAGAGGGGCAAGCGGTGTGTGAATGACTTCCAACTCTGGACTCAGACAATGGGCTCCTCCCCAGCTGGTGTGGGCCTCCAACACCCGCTTCTCCAGGAAAGGCGATAGCATCGGGTGGTGGGGGTTGAATATAGGCTTCCTACTGCTGGAATCCTCATTTTCTGGCTCTAGTATCAACTAGCTGTGTGACCTTGGACAAGTGATAAGTGGAAAGAGCTTTGGAGCCTGACAGCCCAAATCTTACCTCTACCCCTTGCTGGTATATGGTTTGGGGCAAACCACTGAACTTCTCTAAGCCTCTGTTTCTAGTCTGTAAAAGATGATAAAAATACCCTATTGAATTGCTATGGAGATTAAATTGATGTATATCAGATACCTAAAATTGATGCTCAGTGTGTGTTAGTTTTCCCTATTCTCTCTGGTTTAAATCCTTTTTGGGTCCAAGTTTTCTCACCGGTAAGAATATAAGATCTAAAATTCTGTCATTCTAACAACCCATCAGAGTAGTGTCTATATTTCTGAATTAGACTGAATAGGGAGCCTGGGAAAGACGCTACATAATTTGCTCAAGGTCCCAGGGTAAGTCAAGGGTGGGCCAGGCTGGAGGCCAGTCCTGTTTGATCCAGTGCTATCCTCTCCCTGCTCCTGATATGGCTTCTCTCGTATGAACACAGGAGCCATTCCCTAACTCACAGGGTCAGCCTGGACACAGCCATGATAAATACAAGCTTCAGAATCTCAGGGCTCAAAAAACTAATGCGTGCCTCAAAAAAATGTCTTCATTCCTTGAAGCTTGACTTTCAAGGGAAGAGGCAGATAAACCTGAAGCCCCACCAAGTACACCTTTAAATATTAAAATAAGCTGCCTGGAGAAAATGGCCATCTTCTCTCCTTAGTGGAGGTGACGTCATCCCACTTACTATGTATATAAATGTGAAATGATATCAATATTATAAAACCATGGATGGAGTTTTGGAAGGCTTCTCCCTGGGGCTCACCCAAGCAGGCAATGGGGAAGGGGTGGGCTGAGCAGGAAGGGCCACAGGAGGGGGAATGGGAGCCCGTTGCCAGAGAAAACACAGCAAGTAGCACCAATGCAGTCTGACCAGTTTAGAATTCTGAGTGGTTTGTTTTCTCATTTATAACTAGGCTAGATAATAGCATAAACTGTGTCTGCAAAGTCAGTCTGAGGCTACACTTTAATTTGGATCCAGATTCTGCACTGTCAACTTGTCTAATTCCATATGTTTGTAGTTTGTATTTGTTTTCTTTTTTCTTAGTTCCCTAGTGAAATTTTCATATGAAAATTCCCAGCATTATTTTA
>NW_006443138.1:30559844-30574020 GCF_000325575.1 Pteropus alecto
GGGTTCTCAAGATAGAGGGCATCAGTGCACCCCTAGTGGCCACGGTGGTAGATGCAGGGAAAGCAAGCCCAGTGTCCTCAAGAGCCCCTGGAAGAGCAGGTTCTAGATTTAGCAGATTTTCCAGGCTAGAGCAATTCCTTCCTTTCTGTCTGCAGTTCCCCATATATACCTTACAAGGCAAGACTTCTGTGCACATCACTGAGTTCTATGGTTTGAGGAAAGGTAAGCCAGTGAACAGGGACCTCTTTTGCATTTGTATCAGCCCAGATCTGAGCCAAGGGGGCAGTTACTCACACTCATATCTGCCTTTTATTGAGAGCTTAGAATGTGCTAGGCACTAACATCTGTTGTCTTATTTAATCCTTACAAGCCAGGATTAGGTAGTAGGATCCCCAGTTTTCAAATGGAGAAACTGAGGTTAGCAAGATTAATTTATCAAGATCACATAGCGAGTAGATACTGGTCTGAGTCACTGGAGCCTGAGTGCCCAGCCCCATGCTGTACTCTCCTGACATTGAACTTCAGCAGTGGATAGCCCTGGCCAGTTGAAGAGGGTCAGCTGACATGGGAAGTGCACGTGAATGGTATATTTGTACAGTCTTAGCCACTGAGGCCAACACCCTGATTGAATCAATAGAGCTTCTAGGAAGTAGGATGTGTTTTAGGGTGCTGAGTTATCCCCTGAGGTTCTGCCTGTGCCAGTTATATATGTTTCAGTAGCATGCATCTGCTCTCCAAGCCTTCTGAGATAGAGAACAGCAGAAAAAGGTGAAGAGACAGGTCCCACTGGGAATGTGGAAATGTTTGCAGCTTGATTATTCCTGAGTATATCAATAGCAAAGCTGTTCCCACTGCCTTTCCAAGTCTGAGGACAAAAAGGTCTCCAAGCAGAGGGGTTTTTTTCTTTCTCTGGTGGCGGGGGGCGGGGGGGGGCAGGTGCACAGAAAGGCAGTGCAGCCCCACCAGTGGCCTGGGGCAGGTCTGATGGGATCCGCAGCCTGGGGAATGTGCTGAGCTTACATTCGGCTGAGCAGTGGCTTGCTGCCCAGGCTTGTGGTCCTCCAAGACACCAGCTGAGGATCCTGAACCCTAGGGCCCCTGTGAACAGGGTGAGTTGTTGTCACCAAGACTTGACCTGTCACCACCTATTAAATTTTCTGGGGACTCAGCAGCCCCCAGCCTGTGGCCATACAGCAGCCTCCTCCTGGCCAAGAGGTCTGGCATGAAGCTGGGCCTCTCCGACTATTTAATGTTTCATTAGTGGTTTTCCAAAGGCATGGGTCCAAGCTTGGCTGGACCACACCATTCGGAAGTACGTGAACACTTAATAAAACCAAACTGTTGAAGGATCCCAAACCCAGGAATCTGGTCACTTGGAAGTCCAGGCTTGAGGCCCAGGGAGGGCTGCTGCATTGTCTCAGCTCTTTCCTCCTCTGGATACTTCTGTGCTACACATCTGTCTCTCTCGAGTTATTCGGCCTGTTAGTAGCTCTGAACTATTTGAGATTCACTGACTTCTTTTCATATCTTGGCCTCTCTCTTCAGAAAAATGTACCCATGCACATGAAATGCAACATTTTGCTTAGAATCACAAGGTGTTCACAAGCCACACTCTAAAGATGGATCCCCATTGAGAACCCCTGTGCTAAACAACAGTCGCTTCCAGGATTAGACAGGGGACTGTGGAGTGTTATCTCACCCAGGAGAGTAAATAGGTATTTTGTTATTGAAATGCTAGAAGTCCTTGAGTCGCAGAATGGGGCCTAACCCACTGGAATCACCTCAGACTTCACAAGGAAGAATGGGAGCTCAGTTAAGGGACAGGCCTCTCCTCGCAGAGTCACTTCAGGGCAATTGTTCAGAGCACTCAGGAGCTTTGGGAGTCTAGGAGCAAGTCAGGTACTGGCAACATGGACAAGGAGTGGCTTTCAGCTGGTGCTAATGGCAGGTACCGAGGGAAACACAGAGCTTTGAAGGATGCACGCCTGCATTCAAATGCTGATTGTTGTGGGCTGTGTGGTCCTGGGCAAGTCCTGAGTCTATGGCCCTGTAAACGGTAAAACGCTTGTGTTTGCTGAAGAATTAAGATATACAAAGTATCTGGCACAAAGTAACAGCTTAATAACCTAAACAGGGCTGAAGATTGAGATGGTGAGAGTAGTAAACACACCCTGTTCCATGTGAGTGGTGTCAGTATCTACGGAGGGTTTCCTGCTGGTTTCTCAAGTCAGGAGCCTTTTGAGAAATCTTATGCACTCCATCTCCACACGGAGCTTCTGACTAGGGGGAAGAGAGGACAGTGGGGAGAAAGCACAGTTAGGTGTTTTGGCAGCTAGCATGATTTATCCCCCAAATGAGCTGCAACAGGTGCCCTTGGGGGACAGGTGGGGCTCTGAAGTGTGAGTGCCCCAAGGGCTGGGCCAAGGGGCCTCCTGCCCCAGTCTCTGAGCCTGTGATTCCTGAATCTTCACCCTTGGCCCAAGGACAGGCTCAGGGTTGGGATAAACGCAGACCAGGCTGGAGAGGCAGTTAGGAGGAAGAGGCTGTTTGGCCTCTTCCAAAGGGTAGGAGAGGACTTCTTACTTCTGTGCCCTAAAAATTAATGTGCTTTTCTAAAGTCATATTTGCATCTTCTGAGTTCCATTGTCCTTGGACAAACCCCAGTAGTGGAGCCTACTGAGTGCTCTGAGGACCCCTCCCCAAGATAATCCCTGATACCTCTAATCTCCTGGACAAGAAAACTGCATTGAGCTTGACTTCGTGAAGTTTGTATCAGAAAAGCAATCGGTATTTTTTCATCTGTATATATAAAGTACATATAAACTGAATAAGCGTGCCAAACCACAGGCCCTGTTTTTGGATAGGTGCCCCTGAAAGAATGTGTCCCTCCCCTGTGAGAATCCTGAGATGCTTGGCTGCAAACGATGCCCTGGAGGAGGGAGTAACCGAGGCTCGGGGAGTAAGCGTGGGTACATGTATTCAGCTGGGGCAGCGCAGCCTTTCTTTCTGTTCCTCCCTGTCTCCTCCTGTCCTCAGCTGAGCAGAAACGGCCACAGCTGATCTGCCACTGTCTGTATGAGTGACGTCGCCACTTTTGCCAGCCTCCTCCAGCCATCAGATGCTCACAAATATTTTGGCAGGTTGTCTGACTGCTATTGATGTGTTCTAAACAGATAGTTTCGGCCTCTGTAAAGGGAAGGACAGTGAGGTTGGGTGGCGCTAAATGGGGGCAGAGCTCTGGTTTGCGAATCAGGAGACCTGCCACTCAGGAGCCAGATGGCTTCTGTGAGCCTCATCTCCTTATCTGCAAGTTGCTTGGGTCCTTGATACTTTGGGTCTTCCCCACCTTCCACCGACTTGTCATCATTGGTTGAGATCCTTTCTAGGGAAACACTAAAACATACTATTCCAGAAGTCCAGATCTGAAAAGAGTTGCCTACTCTGCTCAAAGCTGCAGAAAGAAATGAGGATGTGCCGGGTCCAGAGAAGAGGGTGAGTGGCTCTAACACTGCACCAAGCAGGTCCTGGACCAGATATCCTGGCAGAGGCCAAGCAGGGTAGGAAATGGTGAGGAGCAGGGCGTCTGTGACATGTTCTTCTCACTTAGAGACTTAAGAACAGGAAAGATTCTTAAAAAGCTGTGGTGGGGAAAGCCAGAAGAGCAATTCTGAGGGCAGGCAGGGGAAGAAACTCTGAGGGAGGCCAGACAGCTCTGGGTGCCTGTGAGTCAGTGATTGTGTGTCCAACCATCCTTTGCCCAGCTCATAGGGTTATATTTCTAAAACACGAATTTGATTCTGCAGCATCCCTTTAAGAACCCTTCGGTGACTCCTGTGGCCCTAGGAGCAGGTCCGTGCTCCTGAGCATAATATTCAAGGCCCTGGGAGTATTGGCCCAGTCATGCCGCTGTCTCCCCATACGCAGCGAGAGAGCGCCTTGCAGTCATTCAGAACCACTGCCATTTCCCAAACCTTGCCCCATGCTCTTGGCACATACTCTTTGTTCTGCCTACAGTGTTCTTGAAGGAGCAACTCAAATGTTACCTCTTTAGTGTAAACCTTCCCTGACTCTCCTGTCTTTACATGGGTGGCTTCTCATGAATTCACAGATCAGTGTTCTGCCTGTGTCCTAGCTTGACTAGGCAGAGTGCCCCAGCAGAGCCCACATCCAGTCCACATCCAGACCACTGTTTACGAGCACTATGCCTGACTCTCGGGAAGTGCTGGAGAAATGCAGACTGACCAGCCGACTCTAGCTTAGTATGCCTCACCCCCTGATCTTGCACTCCAGGCTGATGTCCATGTCTCATTTCTGCTCCCAAACCTCTACTCTTCTGAGACCGAATAGCCATTTCTTCATGGGGACTCATAGGAGGCTTCAGTGTCTGAGGGTAGGGCAGGACCCACAGCCTGACCCCCTGGACACTTCATGTAGTAGCCTGACTTGTCGAGGTGGGCCCAGCACCCCACATCTTGGGGGCTGAGCAGTGTGTAAGGTGCAGGGATGCAATAAGTGAAGGACCCACAGAGCTGGAAGGAGTGATAGGGAAACTGCCTTGGACAAAAAGGAAAAGAGGCCTCTAAACCATGCTGTCCCTGACTCCTGCTGTCCTGTCATTCTTGCCCATCATCATTGCTGGCTCTTCTCTGTCCTGATAAACAATTAACTGGCATCAATTTCTAATCACTGGCTCTCCCATTTCCCTGCTGATATCCTCGAGAAGAGCAAGAGGACAGCTGGTTGGAACCAGCCCCCCAGGAGGACCTCAGCCATCCCCTAGCAACTTGCACACAGAGCACCAGGGCTGACTGTTTCTGCCTCAGCACAGCTGCTCTCCCATGAAGTGTAAAGGACTAGGGCTGAACCCATAAAGTGGAGAGAACACACAGCGGATCTGAGCAGACAGGGGTGGCGATGGGAAGGTTTTGTTTTGTTTTACAGGGAGCCAAAGAGAAGAATGATTTGGCTCCAGGATCTGTCAAAGAACAGAACATGAAAATAAGGGAAACAGACAAGGGGACAGGCTACTCGAGTGAAAATGTCTTGGGGAAACGGGAGAATGGAGGTGTGTTTAGCCAATTTTGTTTCACTAAGCAGGATTGTTATTAGTAATGTTGAATACATTATCCCAGCACCCAGAGGGAGGTGAGTTATGTCACAGCTGAAGCTGATTAGATTGGAGTTTAATCATGGAGTTGGCAACGGGCCCTGAAGATATGCCTGGAGCAGGGTGGTGGGCAGCAGGGCCTGCAGCTGTGCAAGGTAGGAGGAACCTTTGACCGGGGACAGCGAGTGGCCTTGAGACCGAAGCCCCAGTGCTCTTCTGGAAAGGGCTAGGACTACAGTGTGGGTCAGAGGCTGCTGTGGGGAAGTGAGAGCCCCTCAGCCTGGAGGCCAAGGTGGGTTTGCAGCACAGCTCTAACAGTCTAACTGTTTGATCCTGAACAAGTCACTTGACCTTTAGGACCTGCAAGGATGTTTTTACTGAGGAGAAAATAGAGGCTTTGAGGGATTGTTGAGAAGACAGGGGAGATGAATATGGGTTGTTTCGTGGATTGGCGCAAGTGGGAAGCCTCCTGAGTCCTTAATGAGAACTGGGGGGCCGCCTGAAGGAGTGTTTATGGGGACTTCTTCCCCAGCCCCTGGCATTCCTTTCTGCTCCAGGGCCAGAATGACAGAGTCCTTACTATTAGGCCAGTCACTCCTTTCAGTCTTGAAAGCTTTGGGGCCTCTTAAAGCCTTGCATTTAGCCCCAGAAGCAATCTGCTAAGAGTCAGCATTTGAGCTGGTAACTCAGGAGCAGAGAGACTTGTCCTGGGGATGGTAGAATGTTGCTCCGGCCCACTGCACAGCTTCCCCTAAAACCATGTCACTATAGGTCTTCCAGGATCCACTCGGAACTTACCCGGCTCTTGTCACCAGGGCACAGTTACTTGAGCATCTCGATTCAGCCAGGACAGTTGGAGACAAGCATTGAAGGATCAGGCAGGCAAACATCCCCTGGGGCGGGTGGCAGAAAGCGGGGACCAGGAGGAGGGATAGTGGTTTTTAGGCTCCCAAATGTATCAGTAATGACTCTGAGATGCCATCTTGGTGCCCTAAGCCAAAGACCTCAGGAAAACGGGGCCTTTCATACAATTTGATGCGTGCCACACAGACTCACTCTCTGTTTTATTAAGGCAATTACCTCGGATCATTAGGACCTCAGAATAAGCTCACGTTTCAGAATCTGAGCCTTGACTTTGCTGTCTCCTGTCTTTTTGGACATGTTAACCTACAAGTGTCTGCCTTTAAGCACCAAGAGTTCGATCCCCCTTGCAAGGGTTTAGGAGATTTAGACAGTTAATCTTATAGCAATAGTGACCAATTTCTTAAAATCCCACTTCCTGAAGGTGAAAGCAAAGTTCCTGAAGGTGAAAGCAAAGGAGGTGGGTTCCTGAAACTACATTACCAAGCATGGGTTAAGGGCCTGGTACTTTGCATTATCTCATTTATTCCTCACTACAACTCTGTGAGGTGGGTAATGTTAAACCGTTTTACAGAAGTGAGAACTGAGTCAAATGAAATAACTTGCTCATACTATCATCACTGGTAGACCGAGATTCAAACTCAGCTTCATTTAACTCTAGAAAGCAGGTCATTATTTTGTGTTCCATTACCTTAATCCAAAGCCTAAACCAGAATGTGGAAAAGCTCATTGAGAAGCAGGCTTCAGGTGGCCTATACAGAGCCGGTGCTTCTGTAGTCCATACTGTCAGGTTATCACTTACAGGTTATCATCGATGATAAAAACATACGGTTTGGAGTCAGAGGGACCTGGGTTTGAGGGCCTGCTCTACCATCCACTTGTTATTTGTATGACCTTGGCCTCACTGAGCCTTAGGGTCCTCATCTGTAATATGTTAACCCTCATAGGGCTGCTCCGAATGTTGAAAAGCATAATACAAATAAAGTGCTTAACCCAGTGTCTTCTCTACCCACCCCAGATTAGCTTAGGGTCTCCATCACGCACCCACAGCACTGTCTGTTCTCACTTGAGGTGCTCTTCCCTCTTGTCCGTCTGCCTCCCCCTCAAGTTACCAAAGATCAAGTGCCCCATCTGGCCTACTCACTGCTGAGTCCTCAGCCACTAACTCGGTGCCTGACACCTGGTCAGATGTCAATAAATATTTGATGACTATTAGCTGCAACTTTTATTGCTCTTGTTCCTTCTGCTTCCAAACTCCATTTTCTACTTGAGCCTGATGCTTCCTCCTGCCCCGCCCACCGTGCCCAGGCACCTCCCTTCTCTGAGCCTCTACTCCCAGGTTTCCCACCTGGGCAAGTAAAGACTCTCTGTTCACCCCTCCTTCCTTAAGTCTCTCCCAGCAACTTTCTATGGCCCCCTCAAAGTAACTGGGGTGCTCCCGGTGACACCTCAGAGTTTAGTATAGGACAAAATTATTCTCTTACTACTGCATGCATGTCTTTGGCTCTTCAGGACTTTGGGGACTGTTGGACCTCCTGTGGGGTTTGGCAGTGGGAATTTGTACTCCGGCCCCCACTATCAGGCCTCATGTAGTGCTAGGCTGAGTGTGGGGCAGGCTCTCAGGAACACCGACTCTACTGGTTTAAATAAGGACGCTCACAATTCAATTTTAAGGCATATTACGTGGGTGTGGGTAATCACCTTTTGGCCTTTTTACTTCTTATTAGAAGCTTCATGATCAAGGTTGGAAGAGTGGTTACTTTTTTTTTTTGAAGAAAGGGCAAAAGTTTGCCTTTTATTTTTTGTTTCCATCACCATCCAACCATGTATCCTAAAATATTTATTTGGCATTTGGCTACACACAGTCCTCTGGTAGGCATTGAATCAAATAAGATTAACAGGCTTATTGACTAGTTTCAAATTTAAAACCCAAAACCAGACACACTAATGAGGACTTAAGCTGTCTTTAAAGATGAGTGACATTAAATCTATTATATTCATAAGACACACTTGTAATAGACATATTTTCATGTCTATAACCTCATCTGAGGTTGATAAGTAGGACAGGTCTCCCTTTGAACATTTGGGGAAACCAAGGAGTATAAGTCATAGAGCTAGGAGATATGAGAGCTACCAGAATTTCTGCCCTTGATTATTGGGTGGTATATCTGTGATGGTAAAGAACAGATTCTGTAGCCAGACCTCCTGGATTTGAACCTCAGATCTCCAGCTTGTTTAGTTTTGTTTCCTTAACAAGTTATCTAACCTCCCTATGCCTTAGTTTTCCCATCTTTAAATTGAATACAATGGTACTACTTATAGGATCATTATGAGGATTGAATTAATATCTACAAAGCTAGTATTAACTTATTATGTGCCTGGCATATAGTAAGCACTGAATGTTTGTTCAATAATAACACAAATCTAGATTTACATGTGAGATTCTTTATACTCTGTCCTCTCCTCTTATATACCTCTGAACCTCTCCGTAATAGGAAGGGAACAAAGTATCCTCTAGTTTTCTGTTAATTAAAGAAGATATGTAGTGAGCCCCCTGAGGATGACACCCTATGGTTTGAAACCCTTGCCTAAAACATCATGAATGTCCTCTATGTGTGAATGTTGCATGTCAGTGCCTCTGAGCAGAGAGCAGAAACACAAGCTGAATCACATTGTCTCAATAATAAAATGAGAGTGTTAAGTTCAAATGCTGGAACATCCTGCTTGAGAAAACCTTGATTTCCAGTCTGGTTCTATGACTTCACCAAAGCTAGATAATTATCCAAGCAGCACCTGACCTTTCTGACTGTTTATCTTATTGGCAGGCAGTGCTCCAGGCCTTTAACGTTAAGCCTCTCCTCTTGTTCCTGGCACTTTAAGGATGATAATGAAGTGAGGGGAAAGTGCCCTGTGCAACATGGCTGGCTAGGCGCCTCAGCCAGAGAACTCAGTTTGAAGGGGCAGTGCCATGTGCTTTTAGGGGCCAGAGCCAGGCCCCACGTGGAGCTCTGGAGAACAGGAGCCAACCAGCTGGAAGAGGAAGGTGGGAAGTTGCATTTCAAGCAGTGCGGATGTGTAAAACAAAGAGCTTGTTTTCCCAGGGCTCACTGCCACTTACTGCTGTGTGACCTTAAGCAAAGCACTTAATCTCTCTTGAGTCTCAGTGGTCCTATCTGGGAAATGGGGATATTAACAGTGGCTTGGACTATTGCACATGTGAAATCAATTTATGAATCTTAAGCACTACACTGATGTTGTAAACTGGAGATAATCAACAGTATGCTAGCAGTGACTTTCCATCACAGACCGGCCTCGTGTGTTCCAGCGTCAGCGGGAGCCTCGGTGGCCTAGTCTCAGGGGTCACAGGAAGGTTCTGTTGTACCACTACCATCAGCAGAACATTGCTCTCCTCAAGGATTTATTCTTTGGGTCATGATTTAAGCCCTTATCAATTACTCATAATATCTTATGAATAATAATTAGATTCCCTCCTCCATTTGACCCCCAGCTAGGAGCAAAGTTGCTTTGTTTTGTTTTGTTTGTTTTTTGAGAGGGGTGAGAGTTGCAAGAGACAGCCAGATCATGGAGGTATTGGAGTTAGAGGAATTAGAATGGACTCATGGGACAGGAGAGAAGGACTTGGGTATCTACGTGACAACACGAAGACACACAGAACCAAGATGCAGGACTGGAGTGATAAGGGGCAGGCCACAGTCTTCCCAAAATTTCCTAGAGGTCAACGTATTTTCAATACCCTTAATTCCTTCCTGACCAATGTCTCACCGCCCCTCCCCCCCGAAAATTGGGTTGAATCAGATACAACTCCAGACCAAAGATACATCTTATATTATTAACCTTCTGGTCTTGCCCACAGCTAACCATCTGGTTAGGTTTCTGTTTACTCATCTGTGGAGGGGAGAGTGGGGCTGCAGAGTGAGAGTGTTGGAGGTGGGAGTGAGTGTGGTGTTTTTGAGGACATGCAGAAGGTGGGATTTGGAGCAACTTAGTGACAGAACTGCAGGCACACGGCTCCCGCACTGGAATCGCATCTCAGGCACCACTGCAAGGTCCGAAACAGCCATTTCAAGGCTGCTTTTCCTTTCCCTTCCTTTTTTTCCCTCTTTGATTCATTTAAACTTTTTTAGATTAAGTGACAGCTTTCATCACTTCTGGCAGCTGCTGAGAGACAAGATAATTTATAGATGCATTGACTCTCTATGATTAGGACAAGTACAGTAAATAACAGACGAGGAGACAACACTCAGCAACTCAAAGCCCCCACCTCTCCAGCCCCCCACCAGCCATCTTTTCAATCCATCCCCTCCCATCTCTCCAGCAAGTCCCAGGTAGATGTCTGTTGCTGTCACTCAGGGACCACAGAGCATGGGACACCTTTCTCTGCTGCAAGACAACAAAGATGAGGGCATGCAGAAGACTGCACTGTCCCAGGAACCACAGCCCTGCCGCAACACCTCAGAGGCTTTTTCACAGCTGCCCGTTTCAACCTGGGGCAAACACTTAATTCTCAGTCTTGAAAGCTTCTTTAGAAGTTCTGTAGTCAGAAGTCCCTTGCTGATTACCGGGATACACCATGGGCTTAGTCCAGCCAGGCTGAGTCTAGGGCACAAGGTCCCTGGGCTGGTCACTTCCTGCCAGCCACGAGCACCTCATCTATAGCATCCCTTTGATGCCATGAAAATCTTGATGTTTTCTCTGCATGCCTCACTGTGAAGAAGGCTGAGAATTCTTGCTGGTCTCTTCCTAGGTCTCCAGCAAGGACAGTCGTTAAGCCAACCCAGGAAACGTGGGCATCTGTCCTCAGCTCTTCAAAATTGTCAAGTTCTCAAGCTCCTCGAGAATGCACCTTGTCACCTCTTCCTATATTAACCAGAAATGGTCTGGAGGTCAGCCCAAACCTCTCTTTCTGGGTGGAGCATGTTTCCCCTTCTTCCACCTTCTTCGGTCTAACATTCTATGTGTTCCTTTTTCTTAGGGTGAAGGAACGCTTCTACCCAAGTCATAAAGGATTCACTTAGCATTCGTTTGCATTGGGGAGGGAACTGTGTATTTATAATGAGTATTTACTAGGCAAGGTTAAATCAGGGACACTCAACCCTGTACAATCCAGAACAAGTAGATGTTGAGTTGGAAGGCAAGGTTCTGTTTCACCTCAGATTTAGCTTACTGTGCACAACCCTCTCGAGGTGGACTCTTCTCACATGGCTGGGAAGGAAAAACCAAGCTCCCAACCTGATGAATGAGGTACCTGTGTTCCTGAATATTAAGCGGACAAACATATCTTGTCAGCTTCTGGGGAATTGCTTGTTTACGTGGGAAGAAATGAAGCAACTGAGATTCCCATTTTCGATTACACAGTTTGTAGCCAATGTTTTTTGGTGGGTATTCTTTGCAAAGACTCGAGCATTAAAGACTGAGAGGGAGTCCAGAAAAAGACAAGCTTTGGGATTATAAAGAGGGATCCATGTCATACTTATTCTTAGTTTCTCCTCAATTATAGAGCACAGTTCTCAAGGTACAAATAGGTGTTCACATAAAAATGTTGCTAAACTGCACATGGGAATTTCTATTGTTCCCACTCCTGCCTCAGTTTCCCCATATGACAACCAAGGCTTGCTGATTTGGATTCCTTGGAGGAGGACCGAGCTGCTCCCTGAGGGAAATCAGGAAGAATTGGGGGAGAAGACATGGATACATTCTATTGATCCAAGTCACTTTATTTATTTGTTTGTTTGTTTGTTTATATTTTTAAATATTTACGGTTTTATAGGAACTTTCAAATGTAAATAAATCCAAAAGGCACTGGAGTAAAAAAGGAGAGACTTTATTCAGGTAACAATTTGCAAACTGAGCAGATGAAGCCTCTGGGGAAACAGATTGTGCTCTGCTGAGACAAATAAGAACCCACCCAGGTTCCCAATTAGGTCTGCTTTACGGAAATGAGGTACCCAAATTCCTGTGGCTCTGACTGGCCTGAATCTTGCAGTCCTGATTGGTCAGTATGGATGCAAATGAGGATACAATTTGTAGAGTTCTGATTGGACAGAGCTGGCCTCAGTCTGTTGGTAGAAAATCGAAACCAGAGATTCCCTGCAGTGGTTGACCAAATGGTGTAAACAGGCCAGACAGAGTATGGAAAGCGGGGGAGTTCAGTCTGAGGTTCTTCCCGGTGTAGAGTGTGTGAGAAGCCTCTGTCCGCAAATGACCGCTAGACTCTTATTGTTCATAAAATTTGGGCCCTTGGTTGACCATGGGGAGTCTATCTCAGCAGATAAAGTCCTTCTCAGAGTTCACATAAAATGAATCTTTCTTCTCAGAGTCCATGCAAAGATAATACAGAGAGGTCCACAGTGCCCCAGTGGTTACATCTTACATAACTATGGTACAATGTCAAAACCAGGAACTGACATTGGCACAACCTGTATATATAGTTCTGTGCCATTTATCACATGTATAGATTCATGTAAGCATCACCACGATCAGGTTACAGAACTGTTCCATCACCACAAAGATCTGCATGGTGCTATCCCTTTGTAGTTGCACCCACCTCCATCATCCCCATCATTCCTAACCCCTGGCAACCACTGATTTGTTCTCCATCTCTATAATTTTGTCATTTTAAGAATGTTATATAAATGACTTTTTATTGCCTTCCCGTGGATTACTGGACATTTTTTAGAACTCTATTTTTATTTATATCTAGTGTTTTTGAGTATATCTCTGTATAGCTCTTTTAGTGGCTGCTGTCAGTTTTACTACACATATATAATTTATCCATCTACTGATATTACATTTTACCAGTTCAAATGAAGCATGGATACTTTTTTTCCCTTTACCCTCCCTATTTATAATACAATTGCCTTAGATATTTTTGCCACATGCATGAGAAAGACATCAATGTTGCAACTTTTGCTTTAACCATCAAATAATTTAGAAAACTCAACAAGAAAAGTAGCCATTCTAAAGGTAGGTCTGCCTGTGACAAATTTTTAGTTTTTTATTTATTTATTTATTTTTTCATCTGTGAAAATGCATTTATTTCCCCTTCATTCATAAAGGATATGTCCACTGGGTTGATAGTTCTTTTTATTTAACATTTGAAAAATCGTATGCCTTTTCCTTCTGACATTCATGGTTTTTGATGAGAAATCTGCTGTCATTAGAATTATTCTCTCCCTCTAGGAAAGGTGTCATTCATCTCTGTCCGCTTTCAAGATTTTTTCTTTGGCTTTAGTTTTCAGGGACTTGATCATGACGTGTCTTGGTGTGAATTTCTTGGGGATTCGTTCAGCTTCTTGAGTTTGTTGGTTTATATCTTTTGCCAAATTGGGGACATTTTCAGCCATTATTTCTTTGAATAGTTTTTCAGCCTCATCTTTCTTTTCTCCTAGAAATCCAATAACGTGAATGTTAGATCTTATATCCCCACGTGTCTCTGAAATTCTGTTCACTTTTTTAAAACTATTGTCTGCTTGCTGTTCACACTGGGTAAATTCTATTGTTTTGTCTTTGAATTCATTGATTCTTTCCTCTGTTGTCTCCTTTCTGACATTGAGCCTATTTATTGAGGTTTTATTTTAAATTTCATTTGTTGAATTTATGAGTTCTAAAATTTCTATTTAATTGTTTATACCTTCCATTTCTCTGCTGAAGTTTTCTGTTTCTTTCCTTAGACTTTCTATTGTTTCCCTGTTTCAAGCATGTTTGTATTTGCTCATTAAAGCATTTTAATGGTTGCTACTTTAAAATCCTTGTCACATAATTCTAACATCTGGATCATCTCAGCGTTAATATATATTGACTATCTTTTCTCATTTCAAGTTGACATTTTCCAGGTTCTTGTTATGATGAATGATTTTTATTGAAACCTGGACATTCTGGGTATTATATTATGAAAGTCTAGATATTATTTAAAACCTTATATTATAACTGGCTTTCTTTGACACTGACCTCGCAGAGAAGAGGAATGCCACCTCATTACTGCTAGATGGGAGTGGAAGTCAGGTTCCTCACTAGGCATCCACTGATACCCAATAGGGCAAGGTCTCCTCATTACTGCTGGTGGTAGTTGAGGCTCCTCAGTAGAACTCTGCTGATACCACCCTTACTGAGGCACCATAGCAGAGGGCTCAAAACCATGGGGCAATTGTGAAAGTCCTGACTCTTCAGTGGGCCTCCTCTGACACCACC
>NW_006443138.1:30574055-30585790 GCF_000325575.1 Pteropus alecto
AGTTCAGTTTCTGGCTCTCATGTGGTCTCCACTGACACCATGGGGGTCCTGGGGAGCCTCGTTACTACCCACTGGGGAATATGTCCTGACTCCCCGCTTGGCCTTGTCTGACACCACGCCATCACAGGCTTTGGGGTGCCTCATTACAGCCTGGCAAAGATGAAAGTCTAGGCTCCCCACTGGCCCTTGCTGGTGGAGGTAGGTAGAGCAACAGTTTTTGCTGTACTATTTGGCTGGAGTAGAATGATTATTATCTAAAGTTGTGTGTTTTAATTTAAAAATGGGTAAATGGTTTGAATAGACATTTCTCCGAAGAAGACAAACAAATGGCCAATTTGTACATGAAAAGGTGCTCAACATCACTTGTCATTAGGGAAATGCAAATCAAAACCACAATGACATACCACTTCACATCTATTAGAATGGGTGTTATTGAAAGAATAGAAAATAGCAAGTGTTGGCAAGGACGTAGAGAAACTGGAACTCTTACGCATTGTTGGTGAAAATATAAAATGGTGCAGCTGCTATAGAAAACAGTATGACATTTTCTAAAAAATTAAACATAGAACTACCATATGATCCAGCAGTTGCACTTCTGTGAATATACCCAGAATTGAAAGCGGGAACTCCTAATATCTGTATGCCCAGGTTTATAGCAGCACTATTCACAGTAGTTAAAATGTGGAAACAACCCAACTGTCCATCAACAAATGAATGGATAAACAAAAGGTGGTCTCTACATACAATGGAATATTGTTCAGCCTTAAAAAGGAATGAAATTCTGACACATGCTGCAACATGGATGAACCTCGAAAAATACATTCCGAGTGAAATAAGGCAGATACAAAGGACAAATATTGTATAATTCCACTTATAAGGGGTACCTGAACTTCATAGAAACAAAGTAGAACAGTGGTTACCAGGGGCTGGGAGAAAATAGAAGTAAGAAGTTATTATTTAATAGGCAGAGTTTCAGTTTGTGATGATGAAAAAGTTTATGAGATGGATGGTAGTGATGGTTACTCAACAATGTGAATGTATTTAATGCCACAGAACTGCATACTTTTTAAATTGTTAAAATAGTTAATTTTAGCACAATTTCGGAAAAAGCTTCTGTCTTGCCAGGCTGCCCCTTTTCTGTGCCTTTGGCTAAAGAGAGCAGACTTCAACTGGGTGTTCATCTGTCTGTCTGTCTGTCTGTCTGTCTGTAATAACTGGCATTTCTAGGTTGCCCAGAAACACAGGGAACTCACCCTTGTGTCATTCCTTGGATCCTGAATTTCCTAATCAGTCTGCTTTCTTCTCTCTGCCATTTAGTCTTTTTATGTTGGATATATATAACGTTCATGGATTTTAGTTGCACTTCATGGGAGGAATAGGAAAAAATATGTTTACTCCATCTTTCCAGAAGCAGAAGTCTCTAAATCACTTTATTTTATGGAAGGAGTTCTGTCCATGGTTCATTTCTTTTTGTAGCTAGTGAGGTCTTATTCGTTTCAATTTAGTATATAAAACTATGACTGAAAAAATCCTTTCTTCTTACAACAAGAGTTCCTACTTCTGATATCTTAGATCAAAATTTCTAAACATATCCAGAGCAGCATTATGACATCAGATAAGTAGCATATTGTCATCCACTATAACATTTCATTCCCAACATCTCTTGCCCCATGTTTCAACAGAGCTAATCCTAGGTATATTTGACTAGTGCCCATTCATAATCATAAAATTAATTTATTCTAATTGTCCTGTTTATTTCTTCAACTCATGCCTACTGTCCCTCTCACATGTTTATTAACATAAGTGATCAAACATGCTTAGGTTGGATTTGTCCTCTTGTCTTCATCATAACTGCTAGTTTTTAGAAAACTCCTTGGATGAAAAACCCTGGTATGGCAGTAAAAGCAATGGGTTCGAATTAGGATATTTGGGTTACATTTCTTATTTTGCCACTAACCAACAGATCATTTCATTCCCCTACATGTCAGAATCCTTATCATTAAAATGAGGGAAGGAGAATTGGATCATTCTTATAAACACTTCCGGATTGAAACAGCTATATGTTTGGGCTACACGCCTCTAATAAAATCAAAGATATTCTCAGAGCGGGGCAAGGGAGTGGGGGTTGAACACACAGTTGTCACTGTAGACCTGATCTCCTTGATTATTCTCTGCTGACACATAGGAACCGGTAGTCGATGGACAGTATGTACAGAATTTCTACCAAGACTCTTATTTTGGGTTTGTCATAATTTTTTATTTTTATTGACAGTTGGGCTTGGAACAATACCGAAATATGAGTGATTTTTTTTTTCCATTTTCTCCCTTAAAGTTAGGTGCCTCAATCACAGATCATCTTTCTCTTTTGCCTCTTCCATTCCATGTCCCTACAACCCCTTCTACTCCTTCCTTCCTGAAGCCGAAGTGTTCACCTTAGCAAAGTAAGTCACCTGTGTTCCCTCTATGTTTCCCATGGCTTTTGTACCCAATTCAGGAAAGAGGAGTTAACCCAGGTCCTGCATCCATGAGGGGAGACAAACAACTCAAGTATGATGCATAGAATCCCTTTCAGGGCAAGAGGAAGAAATAACATGAGAAAGAAAATAGGGCAGGAGGGGAAGGAAAAGCACATGGGAGAACTAACAGAATATGAGATAGATGAGCAGGATGGCACAAGGAGACAAGAATGCAGAAGAGAATCTTCTGTGGGGTAGGGATGAGTTACCCTTACCTGTCAGCCACCAGGCCTCAGCAAGCTGGCAGCTTCCTCCCTTCACAGACTCTGGGTGGTTTTTAGCTGCCAGCATTGCATGGCGGCATTATGCATCCTAGTAAAGTCAGCCAGAGGGATAGGGTAACTCTCCAGAGCAGCATGGCTTGCCAGCCACAATGCCCATTTTGACTGCAGAATCTACATTACCTTAGCTCCTTGCAGGGCACCATTTTAATAGGCACTAAGGCAGGGCACCACCCATTTTCTGGAAAGAAGACCCTAGCTTCCCATTGTCCACACAGGAAAGAGGATAAAGAACCAGTCCTCCCATCCCAGAACACTGAGGTGCTTGCTTTACGAGGTTTTCAAGAAATAGGTCCCTGCAAGAAACTTGGTGTATGATGTAGTTTCCATTTCCAAGGGACCATGATTTGCATGGATCACTTTGTATAAAGGAAGCCAAACCCAGATGTTTAAAGTGACTGAGAAAGAACATGCTTGGAGTAAAAAGCATCTGGACCATGTATATGCGTGTGTGTGTGTGTGTGTGTGTGCCTGTGTGCGTGCACACGCACATATACACTCGGTGTACATATGTTTCCCCAGAGATGATACTAGCTGTGAAGATGGCTCCCCATCATTCCTTTCTCTGTGCTGCCTTCTTCAGCAGCATGGAGTATTCTATTGTCTTTCTCTCCCTACACTGCTTTGCAGGGCAAGAGCCCAAGCCCTGTCCATATGATGGTTAGGCTCTGTCACTCTGTGGAGAGTCCTGTTCTGCCCTTTTAGGAAAGGTCTGGGTCAACACAAATCCCACCATCATGATGTCCCGCCCAACCACCAACCCTCCCCAGGTGGGTCCATTGGGTGTCTCCAACTTTCCCCAGCAGAGCTGACCTCTTCGTGACCTCCTAAACTCAATAAGATGTCAAGAGTTTCCACCACTTGGAAGGAGGGAAGAAGGAAAGAGCAAAATTTCCACCCCCAAGACCATCCTCACCCCAGTAGGACTGTCAGCAACGTGGGAGTAAAAGCAGGCCTTTCTCTGAGTTGTTATGGGAAGGGTAAACTCTAAGAACTCAACTCATGACAGTGGGAGCCCTGAGGCCTTTGGGGACAAAATACTTAATAGGTCTGTTTAGAATCAGGGAATGGGGGAGGCTGGAGAAGGGGCACACCTTGGAATGTTATGCTTCTATTTTACATTGGATAGAAACCACAGATAATTACTACAGAAGCTCTGATCCTTCTGGCGGCTGAAATGGCTTGACTGGCTGTGTGTTCTGAACCACTAAGACCCATGAAATGCAGAGCAGGGGGAGTACCATACTGCATCTCTTCTAGCCTCACCTGGCCCTGAGGTTGCTGGGACACTGGCTGCAGCCTTCAAGTTGCTTCAGAAACCAGACCTGAGATAGCCTGGCCACCCTTCATCTTTCAACCAGGGATCCCAGAGGTCTCTGGAGCTTGCTGAGGTGCTTTACAATGAGATAAAGACTGCGGAGCCCCTGGCAATAGAGGAGGGAGTACATTAAACAAGCAAGCTGGCCACCCACTCTGAGGTCCCCTCTGTGTTCCCTGCAAGGAGGGACAGAAAGCCAGGCTTTCTGCAGTGGTGCCTCTGAGGGAACTGCAGGCCTCTGTCTTCTTTCATCTGGAGAGTCCTCTAGGAAGCTGGGGGCCTGTGAAAGGTGAAGGCCTCTGAATCTGCATGACCTCTCCCTCCCAGCTCTCTCTCAGAACTCTCATTGTGGGACAGGAAAAGCCCTTCTGGGGCCCAGAGCCATCTTCCCAATCAAGTCTGGCCCTGACTCCCCATCACCAGGTCCACCCACCAGCCTGCTCCTCCTCTGACTTCTCAGCTGTGTGGGGCTGGTCAGGCTGTCACTGTGCACCACAGAGGTCTGCAGGAAGAGCAGCTTCATGAGTAGGGGGACCCTCTCTCTGCTCCCTTGTCACAGCCCTGAGCCCCACTGCTTGACTCCCAGGGCCCCTCCCACCAGGCAGTCCTCTGCCCCTGATGGGAAGGCAGGCCCAGTCTCAGAAAGTTAGGAGAGACCTAGAACTCAGTTTAGCCTGTGTGCAAGTTTTGACACATCCTGTGTGTGGGTCTGGTACTCGGTCTCTAACCAGAGTCTGAAGGCTACTTGAGGTGTGTGGGTGGCCTTGGCCCACCCCCACCCACGCCAACCTCATTAGTTAGCAATGAATCCAAGCAAACACCTGTATAGGAAACCTGCAATTTCTCCATAAATCATGGACTTAGGTGAGAGCAAGGAAAGAGCCAGGAGTCAGAGATTCTAGGTTCTCATCCCATTTCTGTTACTAACATTCTGAGTGTCCTGGGTCAAGTTAGAAACTTCTGAGAGTCTTTTTCCTCATTTGGAGTAACAGTAACCACTATTCATTGAGCACTTATTAGACTCAAAATTTTTTATACATTCAGGGAGTGATAAATATAGAACAAGCATGGACTGCTCACTGACCCATTAGAACAGATTAACAGACAAAATGACCTGTGTACACATGCCAGGGTATCCCAGATGAAAGTCAGCCCAACACATGTTTCATTAAACCCCATACAACTATGAAATTTAAACATCATTATTATATTTTTAGGATTATTATTCTCTTTACAAATTCAGAAGCTGAGGCTCAAAGAGATTAAGTTCCTTGCCCAAGGTTACACAGCTAGAAGAGATGCCAGGAAAGATGAGAGTGTGGTAAGGATGCCCAGTGGAAAGGCTCCCCATCTTCTCTGATTTACAGCTATAGAAGCACAATGCTGACCTGAGCAGAGGGCTGGGCAATGACACCCCCACCCCCATCCCCATCAGGACATAGAGCCCAGATTTTTAAAGGCCACCCAGATTCAAAACCAGTCCTTTCTTGGGGCCACCCTCACGTAGCCAGCTCAGCAGCTGGGCAGGCTTCATGGGCAAGACAAGCTCGGGACCTAGACAGGGCATATCAGAGCAGCAAGGTTCCAGTTTGCTTCCAAGCATTATCACTGCCCACCCCAGTCTAACCCAGTCCAAGGGAACACTGGGGATCCCTCCTGATCAGTCTCAGGGGCCTGGACAGAAGAAAAAGAAGATGCTGGTTGCTCTCATACAGCTCCCCATCAAGCCTGCCATTTAGGGAACAGACAAACACATCACATCCTCTGGCATTTGTCCTTAGACACTTACCTGGCATTTCTCACCTATGGCATTGCCTGGTGCCCCATGAACACCAGGGGGATGAGTCTGTGGTGATGAGGTTCTGCTAGCCTGGTTCTTGGTCATGAGTTGCAGGGAATGCCTTGGAAGTAAAGGCCCCAAAAGGGGTGGGGCAGAAGCACCTGAATGAATGCACTGTGGCTCAGAGATAGAGTCTCTCAGGTAACCTCCCTCCACTCGGTGCTGTAAGTAAGGTTTCTTAGGGAAACTGGTGTCAGGCAGTGTGTTCTGTGATGAGGTACTTCATGAAGTGGCTTTCAGGCCCTTCCTGTACTTTTTAAGGTTTTCCGAACAGGGGTAATGCCCAGCCGACCTGGCTGCTTAAACCTGGGTCTCCGTGAGGTAAAAGACATACAAAGACCCGGGCACAGCAGTGAGATAGGTGCACTACCTGGAACCAGTCAGACTCAGGAGGCTCTGACTGTGTGCATTTTGCTTCATGGCTTGGAGGAAAGAGCACTGAGCTGTGTGTAAAGACACCTGAGTTCTGGTTCTATCACTCCCATTAATTCAATTCAATTTAATTCCATCATCTCCAGTCCATAGTAAATGCTCAATACATCATCTCACGGTTTTTGAACAAGGGAATAAATATCTTCATCAGTGTGCAAATAAGTAGATATTTAACAAATATCTATAAAATGGATTTAATGCATTTTCTAACTACTGAAGTCAGAAGGAGGGGCAATGTTGGAAGAAAAGTCAATGCCTGAACCCAGGTTTCTCTAATTTGTTTAATGTGTGCCAACATACCTGTCCTACATGATGGTATTGCAGTGAATAAGATGAGGCAGCACTGAGAAAAGCTTTGGAAAATATGCAATATGCCTGAATCTAACAAATTAAAATGTAGGTGAAATATATAATAGATTTTGGCGAATGAATGATTGAATGAAGAAATGAAAGCAAGTTGATGAATTGCGAACGACTCCACCCATCTTCCATCCCCATGCCCTCCTGCACCCTTCTCGTTTGTTGCTTAAATTGCCATGTGAATTTATTGCTCCTGCCAAATGGAGTCAGCTGAGATGGAAATGTGAATATATTGGACTAGACGTGTGTCAACACAGCTCTGATAAAATGCTCCTCCCTGCCATTGCAAAGCCCACTGTCTCGAAACCACTTACTATACCACTGCAAAACTGCTGAGTTCGAGGTTCCATGGCTGCTTCTGGCTAGATCTGGCCCCTATCCTATCATCTCAAGTGGCACTGCCCTGCATAAACTTCACATGAGCCACTTGGGTCCCTGAAGCCACCCTATCCTTTTGCATTTCAATGACTTTATTCACAATGTTCCTTCCACCTAAAAGGCCCTCCATTGCCATTTAGGCCATCAGAAAGCTGCCCATCCCTTCAGACCCAGACCACTTGCTGGCCCCATCCTGTTTCCTTCCCCTCCCCTGAGCTGGAGATGGGCTCTCCTTCCCCAGCTCTAGGCACTTCCCACATTCAGCATGTTCTGTCATTGCTTAAGTACAGTTGACCCTTGAATAACATAATTTGAACTGTGCAGGTCCACTTACATGTGGAGTTTCTTCAATAATACTGTAAATATGTTTTCTTTTTGTTATGATTTTTTTTTTATGCCTACAGCACCTGGTATTCCTAGGTGGTCTTCCATCCAAGTACTAACCAGGCCCGGCCCTGCTTAGCTTCCGAGATCAGACAAGATCGGGAGTGTTCAGGGTAGCATGGCTGTAAGAAAATCATAACAATCTACACATGGCCAGCTCCTCACCTGGAGGCACCAAAACAGTGCTCTTCCACATCTAGTTAGGTTACCTGTGGGCTTCTGGAGGCAGTGTGGAAAAGGACACACGGAGTCATGTCCAGCATCCTCTTTCTCCAGCACACGTTTGACATGACACCTGTGTGCACTGTGGGGCCCTGTCACATGGGAGCGCATACCCCAGTGTCAGACAGGTACACTGGGGGCCTAGTGGATGCGGCTATGGGAACCTTAGCCCTGGATGTCCAAGCTGGATGGTAAAATGACTCTGACAGATACTGCCATTTTCTTTCTTGCTCTTATGTTTTCTCTTCCTAGGTGTTCTGCCTTTTTATCTTCCTCTTTATTTTCAATTTTTCTCACTAGCAATTTTCACTTGTCTTTTACCTCTCATCCTCTTTCTTCCCCGGTGAGCACGCTTGCCCACTGTCTGTCGATGCACCAGAAGCCACATCAACACTCTTCTACCCAAGTATTTGAATTTGACTCTGGCTGCTTCTCTCACTCCTCTGCCCCTTGCCAAGCTCAGACTGTCCCCTTGCTGTCCTGCAAGCCACCGTCCTGAGCTATGATCCTGAAAAAGAAACATTCAGCTTTTCTTCCCAAATAGAAATGTGATGTGTTCTGATGGTGAAATCAGGTTCGGTTCGTGCCACTCTGAGGCCGAAGACCTTTCCTGAACACGGAGCCTTCCTTGAGCGGTGTCTCCATGTGCTCAGCACTGCACTGGGCGTTATGTTGATGGGTCTTGTGCAGGGGTTTGCTGGGATGAGCAGCTTCAAAACACCGCAGCCCACCCATTGCCATCTGCCCAGTGCTCCTGAATGACAGGGCTTTAGATCCCTGTGACTGGTCAGTCTCCGCTCTGGTTGAGTCTGTAGTCCTGTGGGTGCTTTGCAAATGTTCATCCCTGAACCAATTAACCTCACCTCTGGGGATGGGGCCTGGCACTTTTTTAAGGTTCCCCAAGAGGCAGGCACTGATGGCCTATGCCCAACCTTTTGGAGCCAGGAGCCCCAGGTTCCTGTCCCCCTCTATCTTCTAGTGGCGTGTGACTTGGCTACAAGGGGGTCCAGACAACTGAGAAGGGAGAGGTAATGATGCTGTTAATCAGAGACACTAATCTGTGCTAATGTATCATCCCTCCCAGGTAGCGGCACGTCTGATTCAGTTAAAAATCGCATCTCCTTGAAAAGGCCCTTGAGAAGTGAGTGATGTGAATGTCATGAATTTCAGGAAACTGGCTGGAGAGTTATTTTGGGCAGAAGACTTTTCACTATGCTACAGTTACCCCTGTAAGTGGCCACTTCCCTGGCCTGTGACAGAGATTGGCATGGGAATGTAAGGAGGTATTCCCAGGCAGACTTCCTTCTAACCATGTATTCGACAAGTGTCGATTGAGGGCCCCCTATGTGTGCAAGGCACACAGTGAGCCCTCAATTAACAGCAGTCGTGATATTAAAAAAGAGAATAGGTTTCTCAAAGCTCTACACTGCACCTCCTCCCAAAAGATTTTGACTGTGCAGTTCAAACTGGAGAGAGGGCAGCTGAGGCTGAGGCTGAGGCTGAGCATCAGAGATATGTCATAGAGGGTGCTGGGCCAGAAACTGCACCGTGCAAGGGTCTCTCACATCTCTGTCTCCCACGTGCTCCAGTCTGGCCTACAAAGAACTTATTCAGCCTCGCCCTGGGCACTGCCAAGCTTTTCCTTATAGGGTTGCTTGGCCATGGCCCTGTCCCTCTGCATGCAAGGGTTATTCAGCTGGACATGATAACCAGTGTCAGGCAAAAAGGTGTGTGAGTGACCATTTTGGCAGGAGGAATGGGGTGGCAGTTAAGAGGAATAATGAGTGCCAGAGGATTGAAGAGCTCCAGTGCCCCAAAGGGACATGGAACTACTCCCGCTAATTACCCCTCTTTCTCCTCCCGCTTCCCCTCGCTTCTCTGCATCCACCCTGGGAAGTCGCTGTTCTTCCAGGTGCCACTGTTAATTCATGTGAGAGATTGAACCAGAGAGACGCTGCCAGTCTCTCACCAGGCTGTAATGACTGAGGCAGTGGGAGGGATGGTAGAATTGATTGGGGCCACCTTCATTAGACAGAGCTGGTATCCTGCTAAAGGAGAAGCTTCCACTGAGCTATATCCTCCAGCTGACTTCTCTCCTCTCACCATGACATAATTGCTTATCTCAGTCCTGAAGCAGGGGTGGGTTGAGCCAAGGTGAATAAAGAGGGTTACTGGTGGAACCTAAATTCCTCTAATTCTTTTGTTTGTTTTCTGCAAATGAGGAACAAAAATGATTTTTCACTTGCCCATGGTGTCTCTCTAAGCAAAGTTACTAGAACATTGTGTGAACTTGGAAAGACTGCAGCATGAGTTTGAGATGAGCAGCCACAATCTGTTCAACATTGAACCTCGGCTCAGTGTGCTGGACAGAGGCAAGACTTAGGTAGGAATCAGGGCTGGATTCAAATTCTAAGCTCTCTGAGCCCAGTTTCTTTATCTGGAGAGCATACACCCATTTCTTATAGCTGTTGGGAGAATTAAATGATATTCTGCATGCAAAGTTCTTTGTGCAGTTCTGGAGCCAGCCAAGTCCTGTTGGAAGCACTAGACCTCTGTACCCCTCTCTTGCTTAAGCGTAGGAAACATACGCTTATTTCAGCCAGATCCCATGAATTACATTTGAAATGACATAATAGCCAAAGGTACACTGTATTTGGTGACTAACTGAGTTGAAGTCCCAAGAAGACTATTTCGTTTGCCTTTAAATAAAATTCTCGGATTATTTTTATCACACTTCTAACCCAAAGGGTCAGAAATTTAAAGCTTAGCAAAACTCTCTAACAGAGAACTTATAAATATTTATAAAACATATTGTAATATTTTCTGTTAATTGGCTTAGCATTTTTATGGGATAATCTGCTCAATTAACCTAATAATTTGATAATTTCGAAAACTTTGCTTCATAAATGAGAAAACATAATGGTTAAGAATAAAATAAAACTTACTTGGTTGATGTCCTAAAACAAATTAGAGGCCACATCTGATTAGAATCTTCCACAATTGAAGTTTCATATTATTAATTAAATCTCTTTTAATTAATTAATTAAAAATCACCATTTTTTCCTTGAGGGACAAATGGGTTTCACCATAGGAAATAGTTATCTGAGAGGAACTTTCAAGGCTTGAGAAGGAAAAAGTCAACATACTTCAAGTAGAGTAGTCCAACAGTTGAATTCCATCTTGTTACAAAATGAGTTTTTCTCCGTGCTGAACTTCATAACTTCCTTTCCTCTCTCCTAGCTTGTGTTTAATGGTCTTTAGTATTATTGTAATTGTTATGGCCATGCTAAGACACAGTAAACTTGGCAATGAATTAAATACCTTTTTCTGTGTCTCTATTTGGAGAAATCCATCAATAATTAGACTTTAATTTTTCAACTTTGCCATCTAGAAATAGAAAATGCCCATAAATCTCCTCAAACAGTAATCAAATGTAGCCCATTTAATTACCAACAAGTAAACAAAATGATTCTTCCTTCATAAGATACCTGAACACATTCGTAATTGGCTAAACTTCTATAGAAACAATTATTCAATATCAAGAGGAGAAAGGAAGAGGAGGAAGGAGCAGGAGGGTTCACAGAGCTAGTGGAATGGAGGGAGAGTAAGGGCAAGTGGAAGGTAACCCAATGATGGCGGCGTCACTTCCTTGGACCAGTCTATGAATCGAAGATGGGCCTTCATCCTTTCTTACCAAAGAAATATCTTTTCTTTCCCCTTGGTGCCTCCCCACTATCCTGAGGAAGACACTTCCAACAAGCTTCCTTGAAGTCGGTTTCATAGCAGTTTTACCCTACAAAGAGTTAGGGGTGGCCTAGATGCTTTGGGAGGCTCACTGCAGTATAATTAGGGTGATCATAGTTTCTAGTTCACCTGAGATGATCCCACTTCGCACCTGTGTCTCCATATATTTGTTAATAGTGCCTTCTTTTATTCTCAAAAGTGCCCGTGTTCGAATGATAAATTATATGGTCACCCTGTGTATCATGTAGGGAGAATGAAAG
>NW_006443138.1:30585911-30613073 GCF_000325575.1 Pteropus alecto
AGTGTCAGCTTGTAAGTCAACACTGAGAGTAGCTGCCTGGAGCGCTGTGTTGAGAAGGATTCTGAGGTCACATGTGGCTCAGCAGGTAAAGCTGCAGAGATAGCCAGGTAGCATCTGCCCACAGGGCACGTAAGGGGAAAGACAACACTCACTGCAGTGATGGAATGAGCACTGGACAAAGGTCAGAAGACCCAAGTTTGGATCTGACTCTGCTCCTAGTTTCTAATGTCATCTTGAGTAGGATCACTTTCCTATCTGATGTTGGACCAGGTTACTCACAAGGTCTCTTTCAACTTCATGAATCTAGATAATCTTGCATCGAGTGGGAAATTGTGCTGCACGACATCTGACCTCCTTCTTCTACCCCTAAAATTATGTAATCCTATGATAATTTTTTATGAGAAGTTTCTCTCTGCCCTGAAGGGGAGCTACACTTTGGGACTGATGCCAACTGGTATTTCCATAGCACACTTCACAGTTTCCAGAGCACTTTCATGTCTGTACCCACAATCACATGATACAGGCTTTATTTTTATTGTTTTTATTTTAAAGGTGAAAAAAATTAAAGCTAAGAAAGGTTAAATAACAGCATTCTGGGCTCAGACTGCCCAAGTTCAAACACTCTCAGAGCACTTACAGTCTGCACGGTTTGGGTGAGTCGACCTCATCTTTCAACATCTTGATTTCTTCACCTGTAGGGTCGGGATAATATATTTACATCATGTGAGGATTAAAGGAAGTAATGCATGCAGGGTGCTTGGGACAGCAGTTGGGCTTTAGAACACATATAATAAAATTAGTTGGCGGAAGTGGTAGGTAGCTGAGGTGGCAGTGGTAGTAGCAGTAGCAGTAGTTGGCGGTGGTGGTGGTAACCAGGTAGTAAATATCATAACTGAGACTCTTCTCTGGTACTGTGACCTTGGGGTTTATATACGACCCTGAATTCATTGTCCCCTGTCCACCTTAGGTTTTATATCCGCAAGTCAGAAGCAGAAAGCATAAGAATAAGAAAAACGAAGACAGTGTTTACGGAGATATTTTACCCAGCTAGCACTGTGAGAATATTAGCTGGGGGCTCAGACTCCTTCCTCAGTCTCAGATCATTCCAGCAAAGGAAGTTAGTGCAGGGAGAGGATTGCTATTTAGGCTACTGTTGTACTTTGGGTTCACAGTGCTCAGGTGAGTGGACTGAGCTCACTCTGCCCCTCTCTTGCTCCTTTTTCAGACAAGGCTATGTAAAGGTCAGTGTTTCTTCAGTAACCTGTGCTCGTTATGTGGTTCCACACTGGTCAGGAAATTTTCCCTCAAACCATACCTCACAGGGTCTGGTGTTTCATTAATGGCATCATCAGTATCACAAGCTGATGCTCACGTCTATGTTTTTCCATTTTCAGTGGGTCTGCACAAATTCTAAGCAATCTGCAAAAGGTGCTTCAAGTAGCTGAACTACCGTGTGACACGATGAATGCTGAATGTGCACAGCTGCCCAACCCTCAGGTAGAAAAGGGAAAATCTGAGAGGAGTGAAGAAGGGAACAGAAGGAATAGGTGGGAAAAAGAAAAAAGGCTAGGGAGGCAGAGGGGAGAGGAAAAATAAAGGGGAGATGAGGTTAAGACAGGGAAAAGAGCCCAAAAAGGAGAGCAAAAGGGAAGAGATGCAGCAGCCTGCTGGGAAGATAGGAAATGGGAGGATGGGCTATTTTCACCCAGCATGAGACAGATCCCCATCTTCTTTCTTGGATGTTTGGTGTCTTAGCTAAAAACATGTCAATGGTGCCTTAGGGACATGGAGATGAAGAAGAATGTGACACTTTGCAGAAAGCTCAAGCATGGAGCTGTGCTCACAAGGAGGTGGGGGGCGACTTGCTGTGCTGAGAATGGAGACAAATATCCCTGGCCCACCTGGAAACCAGAACCACAGTCCCTGGAGAATTGTGCGTTCTCGTGATTGGAAAGGCTCCACTTTTCATGGCAGCCTCTTCTCCTTATCCATAAAAGTAGAAAGGAACCCCTGAATGGAAGGGTTCTTCCTGATACCTCTGGGAGGAAAATAGGCAGGATGAAAAGAGGGCTACGGGTGTTCCAAGAAGGGGTGTGAGTTAACCAGGGTGTGGCCCCAGAGCATGCACCAAGTCCCGTTTCTGTAGTAAGATTGGGAACTGCAGGATCCTCTGCCTGCCCACTCTTCCGGTTGCATTGTGAAGGTCAGGGTCCGTGTGGGACACACCTCCCGGGGGTGCCTCCTGAGGGCAGTAGAGAGGATGATTAGGGAAGCCTCTACCTGGAGTCTAAGCTGGTATAGGCAACAGGCATGAGGCTGTCTGAGGGCCGAGAAGTGTGAAGAGGTTCCTTAAACCACAAACAGGCCAGGTGCCCTGTCAGTGGTGTCACAGGAAGAGGAGGAAGAGCATAAAGTAGTGGAAAGAGCACTGAACATGGAGTCCTAGTCCCAGGCCTGCTGCCTCTAACTAGTTGTATGATTCCAGACAAGTCATTCCCTATATCTTACTTTCATTTTCTTAATCTGTAAAACGGGGGACTTGACTAGTTGCTCATAAGATCTCTTCTAGCAAGAATGCTTGATCCTTGTTGGTGGCGCCCAAGCCTTGGTGTCTCGGGGAGTTCTGGGGACACCCAGACCTCTCCCTATCGGCCAACAGTAATTCCTCTGCTCCCCAGAGGAAGCAGGGCCCACTGGACTCAGGTGGGTAGTCTGCTCCAGGGGGAAGGAGGAGTGTCCATGGTTAGTTCATATACAGCTCCCGGGGCTAAAACGGGCCGCTGGCCATCCACCTCCCAAAGAGGGACAGGCTCCAAATCGCAGGTACAGTAGAAGCCTAAAGCACTAAAACCAGAAAACTGGGTAAATAAATTGTAGTACACCTAGTCATGCTACTAGAATGCTATAAGTTTATTGAAAGTGATATTGGAAACAAAATTGAATAACATATAAAATATGTAAAACCTATTGTTAAGCAAAAATAAAAGTGATTATAACGATATGAACAATATGACAATTTTAGAAAGGCAAAATGCACGCAAAGAAGGGAAATAGGATATTGCTCATTTTTATTTTCCATTTTTTGCCTCAGCGTTTTCTTAAATTCCTAAAATGATTTGCTATCTTTGCTATTAGAAAATAAAGTGATCAAGATTATAGGAAAGATGGGGGCTCAAGTGAGGGGACTGCATGGTGGCACTGATCTCAGGGCAGGCAAGATCTGAAGGGAGAAATGTGGGACAGCAAAAGCAATGTTGCTGACTATTATGAGCCCTCTGAGAAAACCTAACCAGTTAAACCAGGAGAGCAAGAAACTTTGGCCTTTACCTTCCCAGTTTAACCTTTAGCAGCCAGTCTTTAGAGCTCTTTTGAATACTTACCTCATTTCCAGCCTGGGCTTAATGCTGTCCTCATTTGCAATGCTAAGCTTTTTATCTGTTTTTCTCTGGAAGCTTTGTAGTTCACTTTAAAGACCTTAGTGAAGGCTGAAAGGCACAGGAAGCCCAAATTATCCAATGCCAGTGCCTGAGACAAATGAAAGGTCACAGAAATGAGAAGGGAAAGTTTTTAGAGAGTTTTAGAAAGTCCCAGGCGACTTGGAAAATCAAGAAGTAATTTGGCGAGAGGAGTTTTGCTTGCTTTGGTTTGGGCACACCTCTCTGACTTTCAGGGCTATTAGTAGGGAGAACGGATGTAGGGAGAACGGATGAGCATGGCCCGTGTTCTAGAAAGTCTTTGTGGTGGGACTGAAAAATGAGCCCAGACCTCATGGAAAAGCAAGAGGATCCAGGACACAGCTCAGCTGAGTGGAAGGTACATTGCTGAGAACTGACTCGGCGTGGTTATTTTCAGATACTCGTTGAATTTCCAAGTCTCATCAATCAATGAGCAATAAATATACCTATCCTGCACAAGATATTGGGTTAAAAGTTGAGTCTAAATATGAGACAAGCCTTTGCCCATAAAGGACTGACAATCTAATTGAGAAAGCAAGATGTGATAAACACATATAAAGTTAACATTATCAGAAGTAATCTGCTCCTGTATGTAAGACATGCCACATGGTGAGGTGTATGTGATTAAGGGCCAAGGGAGTGGCACAGACAGTGAATGCTATAGTTCTGAGTAGTTGAAAGAAGAGGCAATTGACCTGAATCTTGAAGAATGGATAAAATCTGAGGAGAAAGGAAGCAAATCTTTCAGGTCAAGGCCTTGGAGGGAAGTAATTTAGGCAAATTCTTGGAGATAGGTAAGCCCAGTTGTCTTTAAAGGCAGTGGAGGGCATAGAAGGCCCATGCAGATTGTGGTTGGAAGGTAGTGTAACAGCTTGTGCTGCATAACGAACTACCTCATTGCTTAGTGGCTCTAAACCAGAGGTCCCCAACCTTTTTGGCACCAGGGACAGAAGCTTCTATGAGAATCTAATGCCTGGTGATCTGAAGTGGAGCTGAGGTGGTGATGCTAGTGCTGGGGAGTGGCTGCAAGTACAGATGAAGAAGCTTCACTCACTCACTTGCCCACTCTTCACCCCTGCTGTGTGGCCCGGTTCCTAACAGGCCACAGACTGGTACTGATCCGCAGCTCGGGTTGGGGACCCCTGCTCTGAACAACAACTATTCATTTAGCTCACATTTCTGCAAGTTAGTAATGTGGACTGGGGTCAGTCGGGTGGATCTTCTGGACCAGGCAGGGCTCAGCTGGTCTGAGTTAGGCTTGCTCAATTGTCTGCAGTCAGGTAGTGGGTCACTAGAATTGGCTCATTCATAATGGCCTTGGCTAGGTTGACTGGTGTGACTGTGTCTTCTTTCCACATAGTCTCTCATTCTTTAGCAGGCTATTGTGGGCTTGTTCACGTGGTGAGAGAAAAGCCCCAGTGTGAGAGGCTGCAAGGCCTCAAAAGGCCTAGGCTTAGATGTTACATAATGTCACTTCCACAGTATTCTGTTGGTCAAAGCAAGTGACAAAGTCAGCACAGATTCAAGAGATGGGCAAATAGACTCTAATTCTTGTTAAGAAGAGCCATTAAATATGGCGGCCATTTTTACCACCTTCCACAGATTGGTTAGCTGGAGCCAAATCCTAGGGGAACTTGGGTACCAGAGCAAAGAACACCTTCATAGGAAGGACACAGAAAGTATGCAGTGAGGTAGAGAATGGGAAGAACATAAGCTTCCCAGTGTCAGCCTGCTGGCCTGTGCTGCTCTACAGTGAAGATTTATTGGACTGCATTAGATGAGAAAAGTAAGCAGAGTGCAGTGTGTGTATAAGAGTGATGGTGATGGCAGTGGGGGTTGCCAACCACCCTTTATTCTGGGGTTATTTCTCCCTCCTTTTATGAAACAAAAGGGATGATAAATGTTCATTGTTATTTTTAACATTTCTACTTGGCAGAATAAAGACTTGGCAACCTACTTCCATCCCTAACATTTTTTTGCTATTTTACTGATCCTTGATATCCTGACAGGAGCCTGGGAACCACTAGATAGACAATTAAGAGGAAGAATTCGCAGAAGAGAGAGACCTGCACAAGCAGAAAGGTGTCCCAGTGGGGGTGGGGTCACGACTAGGCCTAGAATGACTAGCATTTTGTAAGGCATGTTTTTAAAAGCAAAAGTATGTCTGCTTTGGAATGTTTATACTATGTTAGTAACTATCAGATCAAACACTCAGCCCCATCACTTCGAAGCTTTCAAGCTGAGAAATACTTTCAAAGGAAAGATGATCTTGTATTACTTGCTTGGAAATTGAGAATATGTTTTAATTCTACCAGAAAAGTGCTTTTATATGATTTATTTATGCATTATTGATTCAACACTGCCTACAGAAAAGAGCCTAAGTTCCTTCAATGACGTTTGAAGTCCCCCTGACCAGGCCCCTGTCCCATCCCTTCCCTGTGAGCCCCTGCTCAAGCCAAGCAGTGGAATGCATTGTGCTGGAACATGATTGTCTCCTGACCTGGGATCATGCCCTGCCCTCCAGCTTTCTATTCTGTCTCTTCCCCAGTGCTCAGTCCATAAGATCCCTTCTCCAAGAAGCGCTCAATGGTGGCTTCAGCCAGCTGTGGCATTGGCTGCCTGTGTCCCTCATGTGGTATTTAATTTTATTTTGGGGGTATTAATCCTACCAACCAAGATGGCCACTTCCCTGAGGGAGAAGATCTTATCTTCCCAGTCTCCATGAGCCCTGCCATGTGCAGTTCCTCATAGGGACTCAATTGTTGTTTAAGTGCCCTATTTAGTAGATGGTGAGATTGGCCTGCAGTATGGAGGTTGGATTAGGGGCCCATTCTACTCCAGTATGACTTCAACTTAACTAATTACATCTGTGGTGACCCTATTTCCAAATAAACTGGCATTCTGAAGTTCTAGGAAGGACATGAACTTGGAGATGGGAGGATACTAATCAACCTGATATGGATCTGGGTTCTGATAACAAACTGGCTGAAAAGGACTCTAGTCAAGTGAATTCTGGGACTCAGTATTTTATTCATTGAGTGCACATCAGATGATTTAGGAGAAAAGTACTAGGTTTGGAATCAGAACACTTAGGTTTTAACCCTTTCTACACCATATACCAGCTGGCTAAGCTTCAGTTTCCTCATTTGTCACACGGGAGTGACTTTACCCTGTCTTCTTTCATAGGGTTAAGGTTAAGAAAATCTGATAGCACACATGGAGGTACTTCATAACCTTTGAGTAGCAGGCACATGTTGGCTGACGCTGTGCTTCCTGTCTGGAAGATGGCTTTGTGTGTCATGTTCAAATATTTGCAAGAGGTGCTGGGAGCTGTTTGATAGATACCAATTTCCCTGCTCACTTCCAGGAAAGTCACAGTATCCTGTACACTGGGAACCCAGCTGCACCAGGCGGGGCCCATGTTCGGTTATGGAGAAGGGTGATTTCTACAAGTCTGGGTGTTTAGGCCAACTCCAGTAAGGGTGCAATGGTGCATACTAAGTATGAGAGGAGGCTGTGCATTCTAAGGCCTGAGAGTTGAGCCATGATCCTAACTTCCATAGATCTGCTATGTTATATTTCATCCCATGTCTTCTTATTTCTAACTGAAATCCAGAGACACTAGGTGTCTTGCCTAAAGATCTGCAAATGGTTAATGGCCATGACACCTCGATTCATGGTCCAATATAGTCTCCAACTAGTTCCCAGGACTGTTTGTGGGAACCTGTAAACCCCTTCTCCCCGACATGCCTTGGGTTTGCTTCCCGACCTGGAACACCTTATCCCATCTGTCCTTCCCCTACCCAGCCCAGAGGGGGGTCATCTGTTACCGAGCCTCTGGACATATATGAGACCCTATGCTGGCACTGGGGTACTCAGTAATACCACTCCCTTTCCCTTTCTCCCCTTTAAACTCAAGAGACCCGGTCTCTGTTCTTCAGTTGCCACTTACTATGCACTCCTACATGGTATGGCAGTGATCAGGATGTACAGATCTCATTCTCACCAGAATACGTGAAGTTCTTCCTGTGTGCTTCCCACAACACTTCCGCAGAGCTGGGTACAGAGAGCCTAGTCACCACAGGTCAACGGCAAAGAGCAGGCCTGACCGCCCCACCCTCAGTTGGCATCCTTTTGCTTCTGAGCCTCCCAACCTGGAAGCACACCCACTGCCAACTCAGTGTCACCCAGTGTCCCAGCACTGTGCCTGGCCTGAGACATTTCTGTAAAAGCCACATGTCACTCCTCTGTGGGCAGCTTCAAGCAAAGCTTCTGTCTCTCCCCACCCCTCTGCACCTCCTGTCAGGTGCAGCTGGTTCAGGTTGTTCCCCACAGAGCACCTTTGCTCCCAGGAAGCAGGGATATGTTTGCAAATCCTGTATCCCAAAGGAACCATGGAGACCATTTAGACCTATAGTTCCCAACTTGGACTCTTCAGAAGCTGAGGAGCCTGTATGGAATCCAGACTCCCATTCCCTTCCCAGGATATTGATTCAGCACATCTGGGTTGGGGACCCAGGAGCTATATTTGTCACTCGTACCCAGGTAGCCATCCCAGAACCGAAGTTTGGGATCTACTGATAAAATCCAACGTCTTCATTTTGTGGACATTAAGGATGAGAAAAATCAGGTTCACAGAGGTTGTATGGCCTACCAAGGTCACCCAGCTTGATGATGGTGAGATTAAATTAGAACCCAAGACTTCTGACTTCTAGAATGGTGCTCTTGTTGCCACAGCTTGCTCATTGCCCTTGTTCTCTGTTTCCAGAGGGAGAAAGAACAAGAGGCAATATGGAATACAGGGATCCAAATGTGCTGCTGTGTGCTGAGAGGTCCATATAACATAATGGTTAAGAAACTAGCTTGGTGCCAAACAGACCATGGTTCCAATCCCATACATTGAGAATAATGATGGTGCCCACCTCCCTACATAAAGTATCGTACCCAAGGCCTGGTGTGAAACAAGAACTGGGACCAAGAGTCGGTCCATTTGTGAGACGTTCAGGTCTAGTCACCTTGTTTGCCTGCCACGAAGGGATGGGAGGAACCCCGCCAACAGGCAGTGTGTACAGCTCTGTTGCACTGCTGTGCAGTGAGCAGTTTACAGCAGGGCTTGGTGAGTGTCATGGTGAATGCAGGACCCTGGGCCCTGTGGCTTCTGGTGTCTGGATCTCGAGATTCCCATCCTCCTTCTCACCTACCACAAAACTCCATCCTCACATGGAAGAGACAGCTCAAGCTCATCTCGCCCCTGCTGGGGTTCCCCAAAGGGAAAGACTGAATCATGGTCACCATACTCCCCTGTTAGGGCATGTCCCCAGTTTTTATTTCTCTCTGTTATATATCGTTATAATTGAACTGATCAACAAGGAGAACAAGTCCATTTTTACAAGAGAAGGGAGACACCCACAAAAAGCCAAAATTATGACTGTTTGCAGCTTGCAAGAAACACTTATTAAATTAGATCTGCCTTCAGTACGGGCATCAGCCAGTTTCCAGGAAGAGCTCTGGTGTGAGGAGCTGCGCCTGATTTGGCGGAGAGGCAGGGTAGCCCTTTTTAGGCGACTTGTGGTCAGCAGAGAGACTAGGAGTGGTCGTCAGGTATAAGCTCACTGACTTCCCTGAGCAGGAAGTGGACTATGGGCTATTGCAGAGCAGAGACCATATCTTTATATCTTTGCATCGCTGGTGCTCTGGCAGTCCCCTTAGCACCAGGTGCCATCAATATCTAGAGAATGAAAGTAGTTTAATCAACATCCTGATGGCCATCCTGGAAACCTGCGCTAGCAACTCAGCGGAAGGGGCTCCAACACTCTGGAGTTTGGTTTCTCCTGCTCTGGGGGTCTGACTTTCTACCCCACAGCCCCACTGTGTCAGTACCTTAAGGAATGGGTGGCCAAGACTAACAGAGAGTCAGACAGAGGCTGGAGGTGAGTGTCTGACCGTAAGCAGGAGGTTGAAGGCCCCACTCTAAGGCTCTTCCCAGCTTTCCTGTTTGACCTTGGAGAAGTCAATTCTCTTCTGCGTGTTTCAGTCTTGATTGAGAAATTAGTGCTTCTCACTGCTTGTTTCACATTTAGATCATTTTTTCTTTTTTGCTTATTTTATAGTAATGATAAGCATGTTTGTATAACACCGTGACAATTATAAAAGACCATAATAAATATTATTTAAGTTTCTTATTTCGAATTTACAATATCCCTATAAGGTAGGTTTTGCCATCCCATTTTACAGATGAGAAAACCGAGGCTCAGAAAGGCAAAGAGATGTGCCCAGGAACCATGGTAATAAGCAGCAGATCAAATCCTTATGGTTCCCCGTCTGATATTCTGCCATTGTTTCAGGTGTGCTGATACATGGTGAACCTAGGGCTTTAACTCTAGAAAGGCATAATCTGATAGAGGAAGTATGATGTACTCACAGTTAATAATAGCACAAGGCAGACTATTACCCCAAACACAGTCCTCCAAACACTAGTCTCATCAGTTCAGATAATGGAGTAGGCACGTGTTTTGGATGGTAGATCAGGAAAGGCATAAATGCAACACGCTTTTTTTTTTTAATGGAATGTTGTAAATGAGCGTTATTACCATGTAATTTATATTATACATATTATGCAGCTTTGTGGCTTTGGCAAGTCCTTCTTTTCTTCATGCCTTACTGTCCTCATCTGGAAAACTAAGGTATTGGACCCAAGGAGCTTCCATGTTTGTTCCAGCCTGATGCTTTGTGTCCAGATGCTTCTGTACACTACATAACCTGGTGGTCCTCCCAAGCTTCGGAGCAAACCACCAGGAGTGAGCCAGAGCATCAAGAGAGCAAACAAAGCCAAGACAGAGGTTGTGTGAGGGAAGTGTTCCCTTCGAGGCAGGAGCCTGGGGGCACTTAAGCAGGCAGAGTCCGGGTCCTCCAGCAGCCAGCGCCATAGGAGCCTGTTGCCCAAACAAGGCTTCTGTTTGCTGAAGCTTACATGCACACTAACGTCTCTGAATTATATAGCAAGTGTGGCCTGGCAGCCGCTGGTGGGCATTTCATTTTCTTGCCTGTTGGTTTTTAAGGAGCCTGGATTGATGGTGCCACTTGCCTATCTCAGCACTGGAGGTAGGCTGAGGAGCTGGAACAGAGGAGGATCCAGCTGGTGGATTCGCTGCACACAGAGTCAGAGATGGCTTCCTTAGGCTGATATTCATGTGGGGCCACAAGACCGGGAGCAGTCCCAGGCCTGGGCAAGTTCCAGTAGGTGGGAAAGAAAGGGGCTGGCCAAGACAGCAAAAGCATTGCACTGCCTTGGACCCATGAATGTCTTGATGAATAGCTCTTTCCTGCCTCCATCCATCCATCCACCATCCACCCACCCATTCATCCATTCACTCACTTATTCATTTATTCACTCACTTTCTTTGCTTCCCTCTCACAAATGGCATCAAGGACTGCTGGTCATCAATGGGACCTTGGAGGAGATGTGTAATTTCTGAGGCTCATCCATGAGTCCACACCCACAGGGTCCACTCCTGTGCCTGGGTGCACAGACCCCATAGGCAGCCCTCCCATTGTCGGAGAGCTCCAACTCCAGAGAGTTTCTCTGCTGAGGCAAAGCCAGCCCCGCTCTCAATTCCACTGATGGGTCCTGCTTTCTTCCTCCTACTTTTTGGAGCCACATGGAGTCAGTCTGATCCTTTCAAGGGACAGTCTTTGAACCCAGTATCTCCCCAAGTGTGAAATGTGTACTTGGGGAGGTGGGTGAGATGATTTTAGGGAGTACATGGACAAACATTTTAAGTTATTTTTACTGTCACCTTTTATCTTGACAAGCAATAATAGTGAAATTTATGATTTAAACATTCATTTCTAAATGTTTATGTGAAAGAGAAGTGAGTTGATTTAAAGAAAAGTATTAAGTAAACAATACTACAAATACATGGACATAGCAAAAATGATGATAATCTTGAGAAACGCCGCACTGGGCCACCCCCTCACCAGCATCCCCTTCCTGAACCCATATTCTCTGTTCTCATAACATCACCTTGTTCTTTGATCATGGATTTCATGTAACTTTCATGACTTTATCTGTATAGATTGTTTCCCAAAACCACACCTTCTACTCTTACCCACCCATCATCTCTAATCACCTGTTACATTTCCACTTGGATATTGGTACTTTTCTTTGTCATGTCTTTGTCACATCTCAGATGTCACTGGAGATTACTGAGGGCAACATTTCTTAAATATTTTCTGTTTAACATGTTGGCATACGTTTTCCCTTCTGTCCTTAAGGAGTCTTGATAGGAAAATATTATCTCCATTTTATAACTAAGGAAATATAGGCATAGGAAATTTAAGTAGTTTGGCTAGGGTATAATAGTTGTAGAAGACCTAAATTTTACAACTCAAGATTTGCCTGTGCCATGAAATTCCCACTACACTGGGTCGTCTTCTAGCTGGATGCAGGAAGGAGAGTGGAAGTTATCTGTCCAAACTTCACACTTGGTGGATAGAAACTATAGTCCAGAGAGCTTATGTGACATGCCCAAGCCACCCTGCTGGCATTGGCCAACTCCCACTTTGGACTTGATTGTTGCAAACTTTCATTCTTCTAGCCATTCCGAATGAAGTCTTGATGACCTGTTTAATAGGCCCCTCTCTGCCTGCCTCCAGTCCTAGCATTTTCTGAATCCGTCATTGCCTTTTCTCTCCTTCTACTCTGTTATTCTGTAGTTCAAATGGTCAGCACCTATCCCTGGACTACTTCAAGGTCTCCCAAATTTAGTCTAATCCATTTGTGGGTTGCTTTTCATATTTATCTTTATCTTAGCTTGATACGTATCACCTTTTGATCACAAACCATCATCAATCCAAGTTACCATAGACCTTAAATACTGGGACAACACCCTTATGTGAAGTACAAACTCTATCCTGTCACTCAAGGTCTGCTTTACGTTAAACCTTCCAGTCAATCCAGATTCGTCTCCCACAATGCAAACTCTCTAGCAAAAATCATCTGCTCCTGATGTCTCCACGGGATAGTGTTTCCCATATGGAAATCACCTTACTGTGCCCAGCTCAACCCACAGTCTCTCCCACCCCGCTCCCCCCCGGCCTCAGGTCCAGCCCACACTCACATCCTATCCTCTGGCCCTCAGCAATATGCCTTTTCTCCAGATTCTTAAACTGCTTATTATCCATAGCACTTATGCGGTGAGTAGCAAATGTGACCCTGTGTCATAATTTCTCTCCACCAGTCACACCAGGCACACCCTTCCTGTCTCCTTGCTGGATTGTGAGTGCCTGGAGAGCAGAGACAGCACTTATGCCCTTTGTAATTACAGTCCTCTGGTTCAGCGCCCTTCACGGTGGTCCCCATGATGACGATGCTACATGACCTTGTGGTGCTTCTTGTAGGGCACAAGGGCTAGGTGGCTGAGCAAGAAGGTCACCCTTCTCCATTCCCACTGCCGTACACCAAGTTCTGGGTGACAGGCAACCTGCTGACCCACGGGCTGTCTAGGAGCAGACGGAGGAAGAAAATGTGAAAAAGCTCGTTGTAAACCATAAAGTGTGGGCCCTGAGAGAGGCCAAGGCTGGGAAATTGACCTCGATGGCCACTAGGTGTTCTTCCAACTCTGTGCTAGAGGATTCTGTGAGCCTCCAGTTCCTGGCCTTGTTCAAGGAAAATTGTGACATAGTTCCTGCCCTTGGAGCACTCACACTCCTGACCGTGTAAGAGAGATCTAGGACACTTGCTGCAATGAGAGAACATATAAAACATGCTGTAGTGTCATACATAAAAATCCCAAATGAACAGCACAGACAGACTGGCCATAAGACTGTAGGGCCCACAGAAAAAGGAGATAGAGAGCCACTTGAATATTAGAAGGGCTCCTCTATGCCTCTTGCCTTGCCTCTTTTAGGACTGTAATATTACTCCCTCATGAAGGCACATCCTTTGTCTCAACAGTCCTGTGCTGGAACAAGAGACTAAGCAGAGAATTACATGGCTACCCTCTGATGGAGATTCGGGCCGATCTCTATAGATCTAGTCTGAGACAGTAATGTGAAATAAGCATCTCACACACGGGCTGAGAGCTAACCAGGAGACAGAGGTCCATTTGTCTTACAGTGTTTATGAGCTCCTGCCTTCCCTGGCTGGGTGAAACTAAGCTTAGTTTTAATGTGCCCAAATGGCTGATAAGGGATGGAAGCACTGAGCAGAAGTAGGATAAAGAAGCGGAAGGAGGAGGGGCATGTAGATATAGCAAATAGAGCCTATCAATAAGGATGCTTTCAGATGTAAGTATTAGTAATCTCACCTTGAAATGGTTTCTACAGTGAGGAAATTTTATCTCACATAAAATAAGCCCCAAATTAGGATAACACCAAAGTTGGTTGAGTTAATTAATTGGTTCAACAATTTTATCCAGGATCCCAAGTTTTTCCAGCCTTTCTCTCTGCCCCCCTCAGCATGTTGCTCTTGTCCTCAACCAGTAGTCCTCGTGTCCCCAGATGGTTGACATGGTTATAGGCCTGGTCTATAGACATGAGCATGTCCAACTAAAGAAAAGATTATAGTGTGGGTCACATGCCCCTCCTGAAGCCACTGGATTGTGATCATGACAATAATGGTGATGGTGATGGTTGGTGGTTAAGATGGTGGTGATGATGTCAGTAGTAGTGACCATAATAATGGCAGTGGTGATGATGATGGTGGTGGTGGCGGTGGTGTAAGGAGAAAAAGAAAGTGAGAGCAAGGGGAAAATAAAAGTACTTTCCCTTTCTGCTTCACAAAGTAATCAGGAGACTCGACTTTAAAATGTACGGGCAAGTGCCTTGTGAGCTGTCGAGCATTACCCATGAGTTATCATTGTGGTAATACTATGGTTAGCAGACTCCCTCAATTCATTGGTCCTCTGCTCCTTAGAGCACTGACTATCATCCTTCATTTTTGTCCACGATAGCTGAAATAAGTCACTCGAAGGGGCAAAGAACTGACAGGTTCCCAGAGACACAGATCCCTGTAGATCTAAGGGCTAAGGAGAGAGGTGGGGCAAGAACGTTTGGAACACCTGGAACCCAGCAAACAGGATACAGAGAAGTTTTTGTTTTGCTTTGTCTTTAAGTTACTTTGATAATGGAAAGCAGACATGAGGGCTCAAGTCTCTAATCAAGAGGATCAAGAGGCACAAAAATGAGTTGTGCCACCAGCTTTGAGGCTGATGCAGACAGGGCAGGAAAGGGGACAGGGAGAGGCAGCAGGGATGGTACTGCTGATCACTGCAGCTGCTCAGCATGGACACCATGGGAGCAGACAGAGCCAGGACTTCTGGAGAGGACACACAAAGCCACCTGGAGCAGGGTCATGTGCAGGATACTTACTGTGTGCAGGTGCTAGGACCACAGTAATGTGAGCGACTACCATTTGAATGATGACTATGTTGCTTCTAATTCTCAAAATTACCCATGAGTCAGTATACCTATTTCCTATTTACTAGTGAAGCAACCAAATTTGGGGGAGATTATGTAGCTTGTCATAGAGAAACAATTTGATCCCAGGTGTGTCGACTCCAGAGCCCTTTTTCCTCTATCATTTAAAGACACCTCTTAACCAAAGGTGACACTTGCTTCTGCCCTGCAGGCACTCTGTCCCTGAAGGAGAGAAGCACCTAGAAAACACACACATTGTAATAAGTGCTATCACCGTGATCCGAAGATAGGGTCCTGCAACTAGGAAGAAGGACTAGGCTAATCCCACCCCTTCTGGGGCAAGGAGACAAGGAGGGGTGAGAAGTCCAGATAAGGTGATGGCAATGGAGCTGTCTAGGATCCCAAGGAGAAGTTTGCCAGGCAGGGAAAGGGGCAGGGCTTGGCAGAGCATGAAGAAGAAGGTTGCATATAACAATATGTCTGATTTGGGTGTGTTGAGCCTTTTGGTGTGGCTGGAGTACAAAGGTACTGATCAAGGATGAGGCCAGAGGGAGTTGTGGAGTCAGACTGTGACAGACCTGGGAGCCAGGATCAGGAGGCTGGATTCCAGTTTAAGACAGAGGGGAGCCATTGAAGGTTTTTAAGTGGGAAAACAGCCTAGATATCAATATGACCAGTTAGGAAGCAGCTCCAAGACCAAACAACCAGTGACAGGAGCCTGGATGGGGACAGGCAGTGGGATGGGCAGAAAAGATAGAGTCTGTTTCCCTGAGTCAGGTGTCAGTCTACTCCTCCAAAGAAGGTGGGCATTTAGGAAAGTTTTAAGGCCACAGCTGCCCGCCCCCCTCTTCATTTGGGAAATTACACACTAGCCCACAGGTCATTAAGCAAATGCCCCATTGTCCCTAGGAATAATTCAGCCCTGACTGGTAATATCTGTTACTCTGTCCTCTCCATTACCCTCAAAGAAAAGATAATATCCTTGAGCTAGAGTAAAGTCCTTGGAGAGGAAAGAGCTGGCCATACGCTGACGGTAAGCTGCCCAATGACAAGACAGGCAGCCTTATAAGGAAATGACAGTCCTGAGATGGAGGTGGTCAAGTGGAGGGAGCTCCTGCTGTGAGCAAGAGGTTGGCTTGTGTGACATTCAGGTTTCTTTTGAACTCCAAGAGGGTGATGCAGGCAGCTTGTGCCAAAGGTTGGTTGTTCCTTCTGTATCGTTCACATGCTGAACACCAGATAGAAAACCCCAGCAGGCCAGTCTCTGCCCAGTGGGTGTTTACGGTTGAGTAACACAGCCTAAGAAGGCCCCATGGATGGACAGAGATACTGTCTCAGGGATAGGGGCGGTGAAGGGCCCAGGAAGAGTGGGCAGGCCAGCACCCAGACATCTGAGACAGCATACTCAGTACACTTTGGATCTGAGGCTGGTGTGACATGTTGGGGTAGCTGAGGCAAGGCCAGTCTCTAGAGAGGAAGACATGAACACAAGAAATTAATAAGTGGATACGTCATTTCAACTTGGCATCATGGGCAAGCACAAAGAACACAGACCAGTTGGAATAGAGTTTTTGGTTTTTCAAACCAAACTACTCTAAAACACTCAGCTGCAATTGCTACTTGCCCTTGATAAGTAGGTGAATGTTCTTTTCAAGGCCACTTTACTCTTAGACTGTTAAATGGTTTGCCCTATCCTTTCTTCATTTACAAGAAGTCTTGAGTCTTAAGACCACACTATCTGAACCACCAGGCACCTCCTAAATAGGCTTCTATATACATAAGGCCCTTGGAAAGGGTCTGTGCTCAAAAAACTGTGAAATTGAAACAGTTGTCTTCAGTGGCCTCCCACCTCCCTGCTCAACCCCCTTCTTCCCAATCCAGGCATCTGTCCAGGGTCTCACAAAAAGAAAAAGCTATGCTGTCAATATTCTGATGAATTAGTCCTTATTAAGATGGTAGTTGTTACAAGTTTAAATATGACTTCAGGTGGTTTAGATGGAGACGCCTAACAGTTAGAAAACCTTTAAGATTCATAGAAATGCTTTTTTTCCCCATTGTGGTAGAATATATATAACATAAAATTTGCCATTCTAACCATATTTAAGTGTACACTTCAGTGGCATTAATTATACTCACAATGTTATGCAACTATCACCACTGTCTATTTCCAAAGTTTTTATTCCTCGAGACAGTTTATTCCTCCCTTCAGCTACTGGTAACCTCTAATCTATTTTTTGTCTTTGAATTTGCCATTCTAGGTATTTCACATAAGTGGAATCATACAATATTTATCATTTTATGACTTGCTTTTTGCACGTAGCATAATGTCTTCAAGGCTCATCCATGTTGTAGCATGTGTCAGAATTCCATTCCTTTTCATGTCTAGTATTCCTTTGTGTGTATGTACACCACATTGTGTTTATCCAGCTGTCCACTGGTGGAAGAAAGGCTTCTTAATGGCTGTATTTTAAGTACCAGTAGAGACCCTAGGAGGGAGGAGGATTTGGGACCCCTGCTGTCCACCCTTCTAGCCACACCCTGGTGGGCACAGTAATCCAGGGTTTCAGTCAGTCCACAGACAAAAACAGCTGTGCTGTATCAGAAGGAGCACCAACCAGCCACCAGTAAACCCGAGTGTTTATCACACGGGGTAGATGTATGGCCTTGAACAAGTCCCCTTATTTTTGTATAATAAGGAGCTTAGAATGCATATCCTTATTGAAGGCCCTTTCAGCTTCTTATTTCTATAAGTCCACCAGTGTCCTAAGAGGACAGATGACAAGTTGTGTGGGGTAGAGCAGACCCTCAGGAAATTTTGTGACCTACTGAATGAATGAATGAATGAATGAATGAGAGAAGGAAGAACTAGAGAGCGAGGAACTCTGGTATTCCAGTTTCTTTATTTCCCTTTGTTAGAGAATAGTCAAGAGGCTGTAATTTGAGGTCAGATTGAATGATACTTAAGTTATGAAACATTCTGGAATACAAGGTTCTACTCAAAGCATTGTTATTGGTTTTATAGTCTTTGCATCTTGTACTGAGATGGAATTATATGACTGGGCTCCTCATCAGTTATTTTTGTGTAGAATTCTTGGAAGCTTCAATAAATACACTTTTATAAATTTAAGTGGGTGCACAGAGGCTCTCTTAGTATCAGTTCTCACACCCTGGTCTGTTATATAGCAGGTATAAGCTGTCCAGCATTCAGCATGGATGATGGGCATCACCCAGCTGTACCATGCATGTGTCTGTGTGCAGAAATGTACATACGTGAATAGACATGGCAGGCTCTTCATGATTGTCCTTGTCCTAAGAGCTCTACACTGACATGGCTTCTGCTCACAAGGAGTTTATGTTCTCCTAAAACACAAATATTAATAATCTCTTTAATGAAGGATTTTTTTTATTATAAAATCCATTTGTGTTATGGAAATCATCAGAACAATGAGGGGAGGAACTCTTTGTTCCTTTATATGACTTGGAATCTAGCTGTGCCTTGGACAGAACTGCACACAGGCCAGGCACCAGCATCCTCACTTGCCACAGAATTTCAGAGAGTATTTGGACATCATCTACCACTTTGGAAGTGATGTTCAAAGTTCCAAGAAAAACACAAAAAGCAATGATTCCTTTTCTCAAATAAAATCTTATGCAGAACTCAGCATATAAAGCCAATAAAAGCCTTCCCGATTGGTCAGGAAGAGGCGGCTACTTCTTTTCTGTGTGTGTTCTCTGTCTATGTCCCTATCAAATTAGTTCCCTGGACTCCATTCAACTGTGTTAGGACCATTGGACAACTTAGCATGTGGGTTAAATGGTGCTACTCTGTTTCAAGGGCTGGGGGAGCCAAAGCCCTACTTTCTCAGTCTTCCCTTAACCTGTAACTGCTCCCAAAACAGCACAGTGTAAACGTAGGATTCTCTGCAGCACTGTATATATTTTTAAATGCTTAACTAGTTCTTTTACAGATAAGGAAGTAGACACAGAAAAGTAAAATGACTTGCCCAAAGACATTCAGAGTCAATTGGTGTCAAAATCAAGGTTATTACCATCAAAAGATAATTGAGTCTCTGTGCTCTAGTTTATGACATAGTTGAAAGGCAGGATATGTATATGTGAAAAGATAAATGGAAAACTAAGATAGCCTGTACTCATCAGTGTCTAATTAGTTCCACAAGTGTTTAGAAGATATCATGATTCCTGGGAACTGAGGCTCTCTCTCCACTGAATCCTTCTAAATATTTCAGACATGGGTGTGACCATGGACCCCCAGCTGCCAGTGGTAGCCCTAAGAACTGAGCAGGGAGAGAAGAAACAAAGGGAGAACAAGAGGAAAATGGAAAGGAAGCAATAAGAGGGAAGTAGAACTAGAGAGGAAGAGAAAGTAATTAAAAGGAAGATGAGAGACAGGAACCATCTGAAGTGGCAAAGCCATTACTGCTCCAAGACAGATCGGGCTTCACTCACCATCAGGGAAAGGGGTCCTCCAGGAGTCCTGGGAGATCCAGTCCCATCTATTCACAGCTTTGAAAGTCTGGGCCTGAAGTGTGGGTCTGCATTGCAGTGGAAGGGACCAGGACCCCTCCTCCCTTATGGCTTTAAAAAAAAGCATATATCTATATGAACATATCTATATATATATAGAAATCAAGCAAGGCAAAGCAGCCTTGTAGATGAGAGAACAAACAGACTGCTTAGTGCCGGGCAGTCTGGGTTGGGGGTACCAGTTGCTTATAGGACTTGTCTGGGAATGCTGGCTTCTCAGCACATAGGGCCCTAGAGCCTTTGGGATATTACTGTTTTCCCTACCCAGGAAGGAAGTACTCTAAGCTTGGATGCTACATGTCTCAGAAAGCTCATTGTCTAGACAATCCAGAAGGAGCTCCACAATCACTTTCAGATAATTCAGCTAGTTTTACCACACTGAAAATGAATGACTGGATGGATGGATGGATGGATGGATGGATAGATGGAAGGATAGATGGGTAAAAGTTAACTAGCACATACGTGAACACATGAAAGTGCCTGACACCTAGTAGATACCTAATTTATGTTTGTTTCCCTTTCCTTTTCTTCCCCTCTCATCTTAACTCCAACTTTGTGAATCCCCCATTGAGTATTTTGGGGTACAGAAGAGGGTGCCCTGTCGTCTTGTGCCAAACACGAAAGCTCTGACCATCATGGCGATGGGGGCTGCATGACTGATAGACCCCCACTTCCACACATTTTTTCAGGTTGCACTGTACCCTTGTAATGTCCTTACCCTTCCAACACTATCTTAATGTTCATTTTAATTCAACGTTACCTAACTTTAAAAGACCTGAGGCTCCCACACACTGTGATTTGTACCTTGGTCACAGCCCCCAGGCAGCCTTGTCCCCAGACCAACTTTAAGATGCTCTAATGGGTAGGAAGTAAAGGATGGACAGCCTTACTCTGAGGTGCCGAATCAGTCTAACCTGTCCATTCCCTTCCTGCAGTTGCTGGCAGTACTGGGCCTCCATCAGTACACAGCCAGTGGTTCTTAAACTTCAGGTGCCTCAGAAACACCTGGAAATTGTCTGTAATGTACATTTCCAGGCTCCATAGCCAGGAGGTCTACTTCACTAGGTCTGGGTGGGGCCCAGAATTCTGCATTTTTTAACTTTCAACTGCTTCACCCGGAGATGAGGAGAGCACTAGTTGAATGTCTAGGAGATCTGGAAAGAAAGAAGGGAGCACAGGGGTGCGTGTGGGCTAACCTCTTCCTGAAGAGCTACCCATCAGACTCCCAAAACCCCAGTCTTGGAGCATCCTCCCAGTAGGCTAGGAGAAGAAGGAAGGCCTTCCTGGGCGATGCCTCCCCCCGTCCCCACAATGTGGGCAGGACCTGGAGGTCTTCAGTGAGCTCCACTGAGTAGATAGGAAAATAGGTCTGGAGGTTCTGAGTCGAGTGCTTCCTGGAGGCTGTGGACCAGCCCGTCCTGCTTGGAGGACCTGTGGCCAAATGCTATGTGAACTGTTGTTTTGTGGCTCCAGTGAGAAATGGGCTGAGGCTCCTGCAGAGACGAGCAGTGGAGCATGAGGGCATGCAGGCAGCCTTCGCCTGTTGGCGGCCATTAAGGCTGCACCCTGGGAATGGGTTATGGGAGAAAGCAATTAGTGGTAAGGGAAGCCAGCGAATCAGCGCAGAGTTGGCTCGCTCTAACTGAGCCAATGAGGTTGTCCTATTCAGTGTGGGCTCCCAGGGACAGGAGCTGAAGCCTCAAATGCAAAGCCCTTCTTTAAGGTGGCAGAGGGAAGAAAAGACTACCTACCTCCTGACCCTTGAGAAAAGAGAGGAGCCTTTTCCACTTACCGCCCCACCTCAGTGCCTGCCTCCATCCTGGAAATGCTGATTTTCAGTGCTAACCTGGTCAATGACTTTGGAAAAAGACTTATTTTCTCAAGAAAAGAGAGAGTTCAAAATTTTGGATCCGTGTATGTGAGCAGTTTTGCCTCCGTTAAGAGATCTTCAATGCCTTGATTTCTTTGCAGCTGTGTTTTTGCTCTGTTTTGGAGAACTCAGCTAGGACACGCCCCAAGACTATATCTGTTATCTCCAGGGTTGGTTATCTTAAAATCATGGCCTACAAATCAAGGGGGTTTTGTCTCACCCCCTTTCTCAGCACTCTTCTCCTCTATTCAGGAATTGTTTTCCTGTAGATCAAGACATTACGAGTTCCCTTCTGAGGAGGTACAATGACATGTTCCCTGATTGACTAAGTAAGATGCTTCCCCCTAAATCTGTAAATTTTCTAATATTTGAACTTTAACAGAAGATATTTGAAGACTTAGGGGGAAAAACAAAACTTAATGCCCAGTGGATCAGAGTTCTAATAGTGGAACAGACTGTGGAGTTGATAATTTGGCTTGGTGTGTGTGTGGGGGCGGGGGGGTCCTACCCAGTTTCCCTTTAGATCCTACTGATGAGGGGAGGGCAGCATTCTCCTCCACCTCTTTGTGAGATCTACTGGAGCAAAACTTCATAAATCTCTAATCTAAAGATTTTATTTTTCTCTCTCTTCTATTTTTGTTTCCTAGGAACGAGTGGAATATCTCTTTCTCATCATTTTTACTGTGGAAGCATTTTTAAAAGTAATAGCCTATGGACTTCTCTTTCACCCCAACGCTTACCTCCGCAATGGCTGGAATTTACTAGATTTTATAATTGTGGTTGTAGGGTAAGTATAGCTGCCCTTCTCTATTCCCTCCTCTCACTCCTGTCATCAACCAATACATACCTCTTTTTCCTTCTGTATTGATATCCCTTTTTGATTTGGTCACTGTGGCACTGGGCTTCAGGCCAGATAAGAGGATCTGTTAAATATCTCTTTGAATTTAGACTTTCACCAAAGGGAGAGGAGCTACTACCTAGAAATACCCCCACCATGGCTCCCACATGCACACATATACTCACACACATGCATGCGCACACACACGAGTGAATCTGAGTGCTTTTGATGGAACCCAGGGTCCTTCATGTAGCTAGGGAGAGTCCTCTGTTTAAAGCGTTTTAGTCCATCTCCAACCACATCTGGCCCAACAGCTCCTCTGACCAACTTCCCTGCTATATCCCTGAGCAGATTTAGTTCAGCTTACCTGTGAGCATGCAGTCTATAGGCATGGGGGTGGGGCTGGCACACAAGCACTATGGATGCCCACCCTCACCTCTACAGTGGGCTTTGTTGTGGCCCAAGAAACCAAGCTGCTTTGGACAGATGGGTGATAGGAAAACAGGGAACTATTAAGGACCAAGATAGTGAGTGACAAAACCCAAATCAAACACACCTTCCCCTTAACTCTTTGCTCCACTTTAGTAATAAGATGAGACAAAGCCAATATATGCTTTTTAATAAAAAGCAATGTAAGGAATCTTAAATAAAATTTAGAAGTAATGATTTCCTTATCAAGGAATTAGTAACTTCACAAAAAGATTCTCTAGGAAATATCTGTACCTAACAAGCCTACGTACGTTGTGTAAGATGTAATTTATCAACATACAGTTGAAGTTCCAACAACTCATTCATTTTGTAAAGGGAGGGCACCTTTGTAGTACATTCCATTTCAAGAACAAGCTGGCTTCTTTGAGCTATCTCTTGTTACTTTGAGCCCAGAGAGCGATCAAGTTATGGCCACCTTGTGTTTTTACTCTCCTGGAATCCCAACAGACTTCAGTTTCAAGGTCAATATGTCGTTAGGCTCTTATCCCAAGAAACTATTTTCATGAATTCTTTTGTGCTATCCTAGTGAAGACCTAGACCTCTGTGGCTTCTCCAGAGCACTCACTACTTGTGATCTCCTGGGAGCTTCTGGTTTTTCCTGCAGGAAATAATACAAGAGCAAATCAAGGTCATTTAGAAGTTATTTCCTTGTCTTTGGCCATCTGGATGGCTTATTAGGGTTATTTGGAACTGTTTTAGAGTTTTTTCTTTGTTGTCTTTTTTTTTGCCTAACCAATGAGTAACACACTTTTGCCACATTAACATCAGGGACATTTGGGTGGCATCAGGAGCACTAAAGTTAAAGTATTCACCAGGTAGAGATCTGGCTTCAGGGGATTTGGAGTGAAGAGGCAGCTATATGAGAGATTTTGCTGCTTCTGTTCATGCCAGAATAAACGAAAAGTGCCTTGAGTTAACTCAGTAAACTATAGTAAAGGTCTTTAAGGTGGGTTGTTTCAAATGCCCCTAAAGCCCTTTTAAATCCAGAATCTACTTCAAGGCCTGAGTCTCCTGGGAAGCTTTCACACATGCATAGAAAAGAGCCTCAGACTGAGGTCTGATGCTTCTGAGGCTGATAGAGAGTTGGGGGCGCCTCGCTGGGACTGATTTTGTCTAGGCAGAGACTCTGCATCTTCTTCTGTTTATGAATGAGTTGGAGTTGACTAGGTACAATGCTGCACCCCATTCATGGCCTCAACTTTAGCCCAGGAGGTAGGAACAGGAAGCACCTGGTAGACATCAAACAGCAGCCTGGGGAGGAAGGGAGCAAGTGCCTGGCCATAGGCTGCACACTGGGCCGCCCTACTTGTCTCCAGCTTGTTAAGTCCTTCCTACATCCCCTAGACTGCTCCACTTCCTCCAACCCAGAGGGCAGCTTTTTTGGGGTCAGCCCAGATGCTAGTCACATCTCCCTGGGGTCTAGACCATGACACTGATGAAAAGAGGGAAGCATTCAGGTTTGGCATTCTTCCAAGAGATGCCTCTGGTTGACTAAGCCACTGAGGTTATGATACTAGCAATTGCTCACTTTGTGGTTCGCCATGACCGTTTGAGTTTTTTTTTTCCCTACTAATCTCACACACGGCCATATTTGGCAGCTAGTTTCTCTTCTCAAAGGCTATTGGTCCTAGGGGTTTTCCAACCAGTCTAAATCTCAGCCCATCCTTCTAACTCAGCAAATGATACACATGGCCCCACAAAAGGTATAACTCAGCCACTTCTCTCCGGCCATACCTACTTTTCCTGCTGCCTTTACATTATCAAGTGAATATCCCTCTATTTCTCTTGCATCTCCTGGGAAATATCTGCTCTCCTTGCCCCACCCCCTTCCCCTGCCACAGCTACTTAGGGGAAGGTCTGTTCTGGCCTCTTGCACATCAGGGGAGTCTGCCTTGCCCAGCAAGAGCTGAGCGCACCTGCCTGCTGCCTGAGTGTCAGGCTGAGGGCCACTCTCTCACCTCGGCAATGCCAGCCCAGTACCCTGTGACAATAGGCATTTCATTCTTCTCCATAGACCTTTCCCATTTCATTCGTAAAGTGGAGCTATCTCCTTGGTATGATGGGGGAGATGGGACTGCTGCATGAATGTGGAGAGGGCTTCAGAGACCTCTGTGAGCTACCTCCCACAGCCCTACCCCAAGAACCAAGGAATTTCCTCTGTAGCTCTACCTACTCGAGAGATTCTGCTGCAGCCACAAAGGCTTTTCTATGTCTCTATCTCCCTCCCAATATGTTGGCCCTGCCTTTCTGACTCGCCGGGCCCTCTAGAGCCTCAGTGTCCTCTAATGTCCAGCTAAGGAATTGCCAGACATGCCTCCTGGAGAAGTCCCCCTCACCCCCAAGCATTCACACCTGAACCCAGCCCTTAGGGACAGGCAGGCACGAGGCAGTGGTTTCGCCTTCACAGTGTCTAATCGAGGAGAAACACAGCAATCCCTGCAGACCAAGACAAATATCTCCTAGACCCATTCCTGGATTTTCTACCCCTTCAAAATTAAAAGCGGACACTTATTAAAGCATGTGCATCAAGTTGGGGCAGGGGTTAAAAAAGAAGAAAGTTGTCCAATCTCTGCTCCCTTTGCTGAATAACATTTCGTGAACACCATGTACTCTGATAAGCATATTGCTTTCTTCCAGGAAATACTTAGCAACCAAATCTGGTTTGGATTTGGAATGCTGTTTGACAAACTTACAAACTGGTCTCCATTTCAATGATCTAGACTTCAGTGGAAAGAACATTTCTCTGTGGAGAAAAGAGCATGCTCCCCCATCCTGGCAGCCTTGGCCTGGGATTTAAGACATCTCCAATTAAGGTGTAAAACCATCAAATTGCCAAGCTGAGGTGAAAGAATCATGGAGAGGAGAGAGACTTTAGATGTGTTCTGGCCAGGGTTATCAAACTTCTTTTAGCTGTAGAACCCATTGTTCAAACAAAGCCTTACTCAGAGGCCCAATGCATATAATGGATCAAAGAAGGGAAGCCACTCCGTAAAATATGGGGAAAGGAGCCAGAATTCCAGTCACTCATCTCTGGCCTCTCTGCCCAAGAAGTCTCCAAGGAGCACCATGGAGAACAGTTTGAAAATCCTCAGTTTAGACCAATGGCCTCCTTGCTGGGCCCTGTGTGGATCTGAGCTTCTGCAAAGCTAAGCCCCTAGCTGCAGCCTCCCAGGTCCAGGTCCGGTGCCCTGGGGCATGAGTCCTTTAAGGCTCGAGCCTCACCCTCAAAATGAAATTGCCCTGGCCCTGAGTTCAGATCTGATGTGGGGACCCAGCTCTGATCCCCAGGCTTCCTTCTGGACCCCAGGCTGTGACCCAGCACACACTATGTAACAGTGACTCCATGTACAAAGGACAGAAATTGCCCCTACATACCCTTTTCCCTATTTTTCTTGGTTACCACAGAAAGTCCAGTCCTCCAGACTCCCATCCCATATGGTCGGTGCATCCTCCGATCTAACCCCTTCTCTCTACCCAACTCCTGAATCCTTCCCACTGTGCCCCCCACAGTCTGTATCCCATTCGGGGGCCACAGACATTTTCTGTAAAGGGCCAGGAACAACTTTTCAGTTTTGAGAGCCATGCAGTCTCTGTCCCAAATGTTCAGTTCTGTAGAGAGAAAGCAGCAATGTGTAAATGATGGGTGCAGCTGAATTTCAGTCAAACTGTAAGTGGCCCAAGTGCTGCCCTGAATCCTCAGGTTCGTTCTGGTCACTCTCTTCGCAAGGTATGGCTCTACCTTGAGGGTCTTAGTTCCCTTGAAGTCGCTAGAGGTGGCCACTTCCTCTCCCAGATGCCCCCTTCCACGGCCTGGAGTTCAGGAGATGGCCCCGCTTTCTCCTTATTTCTGCTTTCAGACCACTGTTCCTCCCCCTAAAAACCTCCAATTTTAGTGGTTGTGTCACCAGATTCTTCTACTCCCCGCTGCCCCACTTCTCCTTATTGCAGGCCTCTACAGACCTTTAAGTCATTCCTCATTCCTTGAAGACAAGAGTTCTTGGCTCGCTCCCACTCTCCCACACTCCTTACTCCTGCCACCGCCCTCCAGGAGCTTCTGGGTTCCCAAGCTTCTTTCTTAGGGATCCTGACTCCGTTCTATCTCAGCTGCCCACTCCCATGGTTATAGCCAATACCCCTGCCATAACTAATAACTCATCTTCCTTATAACCTCAAACCAAACATCCTACTCTCTAAACAATATGACCCATCTTTCCAGCTTACTCCCTTCAGCATTTTCCTCCAACAATCCATTTATCCATGCCATCATTCTCTCTGTTCCTCCTTCCATTATGTGCGCTCCTCCTTCCAACCAGCTTAGATGCCATGCCCCATCGTTATAATCTTTCACTTGCATTTATACTCAACTTCCTATTCCTCTCTTCATTTATCTTGCTCACTAACTCTAATCTAATCTGACTAGACAGAGATCTATACCTGAAGCTGTGCAATTGAAAAGGGTAGAGAAATATAGAAAGCTGAGCTGATGGGTCTCACTTGACCCATCACTCATGACCACCAACCTCAAATAGGTCCATGGTGATACCTGC
>NW_006443138.1:30613083-30620100 GCF_000325575.1 Pteropus alecto
CTTCTACATGCCTACTATTCACTCTTCCACTTTCCTTGATGATTCTTTCGTATCTTTGCCTTTCCCTTCAAACTTCCAGTACCTCCTCCCCTTTCATGTTTTCATCTGATGACCTTGCTACCTGTTTCCCTGGGAAAACAGATGCAATCAGAAAAGACTTTTCATGCTTTCCCACAACCACATTTGTGCCCCTAAAATGTACCTTCCTACCTGAACTATGGTAAACCTCCCTGCCTCTACCTAAGTCCAGCACCCCTAAATGTGCATTAGGTCCCCTTCCTGCCTACTGAAGGACATCAGTCCTTCCAGTCATTGTTCCCTCTAGCATCTGCATCATCAAATTGTCTGTCTCTGTTAGATGATTCTCATCACATATAAAAATGCAGTCGTATCTCCATTTAAAAATAAACAAAACTCTTGATTCCGTATCTCCTTCCAGTAACCACCATTTTACCTCTACTCTCTTTTAGAGCAAAATTCCTCAGAGGAGTTGTCTGCACAGTAGCCACCAGCCACATGTGGCCATTCAGTACCTCAAATGTGGCTAATCTGAATTGAGATATGCTGTATGTGTAAAATGCACAGTAGATTTCAAAGATTTAGAATAAAACACAGAGTGATAAATATCTCATTAATAATTATTTATGTTTACTACAGGTGAAATGATAATATTTTGGTTATGCAGGATTAAATAAAATATATTATCACAGTTAATTTCACTTTTTTTTTCTTTTTTAATGTGGCTACTCGAAAATTTAATTTACACATGTGGTTCATATTTGTGGCTTGCATTATGTTTCTATTGGATAGAGCTGTCTGTTCTCCCTGTCTTCAATTTCTCTTCCTATCCTCTCTCAAATGTATATCTATTAGGCTTTTGTCCCCATCATGCCACCAAAACCTGTTTTCAAGGTCTCAGTGGCCTTTATGTTGCAAAATCCAGTGGACAGTGGCCCATCCTTGTACCTGCAGCACTTGATGCAGTTAACCAGTATCTTCTCACGACTACTTCCTTCACAGCCCACCATTCCAGCCACTTAGTGGTTTCTCCTCTCCTTGACTCCTCAATTTGGGAGCCCAAGGCTCAGTCCTATCATGTCTTCTCTTTCTACACTGGCCTGCTAGGCAGTCTCATCGGATTTGACTTTAATACAATCTATACAAGTACCAATTTTTTGTCTCCAGCCTGGACTCCCCATCTCTCAGAACTCTAGACTCAATAGATCCTACTCAGGATATCTATTCAGATGTCCAAACAATAATTCAAACTTTAAAAAGTTCAAAACAGAACACTTGATGTCCATTCCATCATACCTCATCCTTCCAGTTGCTCAAGCCAAAACTGTTGGAATGATCTTTTATTATTCTGTCCTTCTCACACCTCACATCCAGTTCATCAGCCTATCCCATCACCTCTATCTTAAAATAAATCCAGAATCCGACCATTTCTCACCATCTCCAACACTACCATCTGGTCTAAGCCTCTTCATCTGGATTAATACAGCAGCCTGCTGTGTTCTTGTCCCACTACAGGCTATTCTCCCCACAGCATCAGAGTCATTCTTTTAAAACTTTAGTCAGGTTATGTCACTGTCCTGTTCAAAACCCTCCAATGGCTTCCAACTCAGAGAGAAAACCAAGCACCTGATAGGGTCCCCTCCTTCCTCTCCAACTTCATCTACCACTGGACTCCATTTCCCTGCTTTGCTCCAGCCGCCCTGCCACTTGTCCCTCTAATGCACTCCCATGCTCCTCCCTCAGTCCCTTTGCATCAACTGTTTCCTCTGCCTGGAACAGTCCCAGCAGCGAGCTCCGTGTCCATTCCTGCACTTTCTTTAGGCCTCTGCTTAAATGTCAGCTAAGGAGCAAGTTCCTTTCCTAGACTTTTGATATCAGACAGGAAGGCCTCTCACCCTGACCACTGCAGAATCCCTTTTCTTGCTGCATTTGTCTTCTTAGAACTTATCACTCTCTAAATGTGATCTACATTAACTGATTACTTGGTTTATTGTCTGACTCCCTCATTAGAATATAAACTCTAGGAGGAATAGGATTCTTTCTATTTTGCTATAGCCCCAGTGTCTAGAACAATACCTGGTGCATAGTAGATGTTCTTATTTGTTGGAGGAATGAATATACAAACTTAAACACAGTGGCAGAGCTGAAATCTCCATGTCTCAATCATATGCCTTAATGTGTGGTTTTGCTCCTGCTAGAAACTTACTCATTTAACCATTTAATCATTCGTTCATTTGTTCAACATATTTCTGTTGAATATCAGTTATGTGCCAGCCCAAAGTAGATTTCTTTAGTATCATTTATTTGTGCCCAGATACAAATCAAAGAGAGAGAGTGCTAGGAGGAAGGAGGTGGACAAAGAAGAGAGAAAATGTGGTTGCAGGCCACATGAAGGCCGGAGCTAAGATACCACAGAGGGGGCCGAGGGTACCCCAAAGGGACGGGGGCTCTGGTAGCAAACTTTCTTTGCTTTACATTCTGTCCAGGGCTGCCTAGCTCACACAAAGCCAGATGTGTTCTCTGTTTTATGATGGCAAAGAGCCTGCCCGTCACCTCTCTCAGATCTCTCTAGTGGTTATGCCCTTGGGAGGAGTCCACACTGATGGACTGTCAACTTTGATGGCCACTGACCCTCCAAGGCACACACCTGGCACTTGCTCCTGGGCTGGAGACAGCTGCAAACTCTGCTATCCCAGGCTTCCTTCAGAGAATTCAGAGCCCAGCTGGGCAAAGAAACACTGTCCTGACAGCTCCTTCTCTCCTTTCTCTCTTCTAGGCTTTTTAGTGCAATTTTAGAACAAGCAACCAAAGCTGATGGGGCCAATGCTCTAGGAGGGAAAGGGGCTGGATTTGATGTGAAGGCTCTGAGGGCGTTTCGCGTGCTGCGCCCCTTGCGGCTGGTGTCCGGAGTCCCGAGTAAGTAAAGCCATTATCCTTGTTTACAACACTGTGTGGTCACCACCTTCTGCTTTCCTTCACTGAATTGCCAAGAGCGCTTTGCAAAGGAACCTGATTTCACATAAATGGAGGTTTTTCCTTAAATGAATTCCTCTGCTTTAAAAATCCCAACTCTGAAGTGAGTCCATTAAAACACACTGCGGCCCCAGCTTATGTAAACATCTAGAAAAATATCACAGCAGTCACATAGCCAAATGAAGACAGCCCACACAGAGAAAACAGTCCCGTGGCCATCTGAGCCATCCCTGCAAGGCCCTGAGCTGGGAATTTAAGTGTATTTGCAGCAGAAGAGCCACGTGAGCAGAGACAGCTAATCCCCAAGGCTCACAGGGTATTTTAGCCAATGAGATTATCTCTACTTTATGTATTTTCCAAAGGACAATCAGAAAAGCATCAGTGGATGGTCTAAAAGTTCTTTAAGTTCTATTTTGCCATTTCTTCCAGTGCCCTCCTCCTTTCATATCAGAAGGGCCATCTCTGGCCTCAGAAGCCCTATTTATGGACTTCACCTGTCATTATGAGAACTAGTTTCATCCACGGGGTGGAGGGTATTCAGCAATCACAGTTAGGTGGATGGGTGTTAGAGAGATATGGTTTATTAGGATAGCAGTCACATGGACAGCTCCCCTTCCACTGTGCCTCCAGAAGCCTGTCCCATTATGGATGAGGCCCGGGCACTGAACTCAGAAGCTTAGGGCACCTGCATCAGCCCCAGTAAACCTCAGCCTAAATTGTTCCTGGAGGCTAAGTCAGCTTTTGGAAAACTTATGCTTCTTCTCCTTGTTCAATTTATGGTATCTGAGCAAATTCTGGACTTGTTTGCTGAGACTTTACACTCTCAAGTCAGCTCTATCAGATCCAGCCCAAGACTCAAGGCAGAGGAGATCCTTATGACCAGGCTGAAAGCAAACTAGGGTTGGGGATGGGGCCAGGGGACAGGAAAACAAAGAGGTGCTCTGAACAGCCTTTACCACCTGCACCAGAGGTGGAGTACTTGGTGACATTATACTGCTTGGTGATATCTCTTAGAGTCACAAAACCGTAGTAATGTGAGGGGCTTTATAGTAACCTGGTCAGTCCTTTTTAATGTGCACAGAATAGTAAAAAGATCTTCCCAAAGTAACTTAATTAACCAGCAGCAGAGCAGGACTAGAACCAGGTCTCCTGTCTTTCAAACCAACTCTTTCCTACCATACCACACGACCTCTTGTAAAAAATTAACCCTTGATTATCTTAGGCTTTTACACATATATCCTGTCTCTTCGATTACATTACAAGGCCTTTGAAGCCCAGAACTGTGCCTTATATTGTCTTTGATTCCTGCACAATGCCTAGAATGGTCTCTGCACAAGGTAGGGGAATTTACTGGAAAATGAAGCAAGTGTTAGCCTGTTTTGTTGTTGTTGTTGTTGATTTGCAGTGAGGTCTCTTGGGAAAAGTTTGCAGCCTGTGTTAAACCCATAAGTGAACATATTGCTAAGCCACCCAAGCACATTGAAAGAAGAGTCTCTCTACTTGGCCTTAATCCTTTTGGGACATCTAGGAATAGAAACAATATTATGATAGCCAAGACCCAATTCCCCTCTCATGAAGCCTAAATTATTTGGATTTTCTTGGTCAATCAGCCATAATTCAATAAACTAAAATCAAGGAATGAGAAAGCAGGATGAAAATGACTTTGATCGTTGATATTAAGGAGCTTATCATGTTGGTGCGACTAATGTGTCAGTGATAAGAACTATGAATTGATTCTAAACTTTAGCCAACCAAGCTACAAGGGACATAATGAATCTTACCCTTCTGTGTTTATTGGGGGTCTATCATTTCAGAGCATTGTGCTAGGTATGAGGACATATCATAAAGAATAAATATGGTCCTTTCACTTGAGGAATACAACAGTCTAATAAAAGAATATATCAGTCAGATTTTTGCTTCAGGAACAAACAATTCTAAACTCACAGTGGCTTAAAACTGGGAACACTCATACCTGGCTCATGGTACATGAGGCTGTCGTCAGCCAGCTGCAGCCATTCTGGGCTCAACTGGCTCCTTGGGCTTGACCAGGTGCTGTATGTCATCTCATTCCAGAGCCCAGATTGAAGACGTGTCTAGCATGTAGGACATGTGGTTCTCATGGAAGAGGGCATATGCTCACAAAGGGGGCATAGAGCTAAACCACAGAAGCATATTTTAGGCTTTTTCTTAAATATGGCTTATATCACAGCTGCTCACATTCAAGTAGCCAAAGCAAGTCACATAGCTATCTTTGTCCCAAAGATAATGGGACAAAGAAGTATGCTATACCTACAGAGAAGCATGGGCAAATAATTATGAACAAATAGTACAATCCATCACGAAGATGTTGAGATTGTTATTAACAGAAATAGTTACGGTAATTACTCTAGTATAAAAATTCTTAATTAGAGATGCATATGATCGAAAGCCATTCACGCTTCAGCGCATTAAAAGGGAGAATCAAGTTAGATAGAATAGCTGGGGTTCCTCTGTAGAAGAAACTTTTTAAAGAAGGTATCTTGTCTTTCCATATGCAGGTAAATAATGGTAGAACTGTATTGTGGTCAGGAAGAGGTAACGCTTCTTGGAATTCTCTTATCAAGAAGATGAAGACATAATATAGCACTTCAAATATAAGACCCTGATATTACCTGCCATGCAGTTCAAGGAGATATTTTTGTCATTAAATATGATGACAGTGAGATGGTTTTGCAGTTGTGGCAGCCTTGCAGGTAACTCCATATTTATGCATAGGGCTAATGACTGTGCTTTATTTTCTGTGAGTCACTAATGAAAAGAGAATAGAATAGCTCTTTTTGGAGTTTAAAGAAAGGGCTAATCCAGCCTTTCACCCTTTCAGAATAGAATAGTGTCTGTGGGACTTTTTGAAATAGTAAACTAAGTAAACCAAGGTGAATAAGTGCACTGTACTAGTTTGGCTTATATTTTCTAGGAAAACGTCATCAATATCTCCTATACTACAAACCTAGACAAATGCCTTCTTCTCCCATTTCTCATAACTCTAGCTTGTCTCCTTTTATATTTCAGCAAAACTCTTCAAAAGAGTTGCCTTTTACCTATTGTCTCCTCATTCTTGTCTTCCCATTCCCTCTTGAATCCACTCCATTCAGGCTTCCTCCTCCGTTACGGCATCAAAGTATCTCTTGTTGAATCCACCATGATTTCCATGTTACAGAACCCAGTGGCCAATCTGGTGCTGTTTCGTTTGGTCTGTCTGCAGCATTGGATTGTCTCTTATCTTTGAACCATTATGATCACTTGGCTTCTGGGACTCTGTTCTTTCTTAGTTCTGCCCTTACTTCACCTGTTTTTCCTTCTCGGAATTATATGCTGATTTCCCCCTAATCTTCCCATCCTCTTAACATCAGAGAGATCCAAGTTCAATCCTCAGACCTCTTCTCTGTCTACATTCACACCCTATTATTATGTCTAGTCTCATGGTGTTAAGTATTATCTATATATCTTCTAAAGCTGCCAACTGTATGTGACCAGCTCAGACCTCTCCTCTAAATTCTAGACGTGTACACCTTTCCTACTCCATTCCTTGAATCAGATAGTTAATAAGCATCTTGAATTTAACCACATTCATAACAGAACTCCCAATCTTCCCAAAGCCTTTCCCATCTTGAAAAATGTCAATCTCATTCTTCCAACTATTCAGGCCAAAAATCTTTGACTTATTTCATTCTTTCACCCTTTGTAGCCAGTCCATCAGAAAATTCTATCAGCCAGACCTTTAAAGTATATCAAGAATTGGACTGTTTCTTACCATTTCCACATTTACTTTGGTGCCAGCCACCATCATCTCATACCCGGATTATCACAGCAGCCTCTTAACAGGATTCTCTGCTTCTACCCTTGCCCTTTGTCAGAGCCTTGTCTTGACACAGCAGCTAAAATGGTCCTCTTAAAATACAAGTCCTCTTATAATACATGTCTCTGTTCTTCTTAGAACTCTCCAAGGCTTCCCTAACTCACTGAGATTCAAAGTCCCACAAGGGCCTA
>NW_006443138.1:30620171-30663419 GCF_000325575.1 Pteropus alecto
TCTCCCTCTTCACCCACCTCAGTGACCTCCTTGCTGTGCCTCCCACATTCCGAGCTCACTACCACTGTAGGGCCTTTGCACCAGCTGCTTCTTCCGTCCGGACACCCTTACTCAGCTATCCACATAGCTGGCCTGCTTGCCTCTTCAGTCTCTGCTGAAATGTCATCTTATCAGAGAGACCTTCCCTCACCACCCATTTCAATCTCCTCACTCTTCTTATGCTCCTTCTTGCTTTGTTCCCCCATATCACTTTTCACTATCTGTCATACTATATATTAACTTGTCTATTTATTACTTCTTGCCTCACGAGAATATAACCTCCATGAGGACAATTTTTGTTTATTTTGTTTACTGCTATATCCTCAGCATCTACAATGCCAGATAAAACTTTGTAGAATAAATGGATATCGTTACACAGCCCCCTGATGGCTGAGTGGCAGCACTACACATAGCAATTACTAAGAAGTAACTGGCTCACTGAAATGATGCTAATGCTAAAAGATTTTCCATTTATGTGTGCCTTTTTTAGCTTTTCCAAAGTGTTTTTACTTCTTTTATCTTATTTAGTCTTCATGACAATTCTGTGATATATAGATATACACATAGGAGATATGTAAATATTTAAGTGGTTATTTCTTAAATAAGTTAATTGGATGGTTTGTGGGATTTGTGACACTAAGCCCAAAAAATTGTCATTATTTTTTAAATGTCTTTATGTGTATTAAATACCATTGAAATCTTAAGATCACAGATTATAGAGGGGGAGGGATGATTGTGAGGGTACAAGTCTGTGAGTCATTTATTAATTTGTTCAACAAAACCTACTGAATGCCTAATTTATGTAAGATTTTACTAGTCATCACAGCAGATACAGAAATGAGTCAGATGCTCAGTGTATCTCAAAGAGCCTGAAGTGTAGAAGAAAATATGTTCATAGAATTGATGGTATGGAACAAAAATTGGAGTGTGCCAAAAAAAAAAGCTCAAGTAAGAAGTGATGAGTTCCGTAATGAGTTCAACTTTGCAATTGGGATGCCATAGGTTTGGGAGTAAAGATGGAGAATCAGGAAAGCCTTCTTGGAGGAGGTAATAGTTGGGATGGATCTTGAAGTTGATAAGCAAGGAGGGACATTCCAGGAAATTATAAAAAGGAGAGAGCATGAATATGCCTGTCGAGTAGTACCCAGTAAAGTTAGAAGGTTTAGGGGTTGATTTTACTGTGAATGTAGAAATCAGTTGACTCTTTCAATGCAATTCTATATAATTGCAAAATTTGTCCATTTTGCTTCATCAGGACTCTTCTATAATAGAGGATATCAATTCCTACTGCTCACGAGGCTTCACTCTCCCGCACAGAAGTGCTGTGAAGCATGCATGTCATACCAAAGGACAGTCATATCGAACAATAAACATTATACAATGAACTTGAACAATAAATGTGGAAGGTTATGATTAAATATTCGCAATGTATATGTAAGGAATACATTTGTTTGTGGAGCAATAAGCAAAGAGTCATTTTCTCCTTTCTGTATAATCCCATATGCCTTCCTGGAGAAGAATTTTCAGGAGTGGACTAAATAAAGGAAGCAGACAGAGGGAGATGAGAAAGTGTCTTAGATTTGTGAGGTCTTTGACAAAAATGCACAGCAGACCAGACTTGACCTGAAAAAAAGGAAGGCGATTGAATAGTCACCTCCATGCAAGACCAGCACCAGCCTTGAAAAATACCATCCACTCACTATGAACACTTATGGAGCATTTTCTGTGAGCCAGCTACTAAGAGAGGCACTGGGGACACAGATAAATAGGATACTAGTCTCATTTGTCAGGGTACTTGAATGCTTTAAAGACTTTTCATGGGATACATGTTTTCCTATGATATGAATTCTCTTAAGGTTAACTCTTTCTCAGTTAAAAGTGTTATTTCTGGAAGCACACAGAATAGAAAACACAGAATAGAAAAGCTTGTTATTAACAAGGGTTTAATTCCTAATTGAGAAAAGGGGCAGTGAGGACTACGTATGGAGAGGGGTTAAACTCTTTCTTTCTATTTTCCTTGCTCAGATTAGAACTATTTCCCAAAAACAAATCAGCTCCAATCAGTTGACAAGTATCTGTTGAGTGAATATCATATAGAAGGCACTAGGAGAGACTTAAAAGAAAGTGGTTTTGAGCATATACTCTTAAATCAGACTGCCTGGCTTCTTGCCCACTGACTTACTCTGTAACCTTGGAGAAGTTACTAACCCTCTCTGCTTTAGTTTCCTCATCTGTAAAAAGGAAATGATAATAGAACATATTTCATATGTCGTTAGAAAAACTAAATGAGTTAATGCCTGCAAAATACTTAAACAGTGCCTTACTTATAGTAAGCACTCAGTTAAATGGTAGCTGTTACATTACATTACGTTACATTACATTACATTACATTACATTACATTACATTACATTACATTACATTACATTACATTATGCATATAAAATAGAAATATGTGACAAGATCACTCTTAAGGCAAAACAGATATACTTTAAAGATAAAGAATATTCAAGAGTTAAATATCAACCCGAGACCAAAATATGCCAGAGAGGCATGTGTACGATTTTTTGACTTGCATAGTATATATAATGAAGTATATTCAAGGGGCAAGTTTCCCAGGGACTCTGGCAGTCCAGAAAAGTATTATGAGGGAGGGAGTATTTGGAATGAGCCTCGAGGTTTATATAGAAGAGGTAGAGATGGAGATGGAAGAATATTTGGGGTGAAAACCTCATTTGTGTGGGTCACCAATGCAGGCCAGCCCAGGCCAAAAATGCATGGACGAAACCACTACAAGAGAAGAAATAGTGAGAACCTGGAAGTAGTGAGAATCTTGCGAGAAAAGTCGACAAGGAACAGACTAGTGAGTCCTGGAATCCCAGCCAATAGGCAGTTTTCTAAACAGCCACTGATGTTCCATCTCTATTGGAAATATTCAAAAGACTGCACTGCAGAGGAACAGCTAAACGTCTCAGAAATCCCCTAAAGTGTCAGAATGGATGGTGGATCTTGAATTCCAAGGAGGTTCATCCTGGACACAACTAGCTAGTGGCAGAGCTGGGATCGAAGGTAGACCAAAGCAGCCCACACTCTCCCGTCCTGCACAACATCCCTTTCGTAGGGCAGGTCTGAGGCATCTTGCTCTCTCTGAGAACTCTGCTAGTGATATTACAGGACACCTAACACACTTTATTTTTGTTACTGATGACTTAAAACTTCCTGCTGCAGAAGTTAAAAACTCGCCCAAGTGCCCAAGTACCCAGGTGAGCCACTCTCATCCTGCGATGCAGTTTTGCTTCCAGAATGGGTTCTCTCCTCCTGGGGATTAGTAACTGTGAAATTGGCCACACTGATTAGTTAACACTGCCAGTTAATCAGACCCACTAGGGGCATATTGGAGCTGCTAAAAACAACTTTTCTGAGTGTTTTCACACTTTGATAGCTCGAAAGTAGTCATACCATCCTGTTTGAAATTTGCTCTTTGGTAAGTTGGGCCACTGTGGATTTGCAGTCACCATTACTGGTCCCAGGACAGTGTTCTGTGGCCCAGGGGGAAGCCTGCATGGTGCTAGAGAAGAGGACGGCTCAGGCACCAGAGATTGCCCCGGCAAATAACTCATTATCCTCCCTGGTATTTAAGGGACACCTCACCATTCCAAATTTGATGAGGGAAAGTCTTTCTAGAGCTGATACTAAGAAATCAAGTAACTCGGCCCCTGAAATTTACAGATCTTGGGAACTGAGTCCCAGAGAAGATTCCTGAGTCAGAAGATTCCCTAGGGCTTGTTCCCTCTTGAGTTCTGAGGCTCAAATGCACACTGCTTCCTTCCCCACCCCCTTCTTTTTCCACTGCCTGTGTCATCATCTCCGCAGACCTCCCTTTACTCCGGTTAATATGGCTTAATGCCCTAAAGAGCCAGCACGATGCAGATGGTACAGTAGCCCACAAGCCCAAAGTAGGCAGAAGACTCAGACTCCAGCCCTACCTTCACCCCTAACCAGCTCACTTCTCCCTCTGGACCTCCATTCCACATCTGTGACTCGAAGGGCCTAAACTGGCTGGCCTCTGCATCTCTTTCCTCCTCCCATGTTCTCTCTATACCAGCTGGTACCCTTTGCCTTTGGTAGGCCTTCTTGCCTCTCCACCCTCTGCTCTTTCTCCCCTTTCATTTCCTTGAACTTGGCCCTCTTTCCTTTCTCACTTTCTATTTTGCTTTCTATGCCTTTTTATCCTATTCATACTAAAGGGGTCTTAAATGTGAGAGGACCTTAGACCAAAATGAGAGGAGACTTAGAGGGCTACTTATAAGTACAGGGACATGTGCAGAGGGCCACTCATGAGTCCATCCCTCAAACTACTTCTCATAGGGCCAGAGACTGCCCAGTCCCACTGCCCACGCCATTCAGAGATCCTTTCTGCAGTATCTTCTAGGCCCCCTTCTCTACCGCTTCTTTCACTGAAACAGCAAGTGATAAAACCTTGTTCACCACATTCATCTCATGGTGCTATTCCTGAATTAGAATGTCTGAGTGGAAAGGGACTTCAGATATCTGGTCCAACCAAGTTTCCATTCTACAGATAGGAACACTGCGCCCTGACAAGTGTAATGGCTTTCTCAAGGTCACACAGCTACCTGGTGTCAAGAGAACAGGACTCTTGATTCCTACACCATCTGCAAGAAGACTGATGGCAGTCATGAAGGGACTGTCCGGTTTTGTATAGTCTCTGGAGGTTACAGAGCTCCCTTGTACGCACTAGTTCACAGCTACCCCAAGAGGGAACAAGCCCTAGGGAATGTCAGTGCTCCCTCTCACCTTCCTGCCCAGGGCTGATTCGCTAAAACGGTGCAGAGCCCTCTGGAGGACAGCTGTGAACCTCATGGCCTCTTAACATTCCAAACAGGTTGGCTGGATGGCTTTGCTGTGAGAGGTCTGAAGTTAGCTCCCTGGTGTGGGCCTGCCTTGGCTGTCAAGACACAGAGCAGGATTTAGAATAGGGTCCCAAACACCCTGCTCCAGTCCCCAAACACCTTTCCTGTGCACAGCCCTTTGGAATTGGTGCTCACCCTTACCCATAGCAATTCCTGATCTTCCACTGCAGCCCTCTCTCCCCTGATTCAGCAACTCTTGTCCCTCCTGCTTCCAGGTGCCTCTGAAGGAGCCTCTGGACTGGAGTTTAGGGGTGCAGTTACAGTTCCAGCTCTGCTGGCAACCTCTCTGTTCCCTGCTTCATGCTTTACCTCAGTTTCTCTATCTACAAAGTGAAATTAATGATGGGTATTCCATGCATAGAGAAAAGATTTTACCTGTAAAGCCCCCATGAGCTTCTAGCAACAAAGCCTCTTTAAAATTCACCTCTTAAAAAGAGACTTTATGGATTGTGATGTGCCACAGCATCAGGTAGTAAGGAAAGCAAGATGACCCAAATGCAGCAAAGCAAGTTAATTTAAACAATGAGCATGTTTCAAAAGTTCTAGTCCCTGCTGTCATGGCGTTTTACTGAGAAGTTATTGAATATCAATAACAGTATGTGATTAAACTGGGAAGTCTCTATTATTTCATGTTCTACATATAGCAGCTTAAAAAATAATAATGACAAAGAATGCATCCAATTATACAATAACTTCTTATATTTACTCAAGTACAGACATTCCCTCAGTAATGAAAAGGGCCCTTTTTGATCTGAGAACAAAATGTAGGTGGTGATAAATGTTAGGGCTACCACGAACTAAAAGCAATATTCAGCATCAGTGCCAGGCTTTCAGACTCCAAGAACGTTATTGGTTGATTAATCAGCCCAGTGGTGCTGGAAGGCAGGGACATTATCCCTGATTTATAGATAGGCAAATACAGTCTCAAGTGCTTCTCCCAGAGTAATGGACAGAGATGGGCTCAGACTCTTTTCCAGGGCAAGGGTAGACCCTGCAGAACTTGAATCCCTGTGGTCGGGAGGAGAACACAGCTTTCTCAGCTGGGTTCCCATCTGAGAAGCTATTAGCTGTTGTAGTTGATAGTTTGGGTGTTCATTTATGTTTTGAGTGTTCATGAACCCCTTTCCCATGAGGGCTGGTGAGAAGTGGTATTACTGCCACCTGAGGGGCTTATGAGGACGTGGGAGGCACTCTGGGCCTGCAGATGAGGAGACCAGGGATCTAAGTCTGGCCAGTGATGTGACCTTACCATTTGACCTCTGACACTCAGTTTACTTATCTGGGAAATGAGAGGGTTAAACTATATTAGCCCTAAAATTCTTCTGAGTGGTATTGTTCTGTTCTCAAACGTAGAGAACAGCAGTGACCTGAGGACTTTTATAATCACTACTTCAAATGTAGTCATGGACAGGGTGTGAACTTTGACTAATCCTTTCACTCTTTCAGCTCCCAATACAGTAGCAATCAGTCCAGAGATAAGAGAATATGTTATATAGTAAGTCAACAACATTTATTAAGTGCTGACTCTATGCCCAGGACCGCAAAGGAAGCGAGAGCTCCTTCAACTCAAGAAGTTCCATGATGGATTCTCCTTTATGCCTGGCCCTTCCCTAGAGATACCCAAACATGAAATAATAGCCAGCAGCAGGGTTACTATAACCTAATTTAAAATAATGGTGATAATAAAGGCCGCTTAGGCTTACCAGTGACCCATGCTTTATAAATGCTGGAAAGAAAAATGAGGGGAGAGGAAATGAAGATACAGTGAGGTCGGTGTCCCATGAAGTGATCAATATGCTGAACATGAGCCCTATTTACCTGTTATTTGTGGTTCATTTCCTCTCATGACAGCTAGTGGTTGAAGACATAGACAGTGGAGTCTTACTACTTAGGTTCAAATTCCCAGAGCCAATTATTAGCTATGTGCCTCAGTTTTCTGATCTATAAATCAACGTTAAAATTGCACTTACCTCATGGAGTTGTTGTGAGGATTAGTTTTTGTAAAGCATTTAGAATTTTGCTCAACACATAAAAAGCATTCGGCAAATGTTAATTTTTTTTTATTTTTCAATTACAGTTGGCATACAATATTTTATTAGTTCAGGTGTACAACATAGTGATTAGACATTTATATAGTTTATGAAGTGATCACTCTGATAAGTTTAATACCTATCTGACACAATACATACTATTACAATATTATTTCTTATGCTATACTTTATATCCCCATGACTATTTTGTAACTACTAATTTGTACTTCTTAATCTCTTCCCCCTTATCTTCTAAATCACTGATTCAGTCTTCTGCTTCATCTAATCTACTGTTAAGTCCCTCTAATGTGTTCTTTACTTCAATTATTGTGGTCTTCATTTCTGACTGATTCTTCTTTATGATTTCTATCGATTTTTATGTTTTTTCTCTTTGTTAAAGTTCTCACTGAGTTCATCCATCCTTCCCTTGTTTCCTGATCATCCTTATAACCAGTATTTTGAACTCTTCATTCTTTGACCCAGTCATTGTTTAATAGCATGTTGTTTAATCTCCACATATTTGTGGTTTTTCAAGCTTGCTTTTTGTACTTGATTTCCAGTTTCAAAGCATTCTTATTGGAGAATATGCTTCATATGACTTCAATCTTCTTAAATTTATTGAGGCTATTTTTGTGCCCCAACATGTGGTCTATCCTTGAGAATGTTCCATGTTCACTAGAGAAGAATGTATATTCTGGTGTTCTGGGATGAAAAGCTCTGTAGATATCGATTATGTCCATTAGGTCTACTATTTCATTTAAAGCCAATATTCCCTTATTGTATTTTCTGTTTTGGTGATCTATCCATTGCTGTCAATGTGGTATTTGGGACCCCTGCTATAATTGTATTTTGGCCAGGTTTGGCTAGGTTCTCTCTTTAGTTCTGTTAGTAGTTGCTGTATGTATTTTGGTACTCACAAGTTGGGTACATATATGTTAATAAGTGTTATGTCTTCTTGATATTGTCCTCTTTATCATTATAAAATGTCCATCTTTGTCTCTTGTTAACTTTTTATCCTGAAATCTATTTTCTTCTGATACAAGTATAGCTATATCTGCTTTTCTCTGGGTATCATTTGCTTGGGGTATTATTTTGTACTCCTTCGTTTTTAGTTTATATTTGTCTTTGAAGATGAGATGTGTCCCCTGAAAGTAGCATATAGTTGGATTTTGTTTTTTGATCCATCTCTCTATTCTGTGCCTTTTAATTGGTGAGTTCAATCCATTTATAATTAGAGTGATTAGTGATATATGATTTCTTATAGCCATTTTACCTTTTGTTTTCTGGTCGCTCTGTGTCTACATTTTTCTTTTCGCTTGTGTTTCTGTCTGCTATTTTAGTTTGGTAGTATTCTGTGTTTTCTGTTAATACTATGTGTCTCAGTTTTAGATTTTTGTGTGTGTAGTTATCATTAGACTTATGCAAAAGAAAGTTTCACATGTGCAATAGTCCCTTTTCTTCTGATTACATTTATCTCCATTCATGTATAAGTTCAGTCCTTTCCTTTCTCCTCTTTTATGTTTTTATTGTCACAAAGTATCCCTTTTTATGCTCTATGTTCATTTACAAATTGCAGTAGCTATTATCTTCTTTTTTAAATGCTTTTATCTTCTTTAACTTTTGTTATATTTAAGAATTTAATATCCTACCCTGAAGAAAGGTTGCAATTTCCTGCTTCTGTCTGTCTGTCATCTTACTCACAGTTTTGTATCCTTTTGTCTTTTTTGTTTCAGGTAGAACACCTTTCAACATTTCTTATAAAGCAGATCTTATTGTGGTAAATTTCCTCAGCTTCTGTGTGCCTGGAAAAGCCTTTATTTCTCCATATCTAAAGGATAACTTTGTCAGATGTATTATTCTTGGCGGGTGATTTCTCTTTTTCAATAATTTGAAATTTTGATTTCACGCTCTTCTAGCTTGTAGGGTTTCTGCTTAAAAATCCAGCGATAATCTAATGGAATTTCCTTTATGAGTTACTGCCTTCTTTTCCTTGGCTGCCTTCAGAATTCTTTCTCTGTCATTAATTTTTGACAGTTTTTATATAATGTGCCTTGGAGAAGGCCTTTTTGGATTGAGATAAGTAGGTGTTCTGTTAGCTTCTTGGATTCATAAGTTTGGGAAGTTCTTGTTGATTATATGTTTGAAGAGACTCTCAGTTCCCTTCTCCCTCTCTTCTCCTTCTGGTATACCTATTATTCTTATATTGCTCTTTCTAATGGAGTCAGATAATTCTCATAGAGTTCTTTCACTTTTTTTACTCTCTCTATTCTCTCTTTTCTTACACCTAAGCCATTTCTAGATTTCTATCTTTAGTATCACTAATTATTTCCTTCATCTGGTCTATTCTCTAAGCTTACTAGTTTGTTCTTCATCTCATTTATTGAGTTCTTCAGCTCCAGAATTTTTGTTTGGTTCATTTTTATACTTTCAGTCTCTTTGGCGAAGTATTCCTTTTGTTCATTGATTTTATTTCTGAGTTCATTGAATTGTTTTTCTGAGTGTTCTTGTATCTTGTTGAGTTTTTTCAGAACTGCAATCTTGAATTCTCTGTCATTTAAAACATAGTCTTTCATGTCTTTAAGTTTATTTTCTGGAGATTTTTCATTTTCTTACTAAATTCCTTTGTTACCTTGGTATTTGTTGTGCTTGGTGGATTATTCTTCTGCCTAGGCATTTATAGGAATTAAATCTTTTTTTCCTCCCCATTCTAAGTATTTGATGCTTCACTTTTTAGCAGGCTGATAAGTAGAGATCTTTCTTTTGTTTTCCAGTAGGTGATACTGAAGTGCAAGTTTTTATTTTTTCTGACTTGCAACACTGGGGCTTCTGGGATCTCAGTGGGATGGCGTCACCTCAGCCATGGAAAACACTCCATATTTTCCAAGTAGGTGTACCTATCGCCTAGTCTCAGGGCAGTACTCCCATGGATTGGAAGTGGCAGGCTATGGGTATCCTGGCCTATGTGGTCCAAGCACCACCTTTCCATAGCCAGAAGCCACCAGCAGAGCTACTCTGAGTTAATCCAGCTGCATCTAGCAGGCTCCATCATGATAGATGGGGGAAGGATGGGCAGGGGGAAGCGGCTCTGTTCTCCCCATATGAGTATGGACCATTTAGGCTAAAAAAGATTTTGCAGCTCTTTTGCAATCTATTGAGTGAGGATTCTACTGCTGGAGGTGCCTGCCACAGGAAGATGGGGTGAGCAGATTCCTATGACTTCAGAATTCTTTGTCCTGTGCTAGTGGACTGTGGAATGCTGTGACCCTTTGCACCATTTCTCTCTCCCTGACCTTGGGCCTAGCCTCAATGTGTGCCAGCCCCCAGGTCTGATTGCTGTCTCTGCCCCTCCAGTTTGCTTAGTGGGCTTTGCAACAGAACCCTTCACTGATATTGTATCCACTGGGGCCAGGGGGAAAATTGGACAATGTGTGGCTTCCATCACTGTCCTTTTCCCCTCTTCTATCTACCCAATATGCCAACCTTCAGATCTCTCAATTCATGGATCGCTCAGATGTGTTTTTGTGTTGAGCAGGGAATCCTTTGTTCAATTATAGCTGTCCAACTTGTAGGTTTAAGGGGAGAGAACAGCAGGATCTCTCGTGCTGTCATGTTTCTGGCGTCCTCTGAACAATATTTTTTCTAAATGTAGAATTTTTGTTGACATGTTTTTTTAGAACTTTAGAAATCTTATTCCATTTTTTCCTGGTCTCTATTATCTCTGATGAGAAATCATTAATATTCTTATCATGCTTCCCTGTACATGTTTTCTTTTTCCTGACTGCTTTTATAGGTTTTCTCTCCATCTTTTATTTTCAGCAGTCAACTATGATATACTACTTTGTGTTTTTTATATTTGTTCTGCTTAGAGTTTGCTTATCTTCTCCAATTCATCCATAAACTGGAGATTTTCATCAAGTTTGGGAAGTTTGGGGTCATTATTTCTTCAAATATTTTTTTCTGCTCCAGTCTTACTTTTCTCTTTTTGCAACTCCAATTATATTATGTTTGGCCATTTTGTTTTGTCTCATTGGTCCCTGAGGCTTTGTTCAGTCTTCTTCAGTCTTTTTTTTCCTTTGTGTCTCACAGATTGGATCATTTCTATTGCTTATTTTTTCAGTTCATTCACTTTTTCCTCTGCTATCTCCATCTTCATTAAGCTGATTCAATGAATTTTTCACTTCAGTTACTTTTCAGCTAAAGAATTTTTATTTGGTTCTTTTTTAGTTTCCGTCTATCTGCGGAATTCCGTTTGTTCTCTCTTTAAGATCATATATTCCTTTAATTCTTTTTTATTAACATGTGCTCCTTTAATTCTTTAGACTGTTTTAAAATCTTTGCTTGCTAAGTTCAACATCTGAGCAATCTCATTAAGTTTCCTACTGACTGTTTTTCTTGACTATGTATCACATTTTCCAATTTCTTTATATGTCTAGAGATTTTTTTCTGAATATGGGAATCATGAATGATATGTCATACAGACCTGGATTTTATGATCTTCTTAAAGGTGTTCATTCTTCTACAGACATTTCAATTACTAGCTGATAACCATGAACCTCTGTAGACTTGATTTTGCACTTTTTGATGCAGATCAATTGAAAGCCCAAGCCCTTCAAACTCCAAATTTTATTTCCCCTCCAGATCTTGTCAAAGCTTGGATTTGAGTTTGTCAGGATGGGTCTAGAGTAGGTTTTACTCTAGAGTAAGATCCTTAATCCTAAGGTCTACCCTTTCTGTTATCTCAGTTGGTTGCCCAGGATATTAATGAGATGTTAACTAAATTTCTCCACTATGGCAAGGACAGAACACCAACCTATTGACATGGATTTTTCCTCAGCACTGCTTAACCAATGTTATCTCTTCTCTGCTATGAACCCCATAGCAGCTGCTACATAATAGGGATTGGTAGTTTCACCCTGCACATAGATGACCCATCCCTAAGCCATGAACACATAGGGGACCCTAATAAAAATTTCTGGGTCCCCTTAACTACCCAGCTTTTTCCTCTCTGATGTTCCACCACAGATACTACAGCTTTCCCAATTCTGATCTGATCCTGCCCTCCCAAATCATCAGGATTGCAGTGGTCTGTTAGCTTCAACTGTAGCTCTTTATGCTGCAGTGAGGAAATTGTTCAGTGTCAGTGAACCAAGGTGATTATAGTGTTTACTCCATGAATTTTAATTCTCTCAGGGATTACAGCCCTGTGTTGCTTTAAAGTGTCTACTTTCTGGAACAGTTTCCACTTATATTTTGTCCAGTTTTTGAATGTTTATGATAAAAGGGTCCATCTGGTACTAATTCCTCCAAAATGGCTGTAAATGGACATATTCTTGATTTTTAAATCACAAAATAAATGACTAATATGTTAGCAGATGTAAGATATTTCTCAAACATTATGGAAGTTATATATGATATGTCTTATGTAATATATAATATTAATGCTGTACTATATTATATGTTATATATTAATTCATTTGTCACACATTTATTGAGGATTTATGGTGTATAAGGGACTATAGAATTTAAAGGAAGGTAAGGTACTAGAATAGAGAGTGGCTACTTTTTTATTTTTAATTTTTTTATTGACATACATTATATTAGTTTCTAGTATACCACATAATAATTCAACACTTGTGTACACTGCAAAACGATCAGCATAATAAGTCTAATCACCATCTGTCACTGTAAAATGTTATGAAAATTTTTTTCTTGCCATGAAAACTTTCAAAATCAATTCTCCTGGTAATCTTCAAATATACACTATAATACTACTGACTATCGTCACCATGCTGCATACCACATCCCCATAAACAATTCATTTCACAACTAGAAGTCTGAACCTGGCAACGTTCTTCATCCATTTCATCTAATACCCAACCCCCTGGCACCCACCACTTTGGTGTCCATATCATGAGTTTTGTTTTGTTTGTTCATTTGCTTTTTTTAGATTCCATGTATAAGTGAGATAACACAATATTTGTCTTTCTCTGTCTGATTTATTTCACTTAGCATAATACCCTCAGGTCTATCAATGTTGTTGCAAATGGCAAGATTTTATTCTTTCTTAAGGTAGTTTTCTATTGTGTGTATGTATGTATGTATGAGACATATCATATCTTCTTTATCCATTCATCCATTTATAGACATTTAGGTTATTTTCATATCTTAGCTATTGTAAATAATGCTATGATGAACATAGGGGTGCATATATCTTTTCAAATTAATGTTTTTGCTTTCTTCAGATAAATACCCAGAAGTGGAATTGCTGGATCGTATGGTAGTTTTATTTTTAATTTTTTGTAGAACCTCCCTACTGTTTTTCTATACTGACACTACCAATTTACATTCCTACCAACAGTACACAAGGGTTCCCCTTTCTCCACAGCCCCACCAAAACTTGTTATTTCATGTCTAACAAATGTGAGGTGATATCTCTTCTGGTTTTGATTTGCATTTCCCTACGATTAGTGATGTTGAGCATCTTTCTATATGCCCATTGGGCATCTGTACATCCTCTTTGGAGAAATGTCTATTCAGAACCTCTACCAATTTTTTAATTGGATTGTTTGGTGTTTTTGCTATTGAATTGTATGAGTTCTTTATATATTTTGGATATTAACCCCTTACCAGATACCTGATTGGCATATATCTTTTCTCATTCAATAGGTTGCTTTTTCTTTCTCTCTCTCTCTCTCTCTCTCTCTCTTCTCTCTCTCTCTCTCTCTCTCTCTCTCTCTCTCTCTCTCTCTCTTTTGTGGTTTCCTTTGCTGTGTATAATCTTTTTAGTTTGGTATATTCCCACTTGTTTATTTTGCTTTCTTAGCCTTTGTTTTTGGAGTCAAATCCAAACAAAAACATCACTAACATTGATGTCAAGGAGCTTACTACTTATGTTTTCTTCTAGGAGTTTTATGGTTTCAGGTTTTACATTCAAGTCTTTAATCTGTTTTGAGTTCATTTTTATGTATGATGCAAGATAGTAGTCTAGTTTCATTCTCTTGCATGTGGCTGTCCAGTTTTTCCAACACCATTTATTGAAGAAACTGTCCTTTCCCATTATATATTCTTGCCTCTTTTGTCATAAATCAATTGACCATATATGTGTAGATTTATTTCTGGGCTCTCTATTCTGTTTTATTGACTGTGTGTCTTTTTTTATGCCAATAACATACTGTTTTGATTACTATACCTTTGTAATATACTTTGATATCAGGGAATGTGATGCCATGAGCTTTGTTCTTCTTAAGATTGCTTTGGGTATTCAGGGTCTCCTGTGGTTCCATACAAATTTGAGGATTGTTTATTCTATTTTTGTGAAAAATGCTATTGGGATTTTGATAGCAATTGCAGTGAATCTGTAGATTGCTTTAGGTAATATGGACATTTTAATAATATTAATTTTTCCAGTTCATGAGCATGGAATATCTTTCTATTTATTTGTGTTTTCTTCAGTTTCTTCCTTCAGTGTCTTATAGTTTTCAGTGTACAGGTCTTTCACTTATTTGGTTAAATTTGTTTCTAGGTATTTTATCCTTTTTGATGCAATTGAAAAAGAGGTTGTTTTCTATTTCTGAGAAATTAAGAAATTAACACTTTTATTGTTAGTATATAAAAATGCAACAAATTTTTGTATGTTGATTTTGTACCTTGCAATTTTACTGAATTTGGTTATCAATTCTAACAGTTTTTTGTTGGTGCCTTTATGGTTTTCTATGTATAAAATCATATCATCCGCAAATAGTAACAGTTTTACTTCTTTCTTTCTAATTTAGTTGCCTGTTATTTTTCTTGGTAGGACTTCCAATACTAGGTTGAATAAAAATGGTGAGAATGGGCATTTTTTCTTGTTTCTTATCTTAGAGGAAAAGTTTTCAGCTTTTCACCATTGCATGTGATGCTAGCTGTGGGTTTGTCATGATAACTTTTATTATGCTGAGGTTTGTTCTCTCTATACACTTTGTTGAGAGTTTTGTCATAAATAGATGTTGAATTTTCTAAAATGCATTTTCTGCATCTGTTGAAATGATCGTGTGATTTTTACCCTTCATCTTGTTAATGTGGTATATCATATTAATTGATTTATGGATCTTGAACCATTTTTGCATTCCTGGAATAAATACCACTTGATTATGTCATACGATCCTTTTAACGTATTGTTTAATTTGGTTTGCTAATATTTTGTTGAGGAGTTTTGCATCTGTGCTCATTAATTACAGGATATTGGCCTGTAATGTGTGTGTGTGTGTGTGTGTGTGTGTGTGTGTGTGTGTGGTGTCCTTGTCTGGTTTTGGTATCAGGATAATACTGGCCTCATAAAATGAGTTTGGAAGTATTTCCTCCTCTTCAGTATTTTTGAAGAATTTGAGAAGGATAGGCATTAAATTTTCTTTAAATGTTTGGTGGTGGGACTGCGAATTGGTATAGCCACTATGTAAAATAGTATGGAGGTTCCTCAAAAAATTAATAATTGATCTACCATATGATCCAGCAATCCCTCTACTGGGTACTTACCCCAAAGACTTGAAAACTCATATCCAAAAAGATATTTGCATACCAATGTTCATAGCAGAATTATTCAAGGTGGCTAGGACATGGAAGCAACCGAAGTGTCCTACAATAGATGACTGTGTGAAGAAACTGTGGTACATATATTAATGGAGCATTATTCAGCTATAAGAAGAGATGAAATACTGCCATTTGCAACAATGTGGATAAACCTCAAGACAATCATGCTAAGCAAAATAAGCCAGACAGGAAAAGTTGAAAACCATATGATATCACTTATATGTGGGATATAAATCAAAATCAACAAACTAACAGGACAAACAAACAGAGACTCATGGACATAGACAATAGACTAGTGGTTACCAGAGGGTGGGAGAGGAGGGGAGAGGAGGGAAGTAGATGGGGTAAAAGGGGTCAAATATGTGGTGACAGAAAGAAATCTAACTATGGGAGGTACACACACAATGCAATATATATATGCTTTACTGTTAAATTGTACACCTGAAACTTACTGGATTTTGTTAACCAATGTTACCAAAAAAAAATAATAAATTAAATAAATAATAAAATAAATGTTTGGTAGAATTCACCAGTGAGGCTATCTGGTCCTGGACTTTTGTTTGTTGGGAGGTTTTTGATTACTGATTCAATCTTCTTACTCATAATTGGTCTATTCAGATTTTCTGTTTCCTCATAATTCAGTCTTGGAAGACTGTATGTTTCTAGGAATTTATCAATTTCTTCTAAGTTGTCCAATTTATCGACATATACTTGTTGATATTCTCTTGTGGTCCTTTGTATTTCTGTGTTATCAGTTGTAACTTCTCTTTTATTTCTGATATTATTTATTTGAGCCCTCTTCCTTTTTTTCTTGGTGAGTCTAGCTAAACATTTGTCAATTTATTTTTCAAAAAACCTGTTCTTAGTTTCATTGACCTTTTCTATTGTCTTCTTAGTCTCTCATTTCATTTATTTTTTGCTCTGATCTTTGTTTCCTTCCTTCACTAATTTTAGGGTATTTTTATTCTTCTTTTTCTAGTTTCTTGAGGTGTAAAGTTAGATTGTTTATTTGAGATTTTTCTTGTTTCTTGAGTTGAGCCTGTATCACATGAACTTCCTTCTTAGAACTGCTTTTGCTGCATCCTATAGCTTTTAGTAAGTTGTAGTTCCATTTTTATTTGTCTCAAAGTATTCTTTAATTTCTCCTTTGATTTATTCATTGACCTGTTTGTTTTTCAGTTGCATGTTGTTTAATCTCCACATATTTGTGATTTTTCCAGTTTTATTCTTATAATTGATATCTAGTTTCATACCATTGTAGTCAAAAAAGATGTTTGATATGATCTCAATCTTCTTAAGTTAATGAGACTTGTTTTGTGGCCTAACATGTGGTCTCTCCTAGAAAATGTTTCATGTACACTCAAGGAGAATTTGTATTCTGCTGCTTGGGATAGAATGTTCTCCTTATATCTATTAAATTAATATGATCTAATATTGTAATTTAAGGCCATTGTTTCTTTACTGATTCTCTGGATAAGAATCCAGTAAGTGGGATATTAAAACTCTTACTATTATTGCATTGCTGTCAATTTCTCCCTTTAGGTCTGTTAATTTTTACTTTACATATTTGTGCTCTTGTGTTGAGTGCATTAAAATTTACAAATGTTACATCCTGTCATTGGATTGACACCTTTATCATTATGTAATGCTCTTCTTTGTCTTTTATTATGGTCTGTTTAAAGTCTGTTTTGTCTGATATAAGTATAGCTACCCCAGCTTTCCTTTGGTTTCCATTTGTATGGAACATCTTTTTCTATTTCTTCACTTTCAATCTGTGTGTTCTTACATCCAAAGTGAATCTCTTAAAGGCCGCATATAGATGGATCTTAATTTTTTTGCTTTTATTTTTTGTTTGTTTGTTTGTTTTTTATTGTTATTCATTCAGCCACTCTGTCTTTTGATTGGGAATTTAGTCCTTTCATATTCGATGTAAGTATTGATGGTTATATACTTATCACCATTTTGTTGAATTTTTTCTGGCTGTTTTGTAGTTCCTCTGTTCCTTTTTTCTCTTACTCTCTTCCCTTTTTCTTTGATTATTTTCTTTAGTGTTATGCTTACAATTCTTTCTTATTTTGTGTATCTACTATGCATTTTTGCTTTGTGATTACTCTGAGGCTCATAGTATATATATATATATTCAGTTAAAGGATATGTATACAGTTTTTAAAGTTGCTAGCAACTTAATTTGAATGCATTCTAAAACTCTACATTTTTACTCCCCCATGCCTTGTTTTATGTTTTTGATGTCACATTTTACATCTTGTTATTTTGTGTCCCTTTAACTGATTACTGTAGTTATAGTCATTTTTACTACTTTTGTCTTTTAACCTTCATACCAACTTTATAAGTGTTTAATCCACTACCTTTATATACATTTATCTATAACGGTGAGATTTATACTTTCATATGTTTTCCTGTTACTAATTAATGCCTTTTCTTTTCAGCTGAAAAAGCTCCTTTAACATTTCTTGTAAGGTCGTTTAGTGTTAATGAACTCCTTTAGCTTTTGCTTTTCTGGAAAAGTTTTTGTCCTTCAATTCTGAATGATAACTTTGCCAGGTAATGTATTCTTGGTTGAAAATTTTTTCATTTCAGTACTTTGAATATATCATACCACTCCCTTCTGGTTTACAAAGTTTCTGCTTAAAAATCTCCTGATACTCTTATAGGGATTCTCATCTATGTAATGTTGTTTTTCTCATGCTGCTTTTAAGATTCTCTCCTTGTATTTAACTTTTGACATTTAGTTATATATAGTGTGTCTTGGCATGGATTTTGGGGGGTTCACCTTATTTAGAACTCTCTGGGCTTCCTGGATCTGGATATCAGTTTCCTTCTTCAGGTTATGAAAGTTTTCAGCCATTATTACTTCAATTAAGTTTTCTATCCCTTTTTCTCTCTCTTATTCTTCTGGGACCCCTATAATGCAAATGTTATTCTGCTTGTTGTTGTCCCATAGGTCCCTTAATCTGTCTCTACTTTTTAAAATTCTGTTTAGTTGGGTTCCACTGCCCTGTCTTATAGATCATTGATTCTTCTACTTCATCTAGTTTGCTGCAGAACTCTTCAGTATAATTTTTAGTTCAATTATTGTGTTCTTTGGTTCTATTCTGTTTGATACTTTCTTATATTTTCTGTCTCTTTGTTGAAGATCTCACTGTGTTTATTCATTCTGCTCCCAAGTTTGGTAACCATCTTTATGACTAGTACTTTAAATTCTTTACCAGGTAAATTACTTATCTCTTGTTCATTCAGGTTTTTCTCTGAGGTTTTATCTTGTTCTTTCATTTGGAACATATTCTCCTGCTACCTCATTTTTCATAACTCTCTGTGTTTGTTTCTATGTATTAGGGGAAACAACTACCTCTCCCAGTATCAAAGGAGTGTCCTTGTGTAGGATATAAACCTTATATTTCAACCTAGCTCTAGCTTTGGTTGTCTCTCTAACCTTTTTGATTGTTTAAGCAGCCTGATTTGTCAGTATTTCGAAGGATGGGATCTTAGTCAGCACCTATATTCAGGCTGATTGAAATCCAGACTCTCAGGTAGCAGCTTTTAAAGTGTTTTAAAGTCTTGTAGGACCACAGTTGTAAGCCCTGCTGGCCTCCAGACCAGACAATCTGGAGGTGTTCCCTGCTTGACAGTTGCAAAAATTGGGGGTTCAGATTAGTGTATCAGCTCATTAGTGTAGCAAGCCAAGGGAGAGCACCAAGATGGCACCCACCAGCCTGAGAGCACATCTATAGCCTCAAATACATGGCAAACCTGAAGTCTACCTGTCAGATTGAAGCTCCAGAACAAATAAATAGGCCTTTCTCACAGAGAGAACTGAGGGTATGTTTCAGTTTGCAGTCTGTGTGGTGCCCTGGGGGTACTAGCCTGCCAAGAATTCTTTCCAGTCGTTTCAATGCTGTGGAACCCAGGAATGTAAGACCCTCTGGCCACCAGAGCCAGGCAATCAAGGAGTATTTTCTTTGTTGAGTAAGTAGGAGCAGGCAGGCACCAAATCTGAGCATTCCATTAACTTGGTTAACACCATTCACCTTGCCCTGGTGATTTCCTGAGACCCCCAACACACCCAAATTGCATGCCTGGCATGAACCTCTTCCACCTGCTTTTCTACACAAATGGCCTATTTTGGCTTGCATTGCAGACTCTCCTAAAGTGTCTCAAAGATTCGCAAATCCCAAACAAGCAGTGGCTGGCCTCAGCATGTCCTGTACCTCTTGCTAAGCAGCCCCAAGCCCAGCACTAGTGGCAGCCAACCTTGGTTTGCATCTTAGTCTCTCCCAGGTGCCTCCATGCCCAGCACAGATGGCAACCTTCTGCACATCACTTTATAGCTACTATCAGGTGGCTCTGTACTGATCACAGGCAGCAGCTGAGCTTCGCCTGCACCAGAGCTTCTCCCAAGAGGCCCCAGAACCAACACACCAGTAGCAGCCTTCAAACCACACCAGAGCACCACCCAACCAACTCCACAAACATCACATCCAAAGTGTGAACTTTGAAGGCACACCAGAGCCCTGCTAAAGAATATCCTGCCCTACTCAGCACAATAGCTTATCCACTACAGTCAAGGCCATTCCTCACAGCCAGTCAGCCTGAGAGTCAGTCCCTCCCACTGACGTCACAACAACAGTCAAGGCTCAACTGCAACAGGAGGGCATACACAACCCACACAAGGAGCACCCCTGCAACACCTGGTTCAGGTGACCAGAGAGACTGTATCACTGGGCCCCACAGGAACCAGAAGATATGAAAAAGAGCCATATGTAAATTTTAGAAATTAAGAATACAATAGCAAATGTGAAAAATGCAGTGAATGGATTTAAAAGAAAATTTGACACAGCTGAAAACAGAATTAGTGAACTGTAGAGAGGTCAGGGAAAAATATTGAAAATCAAACATAAAAAAATCAAAAGAATGAGAAATACAAAAAAAAGAATGTAAAAGACTGGGAAATAATTGCTGAAAGAATATAAAAGACTGGGAAAAATGCTGAATTTTATGAAATAGTTTTCTCTACATCTACTGACAGAATTGTGATTTTTGTATTAATGTGGTGAATTATATTTTATCTTGTTACTTAAGTATAATATAGTGGTTATCTTGATGTAGGAAGGGGTACCACCCAGTAGGGGGCATGAGTGGGGCTTCTGTGGAACTGATGATGTTCTATTTCTTGACCTGTGTGATAGTTACATAGCCATTTGTTTTGTGATAAATTATAAATTGTAACATTTTCTTTTATATATTTACCTTTATGTATGTTATATCTCACAAATTTTTATCAAGAAGTTTTTTAAAATAAGGAAAAGTTCAGGTGTAGGCATGCACATCATGGGCAAGTGCCAAAAGAGATCTGCTTCCTAGTCTGCTCATAGCTAAAAGATACAGTTTATCACCAGTATCACCAGTAGGAAAGGGGCATACAAGGTGCCAAAATCTGATCCAATCACTTCCGATGAATTAGTGTTGTCACAAGAGACATATTGATGAGAAGAACTGTAAAGCCCCATGTGGGACCGGAAGGAAAGAGGCCATGATCAATAACAACATCTGCCATGACACAGTGTCAGGGAATAATATAGTGTATTTGACATTTTTGCCTGGATACTGGCTAAGAGCGGCGGCTTTAAAGTTGAGTTTGGCTTGACTTTTAACTCCAGCTCCAGAATTTACAACATATGTAATCTTGGACAAGTTATCTGTCTTACATAAGCTTCAGTTAATTTATATTTATCAAGATAGTTGAAGAATTAAATGAAATGATATACGTAAAGCATTTTACACAGTGCCCAGCATGTGCTGAGTCCTCAAGAAATGGGAACTGATATTCTCATTGTTGCTATTTGCTTTGAATCATCTTGTCTCCATTTTGCCATATTTAATTTTTTTTCTAGTATCACGGTTTCTGTTATTTTTCTCATCCCAACACCTATTGCTAATATAAAAAGTTAATTCAATATGAAGGTTGATATTTTAATTACTCTCTTCGTTTTTAATTTATTAGGCAACAGAGTATCCACCATCTTTTCCTCAGACAACAACCCTCCTTTAATGTTCATTGAACCACTTGTGGGATGCAGAAATTTATTAACATGGAAAGGTTCAATTAAAAATAAATGAAAACCTCTAATGAATAAGGACATTTTAATAAGAATATCAAAAAAAAAAAAAAAGCTTGAGATTGCAGGAAAGCAATCCAAGCAAGAGTTCTTCTGCCCTTAATAGGAAGATTCTCTTCCAGTAAGAAAATGCATCAGGCACTTTTAACCATCAATGTAACAAACTTACTTTTTAGCCCAAGAGAGAACTAATTACCTGCCTTTCTAGTTCTAGGCCTATTTTCTTTTGAAAGTCATTAAGCCTATGAAACCATTAAAAGCATCTGTTAGCCAAGTGAAGGCATAAAATATGATTTGTGAGGTTCATCTCGCCTCCAATTTCTAATCATTCCAAACTGGTTCATGTTGATCAGAAGAAAGTCTAGGTCAGTAGTCACAACATGATGATGATGATGATGATGATGATGATGGTGGTGGTGGTGGTGGTGGTGGTGATGGTGGTGGTGGTGGTGGTAGTTACAACCACACATGCTGAGAAAGGAATTCATTTCTAGACTCCAGTCAAGTATGACTTTGGAAGATGAGGATCCATAGTTAGCTAGTGAGTTAGAGTCAGAAGACATTTATCTGATTACCTCCCCATGAGGGGACTTCTTATAAAACTCAGAAGCCCTACAAAAAGGGTAACTCTTCCTGGTTTAATGAAATGGTTATGTTGGCACATAGAAGGCCAATGATACTTTGAAAACTATTCTAAGCTCATTGTTCTGTCTTCCCTACCTTGTTCCATTTGCCCCACCACATCTATTCTTAGCCCTTCTCCACTCTGCTCTCTAGCCAGGGCACTGACCATATAGACTACATCAAAAAGCTACCTTGTCCTCTGGCTTCCAGTTGTTTTTTTTTTCAATGGTGAGCAGAGTAGGAGCTCATCAGGAGAGAGGAGGGCGAGGTCAGGGTTTTATGTCCTTCCCCACATGTCATCTTGGGCTGGCATCATCACAGATCCTCTCAAGATGGCCCTCTCCACAGATTGCTCTCCCTCCCACTCACAGTAATCATACGCTTCTTACTGAAATCTACTATCCTGATGCTTGTAACCTGGTTTTATTCTTTCTACAAATAAATCTGAGTATCTACTATGTGCAGATCATGTAGAAGGAGATTTGAGTCTACCTCTATTTTGGAACCACTACAGGTTTCTGAGCAGGGCAATTTAGGATGAGTAATGGGGTGATAGTGCAGAATGGGTTGGGGTGGCAGGGAACTAGAAACAGGGAGCCCAGTCTACCAATCTAAGCAGAAGACAGTAAGAACATCAGTGGGAAGAACAGATGCGACAGATGCTCTGAATGAAGAATTGACTGTTATTAGTGAAGAGGGGAGCAAGGATGACTGCCAAGTTTTGAGTCTTGTGAGGACCAATAGAGAGAAGACTATGAGTTCAAGTTTAGATTTCTTGAGTATAACGAGATGGTAGGACAAACCAGTAGAAATATCTAGTAGGCTTATGGAGACACATGGCTTAAACTCAAAAGAAAGGACAAAGAAAATGTAATTGCAAATTTAGACTCACCTGATGGTGACTATTGAGCCTTCAGGAAAGAGTAAAGTTAATGAATTTCCTGAGAAAGAGAGAGTTTAGAAAGAACCACACAAAGGGTGAAAGATTAACTGAGTAAAAGGGCAGAAAGAAGCTTTCCCCGTGACACAGCTCCCATGTCCATTCCTCTGAGAACTCTTTTCTTACTCTTCCAGGTTATGGTAGTCTCTGTCTCCTTTATGCTTCTGTAGTTCTTCAGACAGAATTTAGGAACATTATCATCTGCTTTTGTAATTAGCTGCTTCCATGTCTACCTTTGCATGTCTACCTCCTCAAAGACAGGGACTGCATCTTCTTTGTCTTTTTAATATTCCTCAGACTAAAAGAAGTCCAGAAGGGAGGGAGGCAAGAAGGAAGGCAAAGAGCTAATAATGGAATTGCAAGAACTAAAACTGTACACTGTCATGGAGACAAGGAGAGAAGAGAATTTTGAAAAAGAGGGAGTAATCGATAGTGTCAAACAAGCCAAAGAAAATAATGGCCACTGCAAAGGCATGGATTGGCCAGTCAGAGGCTACAAGTAAGCCTTGAGGATGCAATACAGGCCCATTTCAAGAGAGAAAACTGATGTAAAGCTGCTCCTACCTGTAATGTCATAGCCGTGGGTCACAGTCATCAGAGTCCTTCCATAACTCTGTTAGATAGCTTTTATTGTTACTGGAAGGACAGACACTAGCATACCTCACTTCTGTTCCCCAGCAGCACAATGTAGGTATATGTCCCTGTCTCCCCCTTTGCAGGGATCATGTGTTTAGAAAAAAATAAATATAAAAATTTTAGTATATGACTCTGTAGGACCCTCATACCAGTTAGAGTGTAGTGTTTTCTGCATCCAGTGTTGGCTTCACGTGCTTTACCAATTATATAAATTACCTGACAAGAGTGATGTGACAAGGATCGCCCCACTCCAGTGAAAATCCAGTAACTGCTTAAGAGTGACTCAGACCTCAGCCAGGCCAGACAAGATTGTTGTGGCCTTCCAGGATGACTGGCATGCTCTAGGGCCTCATTTCCCAAAGTGTGGTCAGTAGAACGGCAGCTTTGGTATCACCCGGGGTCTGGTCAGAAATGCAGAAATCAGGCCTTACCCCAGATGAACAAAATCAGAATCTGCATTTTGACAAAATCCCAGATGCCTCATAAATATGTTCACTGCTTTAGAGTTCCACTGATAGCCTCACCATGCTTACAATAATAATGGCACTTACTATGAGCATTCGACATGAATTGATTTGTTTAATCCCCACAGCAACTTTATAAGGTAGGTACTATCATCATCTTCACTTTAAGAGGTCAAATAGTTTGTCCGAGTCACATGACTAAGAAGTGGAAGAGCCAGGATTTAACCCAGTTATTTGGCTCCAGGAGTCCCTGTGCTTTAACCACTGCACTGTACTGCCCTTCCTCCCCCCACCTCCCATGGCAACTGGCAAGGTACTTTGTAGGTGCTCAGTAGGTTCACAAGTGAGAGGTGCATAATTGTCTATGGTGGCCTGGAGAAAGGCAACCTTGACCCTTAGAGGAAGAGCTTTTTGTAGTCTGGATATACCATTAAGGAAGGCAGAGCGCCTCTGATAGCATTTCTGCCAGGGCAAACTTAGAGAGAGGAAGTAGCTGAAAGATTCATTCTAGATTCCCTTCCTGGGAGAGGATGGTGTTTCATCTGCACTTTCACAAAGTCAGTGTCTCAGGTCCAATATGAGTGAGGTCCAGAGGCAGCATGGTGCTTAATGACATGGTAGAGATGATACTCTTGACCACTTGTTTTAATGGAAATACATTCCTTGCAGACAGCATTAAATCCCAAGGTGAGGATGGTGAAGATGCTTAAAATTGGTTCACCATGTAGTGACTCTGTTATTTTGTTTGAATTTGGTTAATATGGAAGACATAACTCATTTTGGTGGGGCCAGCCTCTCAGTTAATCAGACCTCTGGATTAAGCAGTATGTTTTTACGGCCACCATTCTGCAAGGAAAGGACAGCCAGCTTAAACCACAAAGTTGTTATCTAAACTCCCAGATGTGGCCTAATAAGGGCAGTCCTGAATCTTCTCCAGTGCTGGACATTGGGTGTGTCTTCTTAACAACAGCCCTGACACACCGCAGGGTCCTGAGTCGGCAACAAAACCACCAGTAACCTCACTGGAAGACACTGACTGCATCAGGAATGGGGTCTGTCCCATTTTAGAAGCATGTTTTCTAGGTTTGAGGTTAGTGGGACATCTCTTTCCATCTAGGCTTGCTGTGTTGGCAACATCTTAGGTGGTGCCACAACTCTCCAGTTGAATGGAGTCAGCCTCCTAAAAGCCAGCAGAATAGCAGAGGACTCTTGGCCCAATGCTCTGCCTTCTTCTGCTTCCTCTATGGTACATGATGGGGATTATTTCCTCCATTTCACAAGTGAGGAAGTTACCAGGAGAGCCATTCTCATGAGCTTCCTGAATTGATTTCTGCTTCCTTAGACTTCAGACAGAAGCAGTAAACTGGTTTCCCAAATCTCTTTCCAGCAGTTTAAGAGGCAGAACAAAGCCAAGGGAAAAGCTTGAAGCTGATGGATGGGAGACGTGGTTCTCCCATGAGCCTAAAAAATCATCCAGGCAACCTTCCTCACCTAGAACTTTCAGACTCCCCCTGCCTAGACCATTTTCCTGCCCACTCATCTGGCCAGGTCCTCTTCATCTTCATTGTTCAGCCTGCGGCTCAAGCATCCCTTCCTGAGGAAGACGTCCTCTACTCTACGTGCTAGAGGAGGACCCTTATGATACCTTTTCTGTTCCATTTAAGCTCTTAGAATTTGTCATCATATATCAATAGTGTGATTATGTGATTAATGTTTGGCTTCCATTACAAGCTCACTGAGGGTAAGGCCTGAGGGCCTTTTATTCACCACCGTATCTCCTGTCCCTAATGTAGCAGGTGTCCCATAGAACACAGCTCAATACATATATCCTTTGAAGGAGTGAAAATTAAGTCATTGAGTTAGGTAATCCTAAGGTCCTCTTCCTGTTCTGACAAATTTTTATTCCATCTATGAGAAACTGTATCCATCACCACCACACTAAACCCAAACTCCTTTTCTCCTAGTTTGGTGATTCTCACCATTGTTTCCTTATGGATTCTGCGATCAGGCCTCCTTGATTATTTTCACTGTTTTTCTAATGCTTGTCTGGAACAATGGAGTCTGAATAGTTGGGAAATAAAATGTACATTCCTAACCACCAACAAAAAACGCTATACGTCAACATGAATCTGAACAATGAAATCAAACTAACATTAGCAAAGATCTCCGATTTGGGAATCTTCAACTATTTCTCCCTTTCACCCTTCCATTTTGAACTAGAAAGACTTAAAATTTGAATTCAGAAGACGGAAGTATGGGAGTAGAGTTCACATGAAAAGAACAGAGCCCTTAGGTCTAGCTCTTGATCAGATAACACTTCTGCACACGACCTTTCAGCCCCAGTAAGTTTTCATTCTCCTTTTTTCTCAGGCTCTTACTTGTAAAGTCATTTTGATATTACCCCTGAGTTCCAGAGCAGAATATTTCATTACTGAAAGCAGGGTGGGTGGGATGCTCTTCAATAAAACAAAAGAGCGTGATGTGTCCTCAACCATGCATCCATCATGGCAGACTGTCTTTACAGGTATGAGCACCAACTTTAGTCAACCTGGGCATTTTCAGGATAATCGCAACACTATCTTAAAGACAGATACCAGGTTTTGCTTTCCATGATTGATTCTGTGGTTTTTCTTGATATTTTAAGAAAAATAGAATGATTTATATGTGCAGATCTTGAAGTCTTTCCTAACTTGAAATTTTCAAGTTTGAGCCCAGAAGGAATGCATTTGTCCAGAAGGCCTTATAGCAAAAATGAGAGGGAGGGGGAAAAAAGCCACATATGCTAACTAAGTGTCATCTCTATGTTTTTCCTAATCCCAGCATTTAATGATGCCGCTTCTCAAAGCCCCATCCCTCTGGAAGGTCTGGCAGCCAGGCATCTTGAGAGTTTTTATCAAGAGGTGGTCACCTGACATGAAATGCAAATTAGCAGAGACTGGATTTCTAGGCTATATGTTAATCCCTATGGAACTATGTGTTCCAAACTTTCCTGTATAGTTCTCATACCAAATATTCTATCCTACTGTCCCCATAAGTACTCATGTATTTGTCAGATTTCACATCCCGATTTCGGGCTAAGAAAATAAAATCATTGTATTTGTAGGCCTATAATGATCTTGTATTCACAGGGCATTTTACAGCAGTTGCTTCACCGGGCTTATCTAGAGCCCATTTACTTCCACTAACATGGTCAGCCAGCCCTGAAGAAGGGCCTATCAATTGCTTATCAGCTGTAAGCATGACCCATCTGTGGAGAACACTTGGGTGGAAAAATGCTGCTGTTTTCCAAATTAGAACTTGAGCTGGAGGAGCTGTTTCTGGGACAACTGTGAGCCAGTTCCAAGAAGAAGCTATTAAGCATCCAGGCCTTGAAAGCCAAATTCTCATGGTGGACTGAAGAGAAGGAATCCTGGCCCCCTGCCATCACTCACCAGACTGGCTTCTGCTGGCTGTGAGGAAGGCAGGCAGAAACTAGATGCCTTTCCTGAGACTAGCCTTGGAAACATCTAGGCTCCCCTGGAAGCAGGGACTAGGCTCCTGCACTTTCCTGGCAGATGTTGGGAGCATGTGTTACTGCTTTGTAGACACAGATCATGAGGCTGAGAGCCGCAGTCTATAGGGTATGGGGAGGCATTTAGCACAGTGGTGAAGCCCACAGGCTCTGGAGCCAGGCCACCTGGTGCTAAACTCCATGTCACCAGTTACCAGTTGTATAACCATGGATGGGCCATTGAACATCTCTAAGACTCACTCCTCTTATCTGTAAAATATGGTTAATAATAGTATCTACTTCACAGAGTTGTTACCAGGAGGAAATGGAATTATCCAAGTAGAATGTGGAGAGCTGCACGTGACCCACAGTAAATCATCAGAACATGTAAACGAAGGTGTAAGAGGCTTTGGTGTACCAGGACAATCCTTTACGCAATGGCTGAATCCCCACCAAGGCATCTCCTCCAAGAGCTTGTTTAGTCAATGCTTGAATACCCCTGAGGAGGGGGAGCCTACTAGCTCTTAAAGCATAGGTCTGTTTTGTGGACGGTTTTTATTTGTGTTGAACCTAAATCAGTCTGACTACTTCCTAGTTGTTCCTAGTTCCATCCTATGGTCATGCAGAATTCATCTAATTCCTCTTCCTCAAAATCGCAGTTTAAGTCACGTGAAATTCATTGCTTTTACCCTCTCTGCCTGTGCGTTTGCTCATTCCACGAGTTTTGTCTTTGCCTTCTAAAGATCATTGAATGACATAGTTTCAAATTCCTTCATCATTGTGGTTTATGTTCTGAAGGCAACCTGTGCTTACAAATGAGATTTAGTTCTATGTGCATCAAGTCACTACACTGTATTGATGCAAAGATAAGATGAGGCTCCAGGAGCTCTTAGGCAAGGAATGACATTCTAGGTAGAGGGAACAACTCATGCTGAAATAGGGAGGGTTGAAGCCACAAAAGTTCAGACAGTTTGGTATATTGCTGGAATTAAAGTGAAAACTGGAATCAGATGTGATCAGGCTGTGACAGGAAACAGGTGAGTTTTACTTGTCGGCAATGGGGAATCATCAGAGGACTTGAGTAGGGAAGTGACACACTCCAATTTGTGCTTTAGTAGAGAGTGAAGATCGGGCAAAACTGAATGTAGGGGGATCAGTTAATGGAATGACAAACACCAAGGAGATAGAGAGGAGGAAAACGAGTCATGGACCAAAATGTCCAAAATATATATCAACAGGGTAACTGTGGTTATGTCTGGGTGATGGGATAATGGGTGATTTCTCTCTCCTTTTTGTTTCCCTATGTTTTCCAATTTTCTATAATAAGTATTTTCCATTTCCTCTATATTTAGCATATGTTATTTATATAGTAAAAATAATTTATACTTGTCTAAAATACTTCAGACTCAAACTGGCAGAACTTGGTCACTGGTTGGAGGGAGGAGTTAGGGGATCATCTGGCCTAGGTGCTCAGGTGGCTAGTGAGGCCACCAGCCGAGATCAGGACAGGGGAACAGAGTATTATTTAAGAATTCTGTGGCATCCCTGCTGAAAAGGGCCCCAAGACTTCTTTGACTTCCTTTTGGCCTCTTTGCATCCTGCTCAGTAGTCTTTGCTTGGGTCTGCAGGCCCCAGAAACTCCCCGGCCATTCACATCCCTACCTGCCCAGCAGACTTGTAGCAAAGCCCCCCAGTGCTCCATGACAGCAGCAGCATTTACTTAGATTGTGTGTTACTCCTTCAGTAAACACTTACTGAGTGCCCACCATGTGCTAAGCACCAAGCCAGGTCTTAGCCATAAAATGGTGAAAAGGACAGTGCCTATCTTCACAAAACTCAACCCGGTGTGAGAGACAGATGAGAATTTTTTAAAAGCACTTAATGAACATACAATTCCAAACTGAGACTAATGTTCCAAAGGAGAGGAAGCAGTTCTAAGAAGACATATAAGAAAGGAAACTTCTCTGTTCTGGGAGCCTGGGGAAGGATCCCCAGGAAGAGAGATGCTTGGGCTGAGAGCCAAAGGGTAAGTAGGAGGGAACTAAGGAGAAGTGTTCCAGCGAGGCAATAACATTTCTGACGGCTGGTTGGTAGGAGGAAGTATGGCATATTTAAGTCCAAAAGAAAAGCTGTTTGGCTAGGAGTCCAGAGAGTGAGGGACAGAGGATGGAAGTGGGTGGAAAGGGGGACCAGCCGGACTCCACGGGGCCTCATTGGGCATGGGAAAGATTCTGATCTTTATCCTAAGAGCAGACCCTCTGGCTGTGGCATAGAGGAGAGTTTCCCATCCTGTGTCTCCCACCATTTTATTGCCGTCTGAGACAGTGGCACTGAAGGCCTGATGACAAAGCTCCCTCGTGGCCTGTGGAGCCCGGATTCAGGGGTTTCTCTCCCTCTTCTGCAAGCAGCACTTAGTGCATTCTCCCCACAGCAGACACCTCTGAAACCTGCTTTGCAGTTCAGTTTTCAACTTTCTCGTGGCTTCGCATACTTTAACACTAATGTGTGTACAACTTGCTAATTAATGGAATCATTTGGATCTGAAAACATCTTGTTCTAATGGGAGGCTGCAAAGCACTCTCATTAATTCGCAGGTAAAATTATTCTAGCTCTTCTCTTCCTTCCTTTATTTATTTATTTTTCTCTGCCCAGCTTGGCTTAATAGCTGGGGAGAATTCTTCTAATTAGCCTTGTGAAAGCCACTCCACCAGATCACAAAGTGCCAGTTACTGCCCTGGGGTCTGGGGAGAGGGTGACCCAGCCTTTGTTTACCCAGGGCAGAAGGCAGTGGGTGAATACAAAGATGAAGCTCCCGATACACAGAGAACTAGAAGGATATCTGTGGTGAGTAAGTCAGACAGCAGCACTAAACGTGCCCTATGTGGTGTAGTTCAGAGGCAGGCATCCTGTCGTATGCATGTCAAAGGTGGGCCCCAAGAAGATTTTCTGCACTGCTGCCCTTCCCCCACATCTCTCTTAGGATATGAAGACTTGGTGTGCTCACTTTTGACAGAAAGCTTTCTTGAGACTAGGGGTAATCTGGGGTGACTTGCTAGTGACTACCTCTCCACCACTTGTAAATGAAAGCTTGCGACATCTCCTTTAAACAGGAAACATTCTTGGTGTGTTATTTATGGTTGAGTTTATGAGTAAGGGGGTCCTCCTTCCCATAAGACAACAGTAGAGACTTGCAGACATTTGGGGTGCACTGACAAGACCTATGGGCTAAATAAGGTTTATCATTTACTCTTTTTTTTTTCCTGAAGAGATCTAGGTACTTTAAATTTTTTTTATTGTCATATATACATATCAAAATTTACCATTTTAACCATTTTTAATTGTACAGTTCAGTGGCACTAAGTACATTCACATTGTGCAACCACCACCACCATCCATCTCTAGAACTTTTTTTATCTTCCCAAACTGAAATTCCGTACCCATTAAGCACCAACTCCCTTCAATGCAGTTTTTGAATGGAAGACTCTCATATTCTTCAGACTCAGATGCTAAGGGAAGGTGGCCTAGTCAGAAATCTGTAGGAAGAGAGGTCCATTCATGCAATCCAGAGAAGATGCTTTCAGAGCTATTTCCTCAGACCTCTCACACAGGTCACACTACCCAGGTATATCCTGGGAGTATGTGTCAGTTTCAGCAAAGGAAGTCCCACCCTCCCTGATGCTGTACAACCAGGCTGATTTGTTTTATAGCATATGGGTCAGCCATAGGCTCTTGAGTAACCAATAAGTCTTTGCATGGCTGGCTCTAGTAAAAGCAAGCCCTGTCTATAATAAAATGTAGAGAAAAAGATGCTAAGTTGTCTCTAAGATGGGATATTAGAAAATTGGGTAGTTCTGGATGAAACAACATGTTCTTCCCCTTGGAAGTATAGCCTCTGCCAGTCCTTTCATTTGGATGTACCTCCAAGAGAGATTTGGAGTCAGGCCAACCTCAATTTAGATTCCCACTCTGTCACTCAGTTTCTTCATCTAAAAAATGGAGCTCGTGATATATTACTGGTAGAGGTGCTAAGAAGATTGCATGAGATTGTGTCAGTATGGAATCAAAGACAGCACGTAGATCAAAGACAGCACGTTGATGTGGATGTTCTCACTATTATTGCTATCATTTGTCGTTGTAGGTCTCCAGGTGGTCCTGAATTCCATCATCAAGGCCATGGTCCCCCTGCTGCATATCGCCCTGCTAGTGCTGTTTGTCATCATCATCTATGCTATCATCGGCCTAGAGCTCTTCATGGGGAAGATGCATAAGACCTGCTACAATCAGGAGGGTATAGCAGGTAAGGGAAGACACTGAGTGGCCACCTCTCGAGAAGCTTCACTGTCTCATCACGACTTTCCCTCCAGCTGGGTACACTGCCACCATATCAGCAGGGGTGCTGGGTAGGCCCCCTTTATTCCAGTGCTCATGTTTCCATACCATGGTTAAGTGAGAGGCAGAGATTACTATTCTCTTTCTCTCAGTAGTTTTGTTTTTACTAAAACAGATCTCTGTTAAAACTATGTAAAATGCAAACTTTGTCCAGCATTATTAAAACACTGTTTAAATGAGCTGTACAATTCGAGAAACATCACTTAGCCAACCTTGAATATTTTAATTTAAGAATCAGAGCTAACCTAGTGACTGTGTGGATCTTCGCTCCATTAATCCTTTAGTGTTGCTTGTCATGAGAAGCCCTTTCAGGAAAGCAGCTTAGCCTGTAGCCAGCAGGCTCTCCCATCATGACATTGGGTTCTTTTCATCCTTAGGCGCTGACCCCAACTTCTCTGCTCTTAATGTTTTCTGCTTCTCCATTCATAGGCAGAACCACTGGCCCCTATCTCAGGGTAGGATGAGGTGGCGGGCATGGAATCACCTCCTTGCCAGCAGTGAAACTTCTTTTCCTCAAGGAGGTTTTGCTCTACCTCATGACTTCGCAGTCCTTTCTTTTAGAGACCTCTCTCCATGTTCCTTCCATAAATCGATATATTTAACAAGCAATGCTGGCTCATTAAGCGCTTCCTTGAGTAGGTCTAGAGTTTGGCTTATGGAATATGCTGCAAACTGCTATCTTAAGTTACTAAAATCTCAGCTTGACCTTTAAAAAAAACATTTAAACAGAAATTGAGAAGGCTTTTTGAAAAAAATATTCCCCCAAAGGGGTTAGCAATGTCAAATTTGTGTGATTTTTTTCTTCAAAGAACATCTTTCATCAGTTTTCGGCATCTTGGCGAAGAAAGGGGAGCAGGTCTGAAGCATTAAAAGATACCTCATTTCTCTCCATCTATTGCTTCTCATTTCCACTCAGCCCAGGAATTAAACTCAATTTGACCCCTCTTGCTTTGGGAAGCTGACGGGGGACAGCATAAATACAATGAAGAGTGAAATGGGTGATTCGTATTCAGAAACCAAAATGGGTTACCCGATACGGGTGATCTGATTTGACTGGATATATTGGGTATTTGAAAGATATCTAGGACACTGCCACATGGCCACTGTCTCAAATAAACGAACAAAAGCTATAAACCTATAATCACAGACTCACACTGTTGTTTTTCCTTTTTTGATGAAGAGTCTGTTTAAGAAAAGACCATTTTTTCCACTCTAGAGAGAATTTCCAAATTATTTGAGTCGTAATTGTATAAAATAAACTATCATGTTAAAAAATAGAAACTCTTTAATATTGGAACAAACCGGTCTTGCCTTTAGCTGAAATTCTGAGGTTCTAGGACTTGCTTAAATAAATACTAAATAATACAATAAATAATATTTTCCCTTGAATTCAAAATCTTTATGTACACTTGGATCTGTAGCTAGCCTCAAACCTATAAATTTAATTGTGTGTCTTTGTTGGAGCTCATTCTAAGTCCTTCTGAAGAGCTGGCTATAGTGTATCTAAAGTTTATGCAGTTGTATCGAAGTGATCAATGATCCGTTTGACCCAAACTCCTTAGGCAGTCACTGGGATGCTGAGTCTCAAAGACCCCCATCCATTCAGCGGTAGGGGTGAAAGTGTGGCTCTCACCAACAGCATACCAAGTGGGGGAGAGTGAAATGGTGGAATTCTGCCATAGAGCCACAGATGGCAATCCTGCCCTGTGACCCAGCGTCTGTGCACCACTTAGCGAAGGACCAGTGTTCCCAAAACTGCACATGGCTTCTATCATCCTGCTGGGAAAATAGCAAAAGTGTATTTCCTACTGGTGGTAGGATCCTCTAAGGGCCTATGCTAACAAGCAACCTTGAACATCGGTTGGAAGTCAGTGGGCTTTGTTGAGGCCTTAGACACAGGATAAGACACTCTCCTCCATGTCATAGCTGGACGGTCTGGTGAAACAGCCACGTCGGGCCTGATAAAAGTTTAAGTAGCCTCCCTACTTTTAGAATAAAGACCAGAACTGGCCTCACCAATTGCAATGTCCAATTTAGGACCATATTATTGTCCATCTCTGATGGTAAATAGGACCAGGAAAAGTATCTGGGAGGTCGCCTGCTTCCCACCAAAAGGCACATCAGATTACTTATATTGTGGGTTTTACCTTCACCCCAGAAGTTCAGAAGGGAAGGTGGCTCCCATCATGGAAATGACCATTAGCTCTGGGAGCCAGGGTGTCAGAGGACAGACGCCGAGAGAAGTGTTCCAGAGAGAGGAGCCATGCCAGCTCCACCAGGAAGGTGACCTCATTCTCTGTGTAGAACCAGACTCGCTGCTGGGAAGAGAGACCAAGGACACTTGGCTGCGGGAGCCTTTCCTCTCAACACTGCAATCAGGAGTTCACTTATCTCCTCCTTCCTGAACCTGACATCTGATGACAATCCAGGGACCCACTCCATTACCCAACAGAACACAATACAGCTGTCATCAGGGCCTCTTCCACCCACACAGTGACTAATACTGATGAGGAGAAAAAAATGTATAGGAATCTGGACATACTCAATGCAGCCACTGAGTAGAAGACCAGAACAGTAGTCTTTGAAACCAGTCTCCATGTGTTTTGGAGAGTTTTGTACCACCTTTGGAATGGGTAATTTTTTTTTTTTTTTAATTTCAGGCTTTGGATTGAATTACCATATTTGTCTGCAAACTTACATGATACAAAATTGCTTGTGAGCCCTTCTTAGAATTTTTAATGGAATTTACATCAAATTCTTCTTTTTACACTTTGAGATTATTTTTCAGACTGAATGTTATGTGCCTATATTTTAGAATATATTGTATTTTAATCCATGTTTCCTATAAAATCTATTTTAAAAATCTCCTGAACTGGCCAGGTGAACCATTATTCTGCCTCTAGGCTGCCTTTCCAGTTCCCTGGAGAGGTGGTCTCAAAAGAGTCAATGTTTCCCCAACCCCCAAGGCATCTGGAAGGCGCCTTCCTCGATCTTCCACATCACCATATGCCAGTACCTTTTGTTTCTGGTTGTCCCATCTGTTTGATGGTGCTCCCAGCCAGGTCACTCTGAATAGCTCTCCCAAGCACAATAATTACCCCTGAGACTGGCAAAGAATGGGTTGGCTAAAACCTAGAAATGAAATCACTTTCATTCAATTCATTCCTTAAAGTTGGGTCCTAAAAAGTAATTTATTTGGTCTTTGGTATTTCTCCTTGGAACCCCTAACTGGCTCTCTTCCCAGGATTTCATGGTCTTGTTGGTATTGACTGCATTTCTAAAATCTCTCCTAATTTTGCCTCCACTATTTCACCGCAGAGTTAATTTGGACTTTCCAGAATGACCTTACCCCTCTTTACTTCTGTTTAAAACATAGGGTCCACGTTGCTTTGTTCCTTCCTCCTACTTTATGTTTCCACTTTCCCCCTGGGACTTCATGACTCTGCACCAACACATTTTCACATTAGAACTAATTTCCCCTCACCCTCCAGTTCATGTCACAAGGACCTGCTGATTTGCATGTGTTCATATTTTTCAAGTGTTCCTTTTAGTGCTTTTTATAGATACCTATTTTTACCAGATCATCACTACTTCTTAATTGTTCCCAAATTTTTTTTATTGTTGTTCAAGATGGATTTAATTTAAAATAGCAGAGTGGCCCTTGAGCCTTTAGATAATCTTTCTGAATCTCATCCTTTTCTCTTTTATTAATGAGATCACTTCCCCTTGATGCCATTTTATTTTCAACATATATTTGTAAAACCCCAAAATGGGTTTTTCTTCCTTGAGGACACTCGGAACTCACTCTGGCAACCTGCACTTTTTCCTTATTCCTGCCTATTTCAGGAATTGAGAATGCAGGGAGAGCTGTCAGATTAGCAGTCACAATACAAAGATTAATAGCATCTTTTTTGCACTAGAAAGCAAAACAAGTGAAAAAGAAATGCAAGTTTTCCCTCTGTTTTTTTTCACCTTCTCTTTTTGTCCCATCTTTTATATTATTCCAGCACTTCTATCACAATGACTGACTACATCTCTCTAGAAAGCCATCATTAGAACAGCTGAGAACCCAACAAAATTTATGATCTATTTGGTTTTTGGTTTTCCAGTCTCTCAACTCTCAAATTTTTAGGTACTTATCCACTTTTTAAAAAATTCTTTAGGTTTGGGATTCATTTTTTAATTTCCCACCTTTTATAGGCTCCCATTGTTTAAGCTCACATTCGAATATCCAAAGATTTCAAAAGTCACAAAAATTTGGCTAAAGTTTAGCTACATGAATGGAGCCCTCCTGGGAGCTAGCACCCGGAGTCAGGAAATGGTACAGACACTGTCATTCCCTCACACAGCTCAGGAACCAGTGATGTAGGCCTTTACACCTTGGTCATGCACAAAGCCCACATACAACCTGAAATACTAGGCCAAAAATAAGCTGAGAAACAGCACTATTCACAATAATCCAAACCTGGAAACAACCCAAATGTCCATCAGCTGGTGAAGAGATAAACAGACAATGAAATGTATAGCTCAGCAATAAGAAAGAACAGACTATACTGATATGTGCAACAACATGGATGGACCTCAAAAATATCATGCAAAGTGAAAGAAGATGGATGCGAAAAGCCACATATTTTATTCGATTTATGTGAAATTTCTAGAAAGGCAAAGCTCTAGAGACAGAATGCAGATCTGGTTGCTAAGGGGCCGGGGACAGGAGCAGGGATTGCCTGCAAACAGGCACGCGAGAATTTTGGAGGGTGATGGAAATGTTTTAAAATGGATCGTAGTGATGGCTGTACGACTATATAAATTTACTAAAAATAATTTAGCTGTACATTTACATTCATGGATTGTAAGACATGTAAATTATATTTCAATAAAGCTGTTAAAAAGAGAGCGTAAAAGAAAAAAGCCAAGAAGATACAATCCTGCATATATTTTCAGCCATGCTGCTTAACTCCATTCTCCTAAGAATTATCCCTTAGTTAAAGATTATTGTTTCTCTTCCTGTCTTCCTCTTGGGAGTGAAGTTTTAAATTTGAAGCCACAAACTGAGAAACAACCAACAGTCTTTAGTACAGAAATACTAGATACTTGTGAATGTTTTGATACATGTGAAACAAGAAAATATCTCTTGATGAAGAATTACAAGCAAATTCTCTCTCAGAGGCCATATTTTCACTGTTGTTAGAGGCAAGCATTTGTTTGTTAAAACTAAGGTCTATCCTGTTTATTACTGTTACTTTCTATAAGCATGAGACAATGTCCTTAATTTCACAGACTTCTGTGATTTCTACACTATTAGCTTCCACAGCTGGGGCCAAGACTTTCTCAGTATTTTACCGTAATAGAAATTCTTAGATCAGTCAAGTCTTATTTAAATTTACTAATGATCTCCACACCAAAAATATAAACCTCATCTCAACTCATTAATTTTTTAGTAGCTCTTCCCAGCATGTAGAATTAGCCCAAGCACTGTCTCCAGGCACAGTAGATATGTTATACTGTTTCCTGAAAAAGCCCCATTGATACCTATCAAATGTTCTGCCTGTCACCCACTGCCATTCTGTCTCGAGTAGAGTTCAGAAAATGATTCTTTTCTTCTGAAAGGTAGTAATGCCAGAGAGCAAAGGGCAGTGCTTCCAGGTTCCACAAGACCTGCATCAGTCAGTGGTGCTTGTGCTCAGCGGTTGTAATAAAGACTGCTGCAGTTGATACTTTTCCCCTACAGTCAGAATTTATTTCTATCCTTCATCTCTATAAGGCTTCCACTACAGAGTGTTTTGCATCCCTGGTAATGTATCACGTAATGTATCATATAGTCAGAAAGTGCTTCTGGATGGGGTCTGTTGGCTAATTATGTGAAAGAGTCATCCAACCAATATTACCCTCACTCTAAACTCTGGTATTACAAGGGAAACGTCCATAGTTACTTTACCATCAAAAAAAGGAAATGTGGATTTTCTGTCATTTTCCACTCAAAGTAGTTGCATTGCCATCGTTTTCTTTCATTGGCCACTTGACTGTGATGCTGATATATTACAACAGAATGTGCAATAACTCTACCGTCTTTGAAATCAATTACTAGGCTTAAAGTACGGTTTTATAACAATTAGTTGAAAGTACTGAACTTCTAAATCAATATCAGCCCTAAATAAATACTAGTTACTTATGTTTTTTAATTCACATAAGGGGAACTAATGAAAATTTGTTCTACATTATTGTTGCTGTGGCTGTTTTGCTTATTACATCAACCTTATCCTATCACTTTCCTCTCTAACTCCTCTCTCCTTCTTTCTTTCCCTCCCTTCTGCTTCCTTCTCTTTTCCTCTGGCCATTTAAGATGTTCCAGCAGAAGATGATCCTTCCCCTTGTGCTCTGGAAACGGGCCACGGGCGGCAGTGCCAGAATGGTACTGTGTGCAAGCCCGGGTGGGATGGGCCCAAGCACGGCATCACCAACTTCGACAACTTTGCCTTCGCCATGTTGACAGTGTTCCAGTGCATCACCATGGAGGGCTGGACAGACGTGCTGTACTGGGTACGTAGCTCGAGATGGATAGAGGCAGGGAGTCCAGAAAGCTGCGAGCCTTCCCTCAACATCTTCCTTGTTCATCCACCCCATACATGATTTTGGTGGAGAGGTTGATGAATGTCTTTGATTTCTTCCAGGTCTTTTCTGAGAAACAAAGCATGAAATGTTCACCCTAATGAGTCTCTCTCTGCCCACCAGCCTAAGAGAAATGCTGTCTTTTAGTGTGTCCTATTGTAGTGAGAAGCACTGGCATGCCGCCGATGCTCTGAGGATTCCATTCCCTCCTCTCCCACTGTCGGGTTTCTTCTGTTCTTATCCTTGTCTTGTTTCTGTCCCCAAAAGAGAGCTAGAGGACACAGTTATTAATTTTTAGGGCTAAAAAGGAAAGACAGGCCTGGTCGTCTAAAAAGAAACTATTTTTATTGAATTATATAGTATTACGGCATGCTATTATGTTTTTATTTCTCATGTTAATCTCACTTTATCCATCAAATAGTCCATCAAATACATTGCTATATTTTCACTGCTAACAAAACACTCTGCTGTTTATGTGATTCATATTTAGAAGTAATAGTTAAGTGTCAACCAATCAACAGTAAGTCTTTTACTTTAAAGATGCCCCTTTTATTATCCAGCAGCCAACACTACTTTGCCAACCTTTGAGCTGCTGATGTGCCAGATTTTTGTACAGCTTGTCCCATAGGCAAATAGACACACCATTTTTGAGCTGTCTCCATTTTGGCAGAGTCAAGTCTATTATTTGTAAAAACTCCAAAAGAAAAACATAATTCTGTGTAGTATCTCCTACTTCAGCATGAGAAATGATTTGCCAGGATCCAATGTTGTTCTCTAGCATTTGGGGAAAAAATGCTTGTTGCCATTCTTGAAAATACCATTTCACCCAGCGTTTTGCAAATAGTCAAATTTATCTGACCATCCTGAAAACAATATAAGAGCCTGCTTCAGGAACAGTCTCTACACACAAAGCGGGAGAGAGTGAGAGGGAAGTGGAATGCCTTACCACCAGCGGAGCTGCCAGATGGAAAGGAACTAGTGCTGTGAGAGGTGTTGACTTCCTACTGAATCAGAAAAGTTTTGTAACAACATAGAGATGTGATACAGGGGATTTCTAAGCACCATGTTCTATTGACTCAAAAACCTTCTTTCTGGGTTTTTATGTTATAGTCGACATGCTAAAATTGCTATGAAATTTGTACTCAAATGACTACTTGGAACTTGCCTGAGTACCTTGTGCCTAGCAAACATTTATTGAGCATTCTTTGCATGCCAGGGGTGCTCTTAGGTACTGAGGATTCAGACATAAAAAACATCCAGTTCAGGCTGAGAGCTTGGTCTAGGGAAACACACTAAATCCAAACTAGATAACGATGGTACAACGAGCCTGGGACACGAAAGAGTTGCTGTGTTGTGATACTTTCAAAAGAAGTATCCTTTATGTTCAATAAAGTCACGTTAAATCACATCACCCCTCCTTCAAACTGAAATGAATAAGAACTGATTTTAAATAATTTGTACAGAGAGGGAATTCAACTTATTATACTTAGGCAAATTTATTTCATTAGCAAAGCTGATCAAATTCCCAAGTGGCCCTAACTGGTCCTAGTGCCTTGAGTGGATCCCTCCAGCCAGCCAAGGATAAAGGCACCATTCTGCAAATGAGCAGTTTTTGCCCATGGGCCATGAACGTATGACTGTATGGAACTGTGCTTTGGAACCTCATCATGTGAGCTTCAAACCCATGCTTTAAGTTGCTATGGAAACGCCTTCCATGGCAGCAAATTGAGGGCAGGGTGGCAGTGGGTGGATGGGTGTGGGGTTGGGGGGAATAGGTATAATTTACTTTACTGATGGCCCTGATGTATGTTTGTGATCTTCTTTTATCACTCCCTCCCTCTCCCCCACCACAAGTCATTGATACCCCACCAGCCAGATGTGACCCAAAGAAATTCTGTCATTCTGACAGCCAGAGTAGGGAATGAGAAGAAGCACACAAATGCAACTACCAATTTTCAGCAGCTGTGTTGTGCTTTCTCCCCTGGGGTTTATGTTATAGAGCTCAGGCTGGAAATGGAAAAAGTGTCAGAGGTGAAGAAACAATCCCAGACTCATGGGACATGTCTCTCTCTCTCTCTGATTTTCCCAGCACCTGTCTGAAATGGCTGTGAGTGTGTGTCTGTGTATGTGTGTGTGTGTGTGCACGTGCACACACATACACAGACACACCTAAAGCTGAAACAGAGCCTTGTACTTGGGTATCTATGATGGAAGCACCTCCCAGCCCAATGCTCCTGCTTTCAGACAATTTCTCTAATTACATTGACCTTTCTATGGCCATTTCTTTCCTCCTCCTTCCTATCTTTCCCTCTTCCTTTCTCCAACTTGAGCATTCCTCCTCCTTGCCTCTAGGCTTGTATCTCTAAACCCACAGACTCTCAAATCTCAATGTGCTTTAGTATAAAACATGGAGATTTCTAAATATAACCATGCCAAGACTTCCCTCCAGGCCATTGAATTAGAATCTGCAAAGTTAGGCCCCAGTACCTGCATTTTGAAAAAGCTCCCCAGGTGATTCTGATGTTCAAGCTGGAGTTTGAAAACCCCTAGAATTCTAACCTATTGAATCTGCATGGTGCTTTTTTGATGCCCTGGATTTGAACCAGTCTGGAGAGATAGTTTCCATGGAACTTGAAGTAGAATCTTCTACTCAGAAGAATGCATTTCCCTTCAAGTCCAAGGGACAAGTCTAGAGAATGCAGGACAGAACAACCCAGATTTTCAAGTATGGCAATGAATGGAAACCCAGAGCTGGGTTCATTCTGAACCACCAAACAGCTAGTTAGGTGTTCCTGGGGAGAAAATAGGTCATCAGAGTACTGAAGGAGCAATTGATTCAATCACTAAATATTGCCTGGGATAGAAAGGACTTGGGAGGTCGCCAGTAGCAAACAGCAGACTGCTGCCTCCTGCTATGGAAAATATCGAGTATTTCTCTTTTTCTCTGATACCAATTATTTCATCCCATTGTTATGATTAGGAAGAGTTAATGGACTAAAAGTAAAATCAAAGTTAAGTAAAATCAAATTAAAGATAAAATCAAGTCTTAAATAAAACTTAAGTATTTCCTCAGCTATTAAGGCTATTGGGCATACACTAGGTGGAGGCCCCAATCAGCTAAATGATTAGCTTAAAACGTTTCTTGTACCTAGTGCCATGTTCTAGAGGTCTGCAGATGACAGGGTACAGGGATTTGGAAACCAAGGCAAAACCCAGGTGTGGTTTCCTTGGGAAACGGCTTCGTAAACCAAAGCCTCTCTGTTTACTCTCAGAATGTCTATGCCTCTTAAAAACAAGTGGGGAGAGGTAATCGAGTAAAAATGTTGGCCTTCTTGAGAAGCAGTTAAACACCAAGAGAGAAAGAATCCAGTGTCGTATGGCATTATCATTGGTTTGCGGTTCTACTTTCAGATTTTTTTAAAACGGAACATCCCTAGCCTTCTGCATATGATTCAAGACTGTTTATCTTATATGGGTTAGGCCCATACCTTCCTGAAGATATAAGAAGGTGCTAGATCAAGATCATCTATATGTTTCTCAGACTAGGGTGTTTGAAACTCTGTGTATTATCTTTTCCACATTGTAGCCAGATCATAATTAAGTAGCATAAACATCAATAATCCGTTTAGTGCTCACTTCATGCCCAGCACTTGAAATGGCTCCATCCATGTTCATGGGAAACAGAATAACATGGCCACTGAACCACCAGAGAAGATCACATGTGAGAATTGTGGGAAATGGAGGCAGCTGTGGGAGCAGGCACCATGTAAGAACACGTGTTTCAAGCTCTTTAGGAATCTAGATGCCTGAATAATTCTTCATCAAGAGGATTCTGTTGACCTCTGCTCACCCAATGCCTTTCTGATCCAGGGCCCCCCAAAATATTGCATACTGTGTGGCATAGTAAAGCACTCTGGTCTATGATTTCCTGGACTCACGTCCTACCCCAACCTACCACCATCAGGATCACCTTCTCAACACCAATTATTGCTCCCTTGTACTGGTTTCTACATGACCAGGTCTTCCACTGACTTAAAAAAATTAGCAATTGAGCTTAAAAATAAGATTAGAAAGAAAACTTAATGAGAAATTATATAAAGAAAATATTTTTAGAATCACAAATAGTGTCTTCTATAATATCTGGATTCATTTTGGTCCAGCAGGAGACCTTGAGAACAAAAGTGTAACATTTTAACTTTTCATGTCAGTTTTCAACACTACACTTTGTCTTGTCATCTTACTGTATGTCTGGACATGCTGAGAAGATATTGCTACCAAACTCTCTCTCTCTTATTCATGCGCGCATGCACACACACACACACACACACACACGCGCGCGTGCGCGCACACACACACACACACACACACACACACAACAGCTCCTCATCTCTGCTCTTGG
>NW_006443138.1:30663855-30697091 GCF_000325575.1 Pteropus alecto
CACACACACACACACACACACACACACAAAAGCTCCTCATCTCTGCTCTTGGTGCTGCTGAAATATCCCTTGTTTATGACAAAGGTCTTTTGCATCAAGCAGGTCAAATTCAGATTTTACCCTGTTTTTCCCCACTCTATATTTTATTCAAAAAGCTACCTCTTTTCACTATAGAATATAGAAAATGAGTTTCTGAAGGCATCAAGAAAGCAGAAAAATGGTGGAGCTGAATTATGTTGATGACGTAATAGTCATTCTAAGTGAACAGCTGAGAAAAAAAAATCTTCAAGTCATCCAGAAATGGCATCCTGGGCTCTTTAACAGATACCAAAGTAGAGAAAGTGGTAGGTCCTGCTTGGGACACTGTGGCCCTTAACTTTTAATCTGCCTCAGTTAGAATGCTACCCACTTACCCAGCTTTAAACAGAGCCTGTTGACTAAACAATAACCTATTGGTTTATAAACATATCAAGAAAGAGAATTAGCATCTCTCAGAGCTCTTATTTACTTACTTATTAGACTTTATTCATTTCACTGGTGTTAGGTGAGTTCTCATTATTCAATAATTCAATTTAACATGTTTATTAAGCATTTATGCTCCCAGGAGTGAGTGGGGACTGGGGCAAGGTGGGTGGGGAGGAGAAGAAGGCCTGCCTTCAAGGAGTTTAGGATCTAATTGAAGAGACAAGGGACACAAAGAAATGTGTCTTAGCAATACAGGTCAGTACACTCAGTGAGGGCATGGAGAGCATTGCGTGGCACAAAATAGGAGGTGAGATTTTTGCTGGCCTTGAGGTTGGATGATGAGCACGAGAGAAGCCTCCTCCACTTGGGAAAGCAAGCTTAAAACAATTTGGGAGATTGGAAAGAACTGTGTTTCAGCTTCTCTCAACAGACCTATGAAACAGCTCTGCTGCCCAGAGTGCTGTCACCCAAGTGTCTGAAAGGCCACATGCAGGGGTGCAGTCACGGGCATCACACCCTACCCATGCCCAGTGTCACTCAGTACAAACAAGCAAGTCTTCTAGGCTGTGAGTTACTGTCCCCTCCACAGGTGTCATACCTGGGGCCACTCTCCATGGCTCCTAACCTCCCCCAGGACATCAGTGCATGATCCCACCTGAGTTGAAGGATTTTTTAAATAGATCATAGATGGAAGGGCTAATTTTGTTGGCTTGCCTTCCTCTGTGTTAAGAGTCTATTAGTATCTTTCCCATGCAAACCAGGCTTTGTACTGTGCCCTGAGGCACTCACGGGTTTTCTGTGCAGAACAATAAGTAGATGCAGGGACAGAATGGAGTCAGGTGAGACCTGTTATCTGCCTTGCTACTCACTCAGTGACCCGTGGGTGGACACCCCATGTCCCGGCAAGTAAGGTGACAAAGGTCATTAGGAGTCACAGATTTATCAAGTCATTGCTCTGGGCACTGGCAGCAAACCCTGTCCTCTAATGACATTCCATGTAAAGCACTGTGACTTTTATGGGTTTACACCTCCTGCCTTTGTTGGCAAGTGACAGCCTCTCTTGGCATTCACTGCAACAGTTCAATCTTTGTAGATTCACAGTGTCTATGCCATGAACCTTACAGAAGAAAGTACCACAACTTGAAAACTCATGGAAATCAGGATCAAGAGTAGCCTGAGAGAATAGGGGCTGAGAAGTGTTCCTCCCATCTTTTCTTTTCAGGGGAAAAAACATATGTTGGCTTAAGGTTGAAGGTCCTCTGAAGGAATTAGATATTGGTTTCAGAAAGATCTGTATTTTTCATTCAGTGTTCCCTTTGTCCGCAGATTCTGAGAATAGAAAGGTGTGTGTTTCAGCAAAGGCAGGGGTCATCCTGTTAGTTCTTGGGCCTGGAGACCCTGGTGCTACAGATAGTAAACATCAAGATGCCTCTCCATATGTCTCCCCTAGGAAAGTCACAAAGCTTCCTTTGTTACAAGCCTAAGAAACATCTAGCTTTCATGGTTAGAGAAGACCTATCCTTTTTTCACCTCTAAATAAGGGTGTCAGCCATCTGGGTCAATTTTTGAAAATATGACTGTATTTATTCATTCTCTTCTTAATAGCTTCATTCCAGCTGATTTAAGACATCAATCTCATCACTCCAGGCATTGCCCTACTTCAGAGCCACCCAGCATTGTGTGCTATCTACCCAGTCTGCCTCCAAAATTAGGTGGCCTAGAATAAAGAAGAGAAAGCAGGAGGGAAAACAAAAGGAGCACTTTCCTCTCAGGCCAGAGCCAGGCAGACCAAAGAATCACCCTCTGGTGGCTGCTGAGCATTGCTTACTGAGGGAGCGATGTAGTCTTAGGGCTACCTCAGAAGCTCACTAATCTCTCATTTGTCCCGTCTCCTACCCTTCACCTCCTACTCCTCGTCTTGAACCTCTGCAAGAACTATCCCACAGCCAAAGAAGAAACCAAAGCAGAAACATGGGACAGCATGGGCTAGGTGGAGACTATGAGTCTCCTGGAAATGGTCCCTGGCTGTGGGATATCGGTGTGTCACGAGGCTATCTATGAGCTATCTATGAGTCATGTGGTCTGTAGCTCCATCCATTTGAAGTTTTCAGTGATTATGGAAGTCACTCACCTTTTGTGTGGCACAGAGGAAAGAACACCCAAACTAAACAAGGGCCCAAGGAGATCAAGGCTCGTGGGTTGTTGGCCCATCAGAGATTTGTGGACTGGAGGGCTATATTTTCTTCAAGGTTGAGTGTTCACAAAATTTAGGGGGTATGAGGAGCAGTCAGGAGAAATTTCATTTCAAAGAGTCAACCAGCCCTCCCTCCCACTCACCATCTGCCCAGGCTCTGGAGGCAGCTCTATAACAGTGAACTGCACTGAGCATGTCATCTCTTCCTGGAACTGCATGTTCCCAGCTGTGTCTTGAGGAAGGTGAGGAGGTCTGCCATCCAGGCAGAGCAAGGGAACTTGCTCAGAATAGACCCCCTCTGCAGCTCTGGACCCCCTAACCATGCTTGGGGAAGCGCTTCCCTGGGGTTAGCACACAACAAGCTGGCTGGTCCACCACAGGCCCAGCACACCTGTGAGTTGTGTGCACAGCGCTGTGTGCCTGTGCCTTTTCTCTGGTGGGAGCCCACAGCTTTCTTCGGCTTTTCCTGACTTCCCCACCCTCCCAAAAGAGCAAAGAGCACCAACTTAGGAAAGAGGAAGGGACCTCTTCTGACCTTCATTGGCAGGATTTGATCTGAGAGAGGAGAGAGAGGACACTCGAAGGCTTCACGTGACCTTGGATCCAGGTTTCCATAGAAGCCTCCCTGTGGATGCCTTCTCACATCTCAGGGCTGTTTCCAGCCCCGTCACCTTCACTGTGGCACAGAACACAATGTCATATACACAATGGGCACTCCGTAAATACTGTTGAGCAATCATGGGCTCTAACAAGACTGCTGCCAAGAATAATGGAAGGGTTATGTCACAGTTCGCATAATAAAATGTGACATACAGACCCTGGTATCACATGGCCAGCGTGGCCATTGTTATGTGGCCTGTGGTTGGCTAGCTCACTATGGCTCCCACACCTTTCTCCTCCCTAATCTCATTTCACCCAACCTGTCCCTTCTTATATTGGTGTCATTTTGTTTTTCTCTTCCTGGTACTGAAGGCATTTACTAGACTTCCCCCTGCTGGTTTGGTGTCCTTTGCAGCCTTGGTTCAGATAATTATCTTCCGGTTAAAGGAGGCTCCTAGGCTCCCTGTGGTGGGGTCAGGCTCTGACACACATGGACCTCTCTGCCCTGTCACTCTGCACAACTGCTGTTCTGCTGGATATTTTAGTGGTCGGCCTATGGGAAAATCCTCTGTCCCAGAGCCATGATGGCTGTACAGCTGTAGGCTATTTTTCACAATTGCCAAGTTTCTAGGAAAGCCCCATCACAGGATCACCTGGCATCTGGGCTTCCTGCCTACTTTTGTCCTCCTTGTGCCCTCAGTGGCCCCACAGTGCCAGGTTTACCCTGTCCTGACTGGCCTAGCCCTTGCTTCTTCTGCTTCATACAGCCAATGCCCCCTTTGGGCTTCTATAACCCTGCATGTTTACTTCTACAACTACATTTACCATCTTGTATTATGATTGCCTTTAATTTACTGTCCCCCCTACCAGCAAGGGCTTCCTCTTTACAGCACAGTGCCTGGTATATATCAAGTCCATTAATTCACTCAACAAACATTTACTGAGCGTCTGTCACGTACAAGGCATTGTTCTAAGCACTTGGAATACACCAGTGAACAAAACAGACCAAAAGTGCCCATCCTCATGGAGCTTACATTCTAGTATGGAAAACAAACACAAAATAAATGAGTAAATTATACAGTTAGAAAGTGATAAGCACTATATAAAAAGCAGAGCAGGGTATGTGGGAGTAGGAATGCTCAATAAATTCATGTTAAATTGAATTTAATTATAACATGGCTAAGTGGACATAGGTTGGGAATTCTTCTCTTCCCTGACTCAGTTCTGATCAATGAAGCCCAAGCCCTTGACAGTTTTTGTACTCTGCACTATAAGTACATTTGGTTGATTCCTCTAACCAAAATATAGTGACCCTAGAAAAATATTAATAGATTTGCAAATAATATATTGGGATGTAAAGATTCTAACCAGTGACCAGGTAGGTCACTTGTGATTTTTTTTAGTTCACAGCACACAAAGAACATATTTTTCCAGCACACTTAGAAACATGGGTGAGGTCTCCCAGAGCCTGAGGGGCCCTGAGGGCTGAGGGTGGCCGTATCCCTGCACACCTGGACCTCACCTGAGACACCTGGCAGTAATCAGCAAACTTCAGCCTGCTTTAGAATCACCTGAGTGATTAACATGCAGAGTTATGAGGCTCATTGGGTTCTTGGGGAAGGGTCCAGGAATCTGCACTGTTTATAACTCTCCTGATAGTTCTGGTGTTGTTGGTCTCTGGACCCCTCTCTGAGGTGCACTGCTGTTCACCATAGCAAAGGTGTGTGGTAAATCACAATATTTGCTATGTCCTTATATTTGAAGTTGGGAGCTATGGAGAAAATTATGTAAATCAGGGAGTTCTGAGACCTTCACATGCATCAGACTCACCTGGAGGCTCGAGAAAACATGGGTTGTTGGGCCCAGCCCCAGAGTTTCAGGAGGGGGCCCAAGTATGTACATTTCAAAAAAAGTTCCAGCTGATACTGGTGCCGCTGGTCCACAGGACCCCACTCAGAGAACCACTGATGTAACTCATTTAAGAAGCTTGTGTACTTAGGAATTTGGATTCCTGTAAGCTGTCTTTGTCCGCAAAGACAAAGATGGAGTTCAGAGGGGTTGTTGGGCCCAGCCCCAGAGTTTCAGGAGGGGGCCCAAGTATTACATTTCAAAAAAAAGTTCCAGCTGATACTGGTGCCGCTGGTCCACAGGACCCCACTCAGAGAACCACTGATGTAACTCATTCAAGAAGCTTGTGTACTTAGGAATTTGGATTCCTGTAAGCTGTCTTTGTCCGCAAAGACAAAGATGGAGTTCAGTTTTGGAAAATAGGACTAAACCCTTTAATCTAGTTAGAAAGCATAAAAAGAAATAGATTTGAGAAACTTAATCAGAATAAATTTTCTATTTGATAAAAATGCTGCTCTGTGACCTGCCGTCATCTCACATCTACCCACTAACCTGTGGTGTGCTGGTAAATGTTTGACAACCAGTTGTTAGGGACCCAGTGTAGAAGGGGACTGATCTGTATCATTTACCCATTTCTGTCCACCATGGCCAATTTCAAGCCCATCGTGAAGTCACTGAACATGGAGTTGGGAGGAGATGCACATGGCTCTCCCATGTGTATAGGAGCCATCTCTGTACATCATTGCTTCCAACTACTCTAGAGCTTTGCAGCTCCTCATGGAGTGTCTCCTTAGCCAGTTAGTTACAGGTCACAGTTTCCAGGTTCAGGACCATTTCCATCTAGGTTGTGGTTACAGTCACAGGAGCCTTCTCTGAATACATAAACCAACATGACCATCTTTCCTTCCCATGGCCTGCAGTGTTTATGAAGCCCTGGAGTTTGACCTCTAAATTCTGGGCCCAGCTCAGGTCCAGGTGGCAAGCCACTTAGGAATATCTCCTTCTCCCACATCCTTGAAGGTTCCGGTTCTCCTGTTCTAGCAGTAAGAGCTGAGGCACTTCTGACAGTAATCTCAGGGTGCAATGGAAGATTTAATGCCACATAAACCCAAGTGAGCTAAAACATCCCTTGCTGAAGAAATTATTTTTTGAGGCTACCTACCTTCTTAGACAACACTGAATAGAAAACATTGGGGAAAGTTTTCTCTTCCGGAAAATAAAACAAAGGTCTCTGACAGTTCAGGTCAAGGTCTTGGGAACTGTTCTGAATATAGATGATGCCGGAATAGCAATGGATTCCCGATCCATGCAGACAAAAACCAAATTCAATCCCATTTGTCTCCTCCAGATTCTCTCCACTCCCCTCTCTACTTGCCTCCTCACTTTGACTCAGTACTGCTTTCTCTCTTTCCTAACTTTCCTTCATCTTTCCAGATGCAGGACGCTATGGGCTATGAGTTACCCTGGGTGTATTTTGTCAGTCTGGTCATCTTTGGATCCTTTTTCGTTCTAAATCTGGTTCTCGGTGTGTTGAGCGGGTAAGCTGACCATTTCTATGTCCTCTTTATAATGCAGCCGAGCAAGGTCCCAGGTTCCACTCCATCCATTGCCAACATCCTCAGGGATGGGATCCTAAGAGGCCCAGGAAAACCAGGGGGAAAAGTCTCCATTCAACCACAAATTCTGACCCATTGGCTGGCAGGCTGTTTGGCCTCTGATTTGCACCTGGAGGATCGGGGTCCCAGCGTTGCGTGGGTCAGTGTCTGGAGCCGGCGATGGGCTCTGGGCCGTGCTCAGCTGCTGCGTGTGCCTCACTAACTATCATTCCGTTCTTCCAGGTCAATGATGCCGTAGGAAGGGACTGGCCCTGGATCTATTTTGTTACACTTATCATCATAGGGTCATTTTTTGTACTTAACTTGGTTCTCGGTGTCCTTAGCGGGTAAGCAGGACCAAGGAAAAAGGTCTTGATTTTTCCGTTTATTTTATTTATTCTTTCTGCTATTCCTGGCTTTATTCTTTTTCTGGCTCTGATGAACCTGGGATAAAGGGCCACCTCAGGAGCCTTGAAGTGAATGTCCTTGGCCTGGCTGGGCAGAGGGTCAAACATGCAAGGCTTAATCCACTGGTTTGGGCTTCACCAAGAGATACTGAGGCCCGCCTGTCTCCTGCCAGCTCATCCAAGCCCCTCCCTCCATTAAGCAGCTGCTCAGGTAGGCAGGATGCTTCTTGCACCTGAGGAGTAGCATGGTGAGACCATGGAGTGGGAAGGTTTTGGCAGCTGGAATTGGGAAAATTCGTAGACTGTGTGCTTTCAATATATGCAGCAACCTTGCAGATAAGTACTTGCCTGACCTCCCAAGCCAGTCACAGTTTGTGTGGCAGGCTCACAGTGAAGATTCAGAAAGCCTTTATTCAGTGTTGAACCAGAGTTTGACTTAATATATATAAGAAATACAGACTAAAACTATCCTTCTCTTTGTCTCTAATTCATACACTGAGCAGTCTCTGTTTGGTCTCCTCCACTTTTCTGAATGGAAAGGGCACTTAACTGTTTAAAGCCCTAGTTTATGTGAGGATAGGGGCAATGCAATAAACTTTCCTTTCAATTTATCTACTTGACTACAAGTATAAAGTCTACCTAATTTTTGCCTTTGCTCAGATGAAGTTATAAACCAGTAGAAGCAGCAGATGTGCAGGGCGTAGAGGAGCCCTGGGGATGGCCACCTTTATACCGTGGGGTGCATTGGATATTTACTTAGCCCACTTTCTTCTTCACCATACCAGCCAGGCCAAGGCCTAATACCTAAATGCTCCTGGTGACCTGCTCCTGGGTGACACTCTTTGCTGCCTTTGCTACAAGGTCGGGGGGAGAGGGTGGGTGGCGATCTATTTCTGCTCTGCTCAAGACGGGTCAGCTGCTTTGAATAGCCCTTCCTGGATCTCCGGGGACGTTAATGCTGGGAGAAAGTTCAGCTTAAGGAGTAAGATTGATCTTCATTTTTAGTCAGTAATAAACTGAGAATAGCAATCCCCCCTCCTGCCATAGCCTAATGCTGTGGAGGAGCATCAAGTTTAGTCTTTGAATTGTGTGAAGGACTCTGCTTCCATCTTCATTCTTTCCCGTGGTGGGTGGGCTGCTAGAGACTTTGATGACATCATGCCTCTTACCAAGGTAAGACCACACAGGAAACGAGTGTCTTCCATCAGGATGACATAAGCCCCTGATTAGTTGCCTGGAGGGTGGAAGGGTTTTCATATTTGTGTTCCAACATGAGAAAATGTCCCTGTGAATCAACAAGGAAAGCGTTGAAAAAAATCAACCTCATCACCCCCACTCAAGACAGAAATTTGGATATCCCAGCTCTGCACTTGCTGGATGTATAATGTTGGGCAACACTCACCTTTTTAAACTTTAGTTATCCATCTGAAAAAATGAAGATAATAATACTAACTTATAGGTTGCTGTAATGATAGAATGAGATCATTTATGTAAAATACTTAGCATATAGTAAGTGCTCAGTAATGATGCTGTTATTACAATGATTATTATTTACTTGATGCCTATCATAACTAGAATTATTGAATAAAATCATCATATATTAGAACTACTCCAACCCTCCTTTTAAAGATGAAGGAAGTAAGCCCAGAGGTGTTAAGTGACTTGTACGATGTCATTTTGCAGGTAAATATCAGAACAGGCTCCCATCTTCCCATCACTGCCCATTAGATGTATGTTGAATGAGCTTGAACTATAACACAAGTGAGAGCTCTGAACTTTTAGAAAATGTCCTAATGATTCCATTTTCTTCCCCTAGAGAGCAGAAACAAATCTAAGTAAGTGGTATTTCCCCTGCTTCCAGAATCTGATGTGAGAGAGAGGACTAGACTATGAAGGCCCCTCCTCAAGCAGAGTATCTGCCCCAGTAATTCTTGGCCCCACCAGAAGAGTTATCTTCCTGGTGGTATTAAAGCAGAGATATCCAATGACAGCAGCTGCTGATGTGAAAGTAAAGTCCTTTTGAAGACCATGTCTTGGCCTAACTCAGTCCCAATGAGAGAGAGTGTGTAACAACACCAAGCCCAAAGCCTGGCATGTAGTAATGCTCAAAACGTTAGTAGACTCTGAACAGGAACACTAAGACTTTCAGACATATGCCCCCGTGAGTCCTCGAGTCCGTATATTGGTCTCCTGGAGACTTTCCTAAGCACCTGATTCCTGACCCATTCCCAGAGTGGCAGCTGGCTCCTAATAGCTCCAGAATTGTCGACAGAACATTTCCCAAGACTTCCTGGGAACACCCTCTGCCCAGATGAAGAAGTGTGTGTGGGTAAACATCTTCCTTTCCTGATTTGGGGAACCCTCTCCTAATCTGTCAAGAGGGCTGGCCACTCTGAATGGGCTGCCCTGAGTCCTTGAAGTGACAAAACCTGGATTCAAGCTCCTATTGGCTGACTACATGGTGGCAGCACTTTTGGTTTCGAATCAGCATCTTGATTAGTCAGACAACAATATAATAGTCACCACAAGAATATAGCAAAACACCCACTTATTCATCAGTCAGACTCCTGAGTAAGCCAACCTTCCAGAAGCATTCAAAAATGTCTCAGAGCCCCCATGAAATTCACTTTCGAAGTAATAACATTAACAGTAACCAGTATCCTCTTCATCAGATTCTGTGCTCAAAGCTTTAGGGGGATAAGCTCATTTAATGCTCACAACAACCCTGCAAGCTAGGTGCTATTCATTTCTCCATGTTATAGAGAAGAAAATTGAGGTTTCAATGAAGAAACTACCTCAGGTGAAAAATGGAGGATCCAGGATTAAACCCAAGCAGTGTGAACTTATAACCTCTATTCCTAACCTCCATGTTATACTGACCCCCAACCCATGTGGCTGGTTAATCCCACATTCTGAAATTACAGTCAAAAAGTGGGGAGGTGAAGAGCAGAAGCTGCCATAAGGAAGGATGAGAGGAGCAGGCAGCAGCAGTGGTTCATGGCAGGCTTCTAGAAACAGCCAGCGGGACCAGAAAGAGTCCCAGGAGGAAACTGCAGAGCCACCACTGGAAGGCTGCAGTAGGTCAGGGCCATTTAGTATGGGGGCTGGCAGCCCTGCTAATCCTAATAGTCCTTGAGAGAGAACAGAGCCCCCAACTCAACAGCACTGCAGGCTTGGAGCATTCTGGGGCTGGGGGTATGAAACCTATAGCCATCAATTAAGGATAATGTTATTTTGCAGCCCAGCACAGTAACTCAGCCTCATAAATTATATCCTTCAGTCACCAAGAAAATGTTAAATTGTGCTCATAGCATTATGCTCATGAAGGTAATGAAGATGACACTGCATAACACTTCCATTTAGAACATGGAAATTAGAAATTTTGGTCATTAGAAGATGCTTTAAGCATTCTTTATGTGGAACACTCACATATCCAGAACACTGTATTCCTGACAATGCCAGATACAGTCAGTGTAAACAATATATATCTTGTGGATTTTTTCAAAGTGCTTTCATGTTCATTATCTATTGATCTTCACAAGCCACAAGACTAGTATTAGTAAAGATATGAATCAGGTTATATTTGCTTTCCCTTCTAGAAAACTCAGGCCCTGCCCATCGGAATTAAAACAGTGACGATGAGATTCTCAAAGTTGTGCTTGGAGCTGTAACCAGGTGAAAGTCCCTGGACTCTGGAATCCAGTTACTTTTTGTGTTTAAGTGATTGCAAACTGAGGGCTTCAGACATATGCCTTCAGTTGACAAGGGGCCCAAGATGTCTTAGATGAGTAGGCATCCCACTGGGAGATGAGCATGTCTCTCTTCCCCAAAAGCAAAGGGCCTGATGGGTAGGCATTTTACAACTGGTAAACATGCTGGACCATGACACCACAGTTAAGACACAATATCCAGGTCCAGAGGGAAGCAAGAGAAAGGCCAGGACATACATGCCTTGTGAGTGGAAGCAGGAGAGACAGCAACATATATAGTCAATTCTCATTACTCTAGGAAGTCACCACAGACACTGAATTAGTGAATAGTGAACCATTGCTCTTAGGAGAAATATAGAGTTATGATCAATGCATAACCCTGTATTATATGTGTTTCTGTTTAAATACAGTTTATTTAAAATACATTTTTGATTTATTAACACTGAACTCACAGCCAGTGACACTGTAACTCATGCCTGAATGAAGCACATTTAACACACATATTTTCTCTGTGAGGCACATCACAACCTTCTTGCACTGAGGAACACTAGACAGCACTTCGGCACTATGTTTAGGGGCCATTTTAAACAGAAAAATCACCAACAAAAGCACAAAAATGCAAAAACATGGCACTGAATAGACCATAAAAAGGATGTTTGTTTATAATCTAAAAGCTGAAACAAGAAGGCAGAGCATCACATCACCTGACCTCAGCTGGGAACGTGACTCCAGTTTTGCCATTCTGCAAATTTCTGCAGATGACTTCAAAGTCACACAAGTTATTGATTTAGGGGTTACAAATAAATTTTAGCAAGTAGGCAAATTACAAGTATGGAATCTGAATAATGAGGACCGACTGTATTGATTATCAGAGGGCCTAGAGCCCCAACTGTCTGTAGTGGTTGGATTTTCCACATGCATCTCCTTTTGCATGCTTTACATTACTGAGTACTGGCCCCCAGCTCTCCACTCCACCCCTCATTTTTTATGTTGGCCATTGCTGGCAAGAGATATTCTCCTGCCTTATGACAAATCCCACAGCTGTGACTGATTGTCTAGCCGGCTCCGGTCCCTGGGCCCGGCACAGCCCGTCAGGCGGAGGTTTCATGTCTTCATTAGCTCAGTCCCTCAGAGCAGGTGCATGGCTGGCATCCAGGCAAGAAGATGGAGAGAGCTAGGCATTGCCACCCAGAAAATCTCTTACTGCAGTAGGGTCTGGAGAGGGAAACCTGGCTCACCTTCCATCTGACCATGGTCTGGTTGTAACTTATGCTCCCTGGAAGCCAAGGGAACCCACAGGGCTTCAGATCTGACTCTACCACTTTTCCATCCCCTTTACACCCTCAACACACCTCAGTTTCCTTTTCTCCCAGTGAGTGTTTATTTTGGGTCCCCAGAGGTCTTGGGGTATGGATGATAAGCTTTCATTCCATGGGGTAGATGGTATAACAGTACTGTGTCAGTTGTCCCTACTCCAATTTGATCCCAATCCTATTCTCCCAACTCCAGAAGAGGGATGGGTAGTTGTCTTATAATTACAACTTAAACCTTCTGCAAAAGATTCCAAAAGAGTTATTCAGTCACCTTACAACCCAAACCCACTCCACAATCAAGGAATGGAGAATGCACATGTGTGTGGGCAGAAAGCGAGTCAAGAGAGGGGGCCTTGAAGTGCAGTTTTGGAGTTGATTCACATGGAGAGGGAACTGCTATATAAAGCGACTATCTACAGAGAGCAAGCCTATGGCCCAGGGGCAGTGTGACCAGGTATACAGGTTTGGGGGCAGGTGGGCTGGCATCTTTTTATGCCTATCCCCAATAGCAAAAGGAGAGAGGGGCAAAGCAGAGCAAGGCTTCCAGCTTCACTGCAAGCTGTCAATCTGGCCCCTTTTCCCTGGCATTAAATATCCTAGGAAGGAAATGAAAGTACCTGCCAGTTGGCAGGAAGCCTGAGAAAGAGCAAGTTCAATCCAATTAGAATTGGATTCAATCAAATTTAAGAAGAAAACTCCATCCAAACCAGAGCATCATTAAGGCAGCAATTGAAGAGAACTCGTTATCTTGAGAGCCCCTACATCTCCCAATTAAAAAGTTCCCTAGACCACTCCCAGCCCCAACCCCATTATCGCTAAAATCTGTGCTCTCCTAAGCAGCACTAGCAAATACTATACAGTGGGATAGTAAGAGAGCACCCTACATCACAGTGGATTCAGGAGCCTGTGGTTTGTCCCCCTGTGGTTTATTGGTATGTCCTTCCTTCCAAGGTGCCTTTCCTGTAGAGGGATTGGCTTGTGCAAGAAATTCCTTCAGGATGGTTTTTGCAGCCTTCTTCCCTGAACTACACCTTTACTGGTGAGAGAAGGAGAAATCATGCCTTGAAAATTAATCAAGATGCCCAATGCATGTCACACACACACACCCCGCTGAGGGCTCCATTTCCCACAGACTGAATATCAAATACAGAAATACTCCTATATACTATTTGGGAAGAAAAGGCACAGACTTGCTTTGAGAATTGAGAATTGAGAACTAGCCTTCTTGATTATTGCCTTCTGCTGCCATCCCCCTCATTGTTTAGAAAGTGAATTTGAAGCCAGGAAGAAAATAAGAACAGAACCATAGGAGATAGAAAACAAAATAGCCATTCTGTCAGAAATTTTTCGATAGGCCCTTTTTCCTACAAACCCCAATTCAATTCCAGTTTCTACTCATTATTACTTTAAGGTGAATGCATCATTTAACTTTATATTATCTTGATTTTTATGTATTTTTCCATTCTGATTAGATTTCTTTTTTAACCAAAAGGGCAGCCCTAGGACATTTTCTTGTGTTTGGAATCCTCATTTGTCTCCATTTGGGAAGAACTTTCTCTAGATTAGAAACCTTTCCAGGCAACTAAGAGTGGTGGGATGAGCCCTAGTCATGAGGATGGAGTTAGAGAAAATTAAATCCCTTGGGTCTTAACTCAGTGTTGTACTGCTAAATATTTAACAGTTGGCTCTTTTATTTATTTATTTATTTATTTGAGGAGGGGGGAGCCCTGGTTTATAACATTTCCAACTTCCATGGTATAAATATTCCTACCATGGCCAATTTCAAGCCACCAAGGAGACACCTCTGAATCCAGAGTTGGTAAGATGCACAGGTGGCTCTCGGGAGCCACTGCGGGTGAGCAGGCTGCAGCACACTGCTGCTCCTAACACCTTTTGTCACCCAGAGGCTCTTTAGATTTTTCAGCTGCCACCCAGTACTGAGGGAAATGAAAATGCATGTACCATACTGTTGTGAAAGTTTTTTAGTTAGTGTTCTGAAGGAGTTTCCAGGTCATTGGAGAACAGTTGTTATCGAAGGAAAAGCCTGTGATCATGATCCAGGAAAAAAAGAAATGGATTTTATCCTTCTCCTTCAGTGACTCCTTCCATTTATGTGAGAGTAAAGACAAAACTTGGGATGAATAGAGAAAGCTGTCTGTGGAAGTAGGGGCATGGGGGCGGCTTCCTAGTGCATAGCAATTAATACTTTTGTTCCGTCTTGTCTCCATCATTCCTTCATGCTGACCTGCTCCCTCCTTCCTTGTGCTCCCCTGCCCTGTCCACTCCACTCTCTCTCACCAGAGAGTTTTCTAAAGAGAGAGAGAAGGCCAAGGCTCGGGGAGATTTCCAAAAGCTGAGAGAGAAGCAGCAGCTGGAAGAGGATCTGAAAGGCTACCTGGACTGGATCACCCAAGCAGAAGACATCGACCCTGAGAACGAGGATGAAGGCATGGATGAGGAGAAACCCCGAAACAGTAAGCAGCCATCCTCTGTCTTGGGCTGGGTTCTAGGAGAGGGAGGAAACAGTGGGGAGGACAGCAAAAACCTTTTACCACCAACCTTTCTTTACAGTTTGTCCTCCTGGAGCAACATTTGTCTCATTGATTGCAATCATTCGCTACTCATAGAAATTAGTCACAGATGTGAAATACTTGCTGTTGATCTATAAAGCCCCATATTCCTTTTAGAATCTTTGATCTTAAGGACAGTTGAGATTTTGCTAAGGTGGACTCTATTTTTAAATCAGACATCCTCCTCTGGGTTCCACCTCTTTGGTCAGAGGGGCAGGCTTCCTATTCTAGGCTTGTTCGAAAGGAACAATTTCCACCAAGCAGCCACCTGGAAATCCAGATTCTCACTCCCTTTGCAGCAGACTTCAAGTGCCATCGCACTTTCTCACAGGAAAAGGAGCCAAAGGTTTCTCTTATGGAGGTGAGATGAAAGGATCTGGGGAAGGACTAAATGGGGAGATTGAGGAAGACCAGAAGCATGTGACAGAATACGATTAGGTTACAGAAGCTGAGCCCGATCCCTTCTTCTGAGGTTGCATGGAGCAGATTGTTGGACAGGCTATTGCTGGGATAAAATTGAGAGTGATAGATGGTAGTGACTTGCAAGTACAGGAAAGATGATGAATCATGGAAATTCAGGATCTCATCAGATAAGCCAGTGATTCTTAGAGTGTGGTCACTGGACCAACAGCACCAGCATCATCTGGGAACTTGCTAGAAATACAAATTCTCGGCAGCGCTTCAGATCTACTGACTTGGGAACTGTGGGGCGTACCCCAGCAATCGGTTTGAACGAGGCCACAGGTGATTGTGATGCAGAGTAAATTTGAGAACCACTGGGTTCTAACTACTCTCTCTGTTTCATTTGGCCTTGATCTCTGTGACTCCGCTGCACTCTTAACTTTCCTTCTCTTTCTATGTTCAATCTTTCCCTTTCATTTTACATGCTCTAATAGGTGCATTTCTGTCCTCAAGCAGCCTAACTTAAAAATGTGTTCCTAATTATTGAGCATCTAGAGTAGTCAGGATCCAAACAGGTTAAATGGCCAACCAAGATGGTTGCTGTATGGAGTCAGGCAGGTAAGAGCAGGAAGCCAGAAACATTCTCTGAGCAGAGAAGGAGATGACGGGACCCACTGAGGCTCAGGGATATTGAGAGAAAGCAGGATGTCATTATTGAGCAAATGCTTCTCCCCTTAAGGAAGCCAGGAAGGCCACAGGACTGTCAGGAGAGCTGACCCAGAGAAAATTACGGTCTTCCCATCAGTTTTTAAATCTCCGTGTATGTAGGCGTGTGTGTACATATATGACCTAGCACATATATGTAAATACAGTGAGTCTAATGTCTGGGCCTTGTGAGTAGGCGTTAGTTATGTCCATGTGTTCCAACTCCCCAGCTGATCTCTGTGTGTTTCTTCTCATTAGTTTCTGAGTTCTAACTGGGAATCTAGAGGAGGCACAGGTGGAGGAAGAAGACAGCCGGCGATGTTAACAGAGAACAGAATCTCTGCTCCCTCGTTACAGAGGCTGATATAATCCATCTATCAACTGCTCCCTTTCTGATAATTCTGCTTAAGGTGCAGATACAAAATTAAAACACACAAACAACAAGGGACTGGCAACACCATAATTTAATAACCTAAGGAGGCCTTCACAGTCTGTTAAGGTATTTTGCAAGTTGGAAGACCAGGCCTTCAGTGGATTATAGCAATGAGCAATGATGCCACTGAGGGTCTTTCTGGAAAAGTGCTTGACAGAATCTATTATATTATGGATGAAACTGTGAAGTAGTTGATTAGTTTTGTGGCACTGAGTGGTATGGTTAATAAATAAGTTAGCCTGTGAGCCACAGAGAAACTTACCTCTGAAACACAGGAACTGGCGTCTTGGCTCCGCCTACCCCCTTAAGTCAGGACGGAGCCCCTAGGTCATGATTAATGCCGATGAGCAGGTTTCTTAACACGTTATTTAAAATGTGCGGCATCCACTACTTGCTTAGCAGTCAGTTGCCATCCACAGACACACATAGCTATCCTGTTCTCTGCCTAAAGCCAGAGCTTCCAAGAAATGCACTGCTTCCTTGTCCTGCCCATTAAATGAATAAATTCCAAGGAGTTCCCAGTATGGAGAATTCTTTGCTGCTGGAGCATATCACACAGAGCAGACCCATCTACCCACATTTCCAGCCAAACTTTGGGAAGAGCATGATGAGCTGCCTACCCCAGTGGACAGAACCTCTGCCAAGATTTTCATAAGCCCAAATATGGATAAAATCAGACTCTAGAGACTGTTGTTCCTTCCACCTATACTTTCCTGCTGGCTGGAGGAGCTTTGGTGTTTGCTTCTTGTCCTCAGCAAGCCTTGTCCTAGGAGACTAGGATGGGAGCCTGCCTCCTTCAGTTGTGCTAATGGTGGTAGAACAGTTCTAGGGAGATGGGGCAAGGGAATGAGTATATAAAAAAGCAAGATATATAGTAAACTAGACATGTGTAATGAAATGAATGTGAGAGATTTAGTAATGGAACCAGGAAATGAGCCCAAAGGACTGTGTCTATTGGGGAAGTCCAGTTAAAAGCAGTTGTTGTGATTAAATTATTAGGGAATTGACGACCTAATAAATTTGCAGAAAATGCAAGTTTATGGCTCAGAAACTGTATTCTTGTCTTCAGAACTTCATAGTTTGCCCTTTGAAACAAATACAAGAGGAGAAATGCTGCTATAAATTACATATGTTTCAATTAAAGTAGTATCTTAGCCTTTGAAATTGCTAAAACATAGGTCCCCAACCTTTTTGGCACCAGGGACCGGTGCTCCTATGAGAATCTAATGCCTGATGATCTGAGGTGGAGCTGAGGCAGCGATGCTAGTGCTGGGGAGCGGCTGCAAATACAGATGAATCTTTGCTTGCTCACCGCTCACCTCCTGCTGTGCAGCCCGGTTCCTGACAGGTCATGGACCGGTACCAGTCCGCAGCCTGAGGATCGGGTACCCCTGAATTAGAGTGAATGATGTGGCCAGTAAATTATATACAATTATATATTGCAGTTCATCCATTCTTCCACTCACCCATCCACCAATTACAGGTCTGCTCTGTGCCAGACTCTGTGCTGCAAATACAGCAATGAGCAAAGTAGTCAAAAATCTCTACCCTCTTGGAACTTATCTTCTCGTGGGGAGGCAGACAGAAAATTAAATAGCAGGTCAGAAAGTGATAAGTACCACAAAGAAAGTTGAAACAGTGAAAAGGGGACAGAAGTGTTGAGAGATTATAATTTAGATGAGGTGATCAAGAAATAACTCACTGAGAAGATGACATTTGAATAAAGACTTAAAGGCAATAAGGACATGAACCATATAAATATTTGGGAAAAGAGCATTCTGGGAACAGCCCATGGAAAGGCCTCAAGGAAGGAGCATGGTTGACATATTTGAGGAACAGAGAGGAGGCTAATGTGATTGGAGATGAGTGAATGAGAGGGAGACAGGTAGGCCATGAGGTCCAAGGTAACCAGGAAGTAGATAGTTAAAATCACTGTAAGAACTTGGACTTTAACTAGGAGTGAGCTAAGAAGCCACTGGAGGTTTTGAGCTAAGCAGTGACATAACTTGACAGATGTTTAACAGGAGCCCCCTGGCTGGCCTCATGTGAAATGGAATGGAGGTGGGCAAGGGCAAAGCAGGGAGCCTGGGAGAAGGCTCCTGCCTCAAGATATGGTGGCACCTTGTCCTGGTGACAATGAGGCTGATACAGTCAGGCTCCATCATTTTTTGATGTATCAGATATAGAATGTGAAAGAGAGATGTCAGGCAGATTGCAAAGCGATTGTGCCAAACAGCAATAAGAGTGGAATCCTCGTTTACTGATATAAAGACTGAGAGGAATTGGTGCCAGGCAGGAATATCAGGAACACCTTCTTGGACCTGTATGTTTGAAATGCCTATGTGATATCCAAATGCAGATGGTGAGTAGGCAATTCGGAATTCATCTGAGTCCAGGGGAGAGGTCTGGAACAGAATTGTAATTTGAGAAGTCAACAACGTATAGGAGGTATTTAAACCTGTTTGTCTGGATGAGATCACTTAGGGAGTAGTATAGACAGAAGTTAGATGAAGTCTAATAACATGGGCAAGTGAAGTTTGGAGGCAGGGTTGATGATAAAGAACCAGCAGAGGAGGATTAGAAAGGTATGGCAGAGAGACTGGAGGAAAGGCAAAGAAGCGGGCAGTGCTGCTGAGAAGGCAAGGTGAGCACAGGGAACTCATCATCAGGCTTAGCAAAGTGGCATCATTGGCACCTTGAAAAAAGCTGCTTGGTGCAATGGTGGCAGCCAAAACGTGAGGGCAGAGTCTTGTTCCATGAGTGTCTTAAGTCTGGAGACGTCTCACGATAGCATCAAGCATTGCTCTGACCTCCTGTTGTTGACACAGCCTAGCTGACAGCCATCTGAGAGTCTCCAGAAAGGGGAGAGGAGGCACATAATCCAGCCTTCCTGGGGCCCTGTGGGTCAGTGTCTAGAGCCCAGCCCTTCATTATATCCCCATCTGCAATTGGTTACAGATGGATTTGGGCGGGGTGGGGGGGTGGAGAAGAACATGATACTCAAGGGCCATTTCAGGGCTCAAAAGACAGAAGGGAGGCAAGGAAGGGGCACGCTTGTTCCGTGCTGCCCTTTGTGCCGCTTCCAGAGGAGGTGGCCACTTGGGTCTTGGCCTTCAAACCCCTCTCCTCTACGGTAAAAGACTAGGGTAATGTCGAGGCCTTTCCCCTCCTTACGAGCAGCAGCAAGCATCCCTTCTGAAGCCACCAATCACATAACAATCACTGCTGCACACAGGTCTTTGTCATCAGTAGAGATGCCCTGTTTTAAGACACAAGGCCCACTTTCTGGCTCAAATGTCGAGTCTGATGGAAGGCCAGGCATTAGAAGGAGAAGACACAAAGAGATAAAAGTGGGAATTTCTTCTTTCTTTCTCTTCCTCAAGATCAAAAATTTCATTTATTAAACATCTATCTATATAGAAATCTCTCATGTCATTAAGACAGTTTAAATGCAGTTCCAGCCCTCTAAAGCTTGCAGTCGAAGACAGACATGTATGTGGATGAGCATATGAAAGACAGACGGTGGAACCAAAACACTGAATTTCCACATAGATAAGCAGGATTAAATATTTACACCAGCAGTATTCAGTTATGTGACGCGGGAGCCATTTTTGCGATCATCATTAACGACATCGCCGCATGACTGCTGCCTGCCCTGCAGAGTCAGGGATAGTGCACATTTGAAATCGAGAAAGTCGATGGCTTGTAAGAGCTGCCCTTGAAAGGGCCCCATGTGGCTTAAGAGCAGTAATCTGAATATCACTGACTTACATTATATATGTGTCAAGGGCATGTGCATTATTATTTGAGCTTTTTTCTTGACGTTTTAATCAGTAGACTTTTTACCTGGGACTTAGCTCATGGCCATGGGTTGCACATCTAGATTTCTGTGACAGAATCCCACCAAGCATATGGCTCGGATGGCATGAGAAGAAACACTAACAGTTGTTTTCTCCTTGACTCCTTTCTTACTTTGCATCCCTGAGTTATCACATGTTACAGGGCCTTCCTGACCTTGTGCCACTCGGTGAGAGCAGACACCTCTTGCATACCCCAGCTATCTCTCTTGTCCCTCCCATTAACTTCCAGCTGGTGCTAATCAGAGCCCTAAAACTGTAGTGCTAGAAATTGCTGCAGAGATCAGGCGAAGTAACTAGTGCCCAAGACAGGGAACAACTCATCAGGACTAATTATTAGAGATGTTAGGATAAACTCAGGTCCCCCGAGTCCCCACACAGGACACTCCACCACACCATGGTGCTCCTCAAAGAAGCTCCTCAGAGGCCTCCAGACAGAAGCAATCCCCACCTCACCCTCTGCATTCCCATGACACTTAGAGCATGTCCCCCTCTTTGCATGTCTTCTAGGCTACAATATGAGGGTCACAGCCAACTGCCTTTGATTCATCTCTGTGTCCTTACTGCTGATACAGCCCATGTCTTGGGAATATTATCACACATATAAGTCAGATGACTACAAGAGTTTGTAAGTGCATGTCCACGAACAAGTTTTGGCAAAGCGCCTTCCTCCTTACCCTGAGCCAATGGAACAGGGAAGCCTGGACCATCACTGGACTTGAGTGGGCACCTCATCCTGTCTGTTCAGAAGTAACTTCTTCTCAGAGTGCTTTCATAAACACATCTGCTGTCCAATGGCTCTCAATCATTCCCTACTCTTGGAAAGTGCCATTTAAAAACAACAGGCAAATGGGCATGGAACCCGGGTAAGCAAGGACAACAGCAAGGGTAGGGAAATGGCACTGCCATGGGAAGGTGTTGGGAGCTCTTGAGAAATAAGAGGATGTCATGCCTTGCACACAGTGGCAATTAGTAGGGGTTGATACCTCTGGATGGAGCCCATGGGATCTGGTATTGTGTACAGTACCTCCTTGTGGGATCAGGTCAGAACAGGAACCCTGGCGGGGCTACTTCCTTGGGTAGCACATCTGCCTTTGGAACACAATCTGGCTTCTATACTGTCTGGCCCCATAAGTTTGTAGATGCCATTGTCCAGCCCGTGGAGCAGTGGAAGAGCTACCTGAGGCCATCGAATGTACAGCGAGAGGTAGGTGTGCCAACCTGGTCTCAGTAAGCTGCCACACATTTCTTAAAGCAAAACCAGCAGTAGGTAAATTTTTCTGACTTCGAGCTGTCAAGAAGCTGTTACACGCTTCTCACTGAATGACAGCTCTATGCTTCTGGAGAAGTGGAGAGGGGAAAGCCACATAGCATATTGACAGGAGACATTCATGGCCTGCCCACAACCAGCATTAGGTCAGCATAAAGGTACCTGCCTGGTCTGTTGAGTCGTAGGTTAACAAAGGCCTGTTCCAGTTCAGAAAGCACTTATGCCCACCTTCCCCACCCACACCTCCCACTCAGTGAGGCTCCCAGTTCACAGCACCCACTCAGGACAGAGGGAAGCTCTGCTTCATGCCTGCAGAGCCCAGAGCTACAAGGTCATGAAGCAGAACAAGGCAGGCAGGCTGCAGACACCGGCACACACTGGCTATGTCTTTAGGGGGGTATCCCAGGCCAAAAACTCTTTATCACAACAAGCTCCAGAATACAAACGATTATATTTATGGTGAGGAATATGGTCAATAACAGCTGAGAAAGGTACCAGAAGAGGGATTCTTACACCCTTTTTTAGATATCTGCCTTCGTCTTGGTTCATCTTTTACTGCATAATATCTGTGGTGAGAACGGAGCCAGCAAAGAGGGAACCCATGTAGCAGCGAGGATGTGAGCCAGTACTGTGCTGGGCAACACTATGGTTTCTGAGAGACACAGAGTGATCTGTGGAGCCACCAGACCACTCCTGCGGTGTGAAAAGGACAAGTGAACAGCGTTTGGGGATCACTGGCCAACCAACTGCCCAGTATGGACACAACCAAGAGGCTCAGCTCTTGACATCCTGAGCAAGGCTGGGAGTCCTCTGGGGTGCAGCCAGGAAGGCTCGCTTCTCCAGTGCCTGGAGGAGAGCACCCTCTGCCTTCCAGCTGGGGTCTCAGCCCAAACCAGTGTCTTCCCAGCCCTCCTCTCCCTTCGGGAGCCTCAGCATCTTCCCAGTTTCCAGGCAAGAAATCTCTCTTCTTCCCTCTGTCTCTTCCCTCTTTCCTCTTCTGTGATCCCTCCATGGTTATCAACTCCTACATTCAATCAATTGTCAGGTCTTATCAGTTGACTCCTGGAAAGTCCCTCTTACCTTCTCCCTCCTCCCCTCTCCTCCTCTGTTCCTTGCCTGCCCTGCTCCCCAGTGCTACTTCCACATACCCTGCACAATGTAGACAAATTTGTATTTCTAGAGTGACATGTCATTCCCTTGCACAAAAGCTTTAGCTATTTCTCCATAGCTGACATCTTCTCTCTGTATCACAAGCATCTCTCATCTGTCCCAGCCAATAGCTTGAACCATATCACTCACTGCTTTCCTCCACAGCAAAACCAGACTACTGCTGCTGTCTGGATAGGCCTGCTACTTCCTCATTTCTGGACCTTTGTTCATTTCACTTCCCCTTTCCTGGAACACCCTTTCCCTTCTCTGCCCAGCCTGCCAGCCTAGTACAGAGAGCACATTTCCATTAACACCCTTCCAGACCCTCACTCTCAGGACAGGCACTGTCAGCACTCTGGACCTTCCACCTGCCTCAGTACAGGTGGGGTTGGCCCAGCCCTCTTGTCATATAGAAAGCCCTTGGGAGGCAGAGAATATGCTTTACTAATGTTTTATTCACTCTCTCAGTCAGCATCCAGGATAGTGATTTATATTTAATAGACTTCTCCCCTCCAAATAATATTGAAGAATTGAATCCTCTTAGACTCAAGTGAATTAAGGTTTTATATCTAAATTCTTACCTACTTGGCCAAATACCCTTTGTCTAGTCTTCCTCATACTCATGGTAGGCCCTCAGAGAGTGTATTGTCATTGACAGTGTGGGTAGAAATGATTTAAAAGTTTAAAAAGTGGGCCTAAAAGAATAACTGGAAGGAGTTATAATTATAGATCCCTTAAAAGAAAAAGTTGGATGGTCAATGGAGCAAGGGGTGAGATCTTCATCACTCTTGCATTCTCTCCTTGAGGGGGAACCATTGTTCCATAGCTTGTGTGGAATCACATTTTAGATTCTGAGGTTGGACAATAGACACATATCAGCCTTCTGTGGGCTCTCCTGGCCTAGAGGACAGAGGCAGGACAGGGGCGTGGGCAGGAGAGGGAACATATCTTTTCCTTGCACGCAAGAGAGAGAAGACATAAACGATCTCATTTAATCCTCCCTAAGATCATCTCACGTGAGTACTAATATTCCAATTTTATAGAGGAACAGAAGCTCAGAGAAGTTAATTTGTTCATGTCATACAGCTCATATGTTGTACCTAACCTCAGGTAGGTAGGCCTTGGGTCCAGTTCTGCTGACTGTGTACCACACTCCTCAGTACCACAATCCCACCTTCAGTAATGTTGTGGCTGTCTTCCTCCTCCAACCAGAGAGGAACTGGAAGAGGGTTCCTCTGACCCCCAGCCAGAGTAGTGTCTTCATCTTTGTTACAGCATTTTTCACCCTCAGTCTCATATGGAAAACAGGGTGGAAGGAGGGAAGGAGAAGAGAGGCAGGAAAATCTATTCTTAAATGTTAACATAAAAGACATGAGTTTGATTTTTTTTTAACAAGGGGAGAGAGAAAAGATAAGTTTTATGATTATAAGAACTATGTTCAAAGCATGAAATCAAGTTATGGTATTATCTAGCCCAAGCAGACAAAAAGGTTAACAGACCAAAAGCCTCCACTGGGAATGGTTTAAGAGATGGTCTTGCTTGGAAGGAGGCATATCAGCCATAAGACTTACCAGAGGTTTTTTTCAGTCCAGGGCTCCTTTTGAACTGGATTAGAGGAGGGTGTTGGTCAATTGGAGTGCTCAGGAACGGAATATTCTAGCTCACCACCATCTACTTCCCTGCCTCAGCAAATACACCGTGAGGAATGTGCCATCATCTGCCTTTATGACACACGGTTGTGCAGGGCTATGGGGCCATCGCTTCTGAGCCTCTGATATCCTTAGGAGCTTCGGCAATATGGGAGCCCAGAGGGGGGGTCTCTGGCTAGGGACAGCCTCACAGGAAGCGATTCGTGTGTGGTGTCTTTGGAGAAGTGCTGTCACCTACCTGAATCTCAAACCCTTTGACAAATGGGTCTGCCCATTCAGCCTCACCCAGGGTAAGCACCCAATAAAGTGCCAATTTAATTTTAATTTAGTGCTTTGCAAACTGATTGACATACCTGGGAGCTGAGAGTAGGTCAGCAGAGGGATTGAAGGGGAGATGGACCATCCTAACTGTCCCTTTGACCCATTTCCTCCCATAATGTAACCGGTGCTTCACCTCTCAAAAGAGCCACCCATGATACAGTTGCCCTTGGCTCCCACCACCCACCCCTCCCCCACTTCCACATAAACACTGGGAGATAAAACCCCATGTCACAGCAAGATACATTATCTGTCAGAAGGCTGTTAGTGGAGGAAAGAGAATGACAGCTCCTGCCTCTGTCATTGCTTGCTGATGTGGAAAATTATCATATGGTAATGGAGAGAGATTAGCCACATGCTGTATTTCTATCATGGAGGCACGTGGCATGGGGCGGGGGAGCAGTACAAGAAGCACAGAAACTGGGATCCCTGGACATAGAATAGTAGACAGTTTTGGGGAGATCTGGAGTCACACACATTCCAGACTATCCTCTTGGTTTGAGAGACAATTGTACATTCACTCAACACATATTAAATACCAATTGGGCACCCAGAATACCAAGATAAATAACACAGCCTGTGTTCTAAGGGGACTTACAGCCTAGTTAAGGAGACAGATGCACAAATAAACAGGTTATAGCAATGAGTTGAAGCTATGAACATGGTATTGGAAAAATACAGAAGAAAGAGAATAGTTTCGAAGAGGGTGGAAGGGGCTGCTCACCTAGAGAATGATTCTTGAGGGAGGGCCACATCAGTCAGAGCAGGCTCATTGTTGTGAGCAGCCCTCAGATCGAGTCTCAGTCACTTCTTACAGTGAACATTATTTCTGCTCCACGGTTCACTGTTGGTTCAGTGTTGGTAGGAAGGGAAGTTCACCTCCACAGTCTTCAGGGACAAGGGCTCCTTCCCTCCACTCACTGGGCCACAGAGGTCTCCCTGGATCCCTGGATCTGGCCAGCAGAAGAGGGAAGGGAAATGGAGTGTGGAGGGGTATGTAGGAGGGTTTGGAGGCCAGGTCTGGGAGTGTGGCCATAGCTCTCGTCCACATTCCATTCGCCAGAAAACAGTTAGCAGCACCTCTTAGCTCTCTGGGCGCTGGGAAATATGGTCCAGCTGAGAGCCCAGGGCATATAAAATTAGGTTGAGTAGACATATAGCAGTGTCTCTGCTACTCTCTGATTGGTAGCAATTTATAGCCTAAAAGAATGAGAAAGGACTTTGTCAGCTGAGGGAGCTACATATGTAAAGTGTAGAAGCAAATAATAGGAGGAGGAGGAAGAGGAAGGAGAGGAGGAGGAATAGAGGAAGGGGAGGAAAGAAAAGGTTTCTTTTAGGATGCACAGGGGAGAAACCAAAGATAAAGCCAGAAAAGAAGACTGAGGCCTGGTCCCAAAGGGCTTCAGGTGTGGACTTGATCCTCTAGATGAGGAGGAGCCACCAAAGAGATTTAAACAGAGGTACAAGTTCACTGTCACAAGGTCACTGATTGTGTCCCTGATTGTAGACAATGGGTTGGAGGAAGGGAGAAGCTGGAAGCAGGGAGATCAGTCATTTCAAAGGCTGATACAGCCTGAAATGAGAGTCATAGGAAGGAATGCATTGGAAAGATGGCCTTCCACTGGCCTCCTGAATCCACTAGGACAAAGTCCCGGGGCTGGCAGACCCATGCGTCTTCGGGATAAATAACTCATGCTTCTCCAGACTTAGTGACCTGTCCCCTCTGAGGACTCCTCCTGGGAGCTGATTTGTCCTGCCTGTTAGCAGCAGGAGTTCTGTCATGCCTTTCATCTCTTGCTGTTCAAAGGCCTATATTCTATCTGTGACCATGAACACACCAACACACAATTCTTTCATTCTGAAGAGTACCACATGTAGAATTCCAAATGACTCTGCCTCATTTAATCCCTGCCTTCTGCTTAAGTGGCTTATGAAAAAAAGAAGTTGAGTAACAACCCCAAACATAGAGCTTTGGTGGCTCTATCCTCCAGGGTTATTTCATCAGACAGAAACACACATACCTCTAGTGATAGCCAGTGTCCCAGAGATTTATGCTCCCATATAATAGGAAAGACTTCCTCCTCTTAAAAACCCTAGTACCTGCTGTAAGTACTAGATTATTTTTCACTGAAGCCTCGTGATTCGAGGGCAGGAATGAAGCCTGTTCAGGAACAGCAGAGAGTTGCCTTAAGGTTGCTGCTCAGTAGAAGGGGGCTCCCTGGAGAGACAGACAGAATTCTTAAAGACAGAAGGAAAAATGTCAGTGTTAGCTGGGCCGAAGGCAGGGGAAAGAGGGAAGGCTAGACAGGGGAAGGCTGGTGCATTTAGGTGTTATTCCTGTCTTGGTCTGGGCTGTTATAACAAATTACCACAGACCATGTGGCTTAAACAATAGACATTTCTTTTTCACTGTTCCAGAGACTGGAAGTCTAAGACCAGGGTGCCAGCAGGGTCAGGTTCTCGGTGAGGGCCATGCTCTTGCCGTGTCTTCACATGGAGGAGAGAGAGCTAGCTGGCTCTCTGGCCTCTTCTGATAAGGCGCTAATCCCATTTGTAAGAGCTCTGCCCTCATAACTGAATGACCTCCCGAGGCTCCACCTCCAAATACTATCATATTGAGGTTAGGGTTTCAACATGGGCATTTGGGGGCAACACAAACAATTAGCCCATTGCAGTGATCTTTCTGTAGCCCTGTGCTACGCCCTGGATTCCTTCTTTAGCCAAGTAGATGGCTCCATCACAATCAGAAAATTGCAGGATCATAAAATACTGGGGCACACTGGGGTCCCAGGTCCCTGAGTCTGTCCCCCAACCCCCGGGCAGGACCGTGCACCCTCCAGCTGTGCCTCGCCTCCCTGTCCATGCTGCTGGGGCTCTTTCTGCAGAGCCTCATCTCTTATCAACTGGTTTGTTTTCCGAAGGCAGAAAAGGGCAGATTTCCTCCCCCCTCACTGTGCTTCCAGATTCACTTTCTCTTAGAGATCATGCAGGTTTGAACACTGTCTCAGGACAAAGCACGGTAGGAGCTCAAAGGTAACATAACAGGAACTAGACAAGGACCTCCGGAACAGAACAAACAATTTTGTTCCTTTCCAAACACCTGACTTCAAGCCTAAACTTGGACTTCACTGAAAAGACCATAAGTTTTCTTCTTCCTACTCCCAGTTTGGATCCAACACTCCCAACAGGGCCAACACATGCAGTGACAGTCAGCATCACCACTCCTCAAGGAGAGGACAAACAAGTAAATATGTTTGCACTCAAGACCCTTGTCTCAAAATATAGTCCATGAATGAACAGGCTTCTGTGAAGGTCATGGAGGGAGACCAGAGTAAAAGAGTAGAATGTCCTATCCCGGGTGACATCTCCAGACAGCCTGAGAGAGAAAAAGAAGAAAAAGAAAGATTTAACCACTGACTCAGACTCATAAAAATATATAGCCTTTCTTAGAATGTATATTTAGATTTAATTCATATTAGTTCATTAGACTGACCAAAATTACCACCAGCAAAGAGATCTGGAGTAATTTACTAGACAGAGCTTTGAAAGATGTTTAAAGGTTTATCCTGTCCAAAAGTATATATTTAAATTGTGATAAGTTTTTTCAGTGTTTTTTTTTTATAAATAAGAATATTAAGATATTTTTAAAATATTTAGACAGAGGAGCCTTTGATGCTCCCTAAATCATGTTCTAAAAATTATTTGCCAAGTGTAAAGCTGGTTCTGACTAACATATTCTTAGTCTTATTCAGAGGACTTCAGAAAGTGCCTCACATGCAAGAACACAAGCATTTCAAGATTAGAGGTCAAGAGAGAATAAAAACACAGGCCAAAGCTGTTAAAGAATTATCACAACTTCACTGGAACTTGTTTGTGCCTTTACTTGGGGGTGATATAAGAGATCTGTTCTCAGCAACTTACTGACAAGGTGAAAAGCTCTAATTAGAGGCTTGACAGGCTGGCTTTGAGGGGAAAAGCTTTTGTTTACCTTCCCAATTCCAAGCTTCAGTTTAACCTGTCCAACTGTTTTATCTCATTTCAATGACTCATGAGATATGATAATGGTATCCAATAATGGGCCAGTTATTACGTTAACAAAATTCTCTGAAAATAACACCACGACCACTACCACTACCACCACCACCACCACCACCACCACCACCACCACCCTACACATACACACTACACATAGGCATGAAAAAATTTCTTGTCAGGAATGTTCAGAATTAGAGTCTCATTGTGTTCAGTAATGCTTGCTTCAGCCCTCTAGAAGTTTGGCACAATGTTTGCTGTGCCCTAGAGACAGAGAAAAAGGTCCCTGCTATCATCTGAGGGGAGAGCATCTGATTGGCGTGAAAAGTGATGCCAGTGGTAGAGGGTTCTAGCCCCCTGGACCCACAGCTCGTTCTGCCATTCTGCAGTGACTGGGAAGTTGCAGTGGTCAGTTGCTGACTATCAAGCTGAGCTGAGCACCCTAGGTTCTCACCAAGATCTCAACCTTTAGTAAAAATTATAGAGCTTCTTGAGCTTCCGTGATGGTATAAAATCATTTCTAGTAATTATAATTTCCATAATCCCTTAATAGATTAATACTATTACCTATTAAATCATACCCCTCGATTATACGAGTTGAGAGTATAGCACTATGAGATGAATGACACTCATCATTCTCCCCTAACAGGATGCTGGAGTTTGGGGTTTGATCATATATGCTATAGGGGAATTCAGAGAAGCCAGAGAAAAAAAGGCCACCTGACTTTCAGGCCTTACTCAATAACCAGTTGGCAATTTGCCTCTCTCAGTTTCCTCATTTGTGAAGTGAAGGGTTGGATCAGACAGCTGCAAAGACCCCTTCCAGCTCTGTGCTTTGTTTCTGTAGTTTTAAGTTGACATGCGTTAGTTTTAGCCCTAATAGTCTGAATCAAATCTTGATCATTCTAGTCCATCAGACTCCAGAGAAATTTAGTTGAGTCAGAATCCTGCCGTCCCCAGACTCCTGGAATTTGCACTGGATCTCCCGCAGGAATCCCTGAATCCTGAAAGCCAGCCATCCTTCCACAGACCCTCCTGACACCTACGTACACTCTGCCCTCCCTGCCTGGAAAACCCAGCTCCACCTTCAGAACTGCCTTTAGAACTGGCCCCACGACAAAATCCACTTCAGGCATCCCTTCCCTTTCTACCTTCTCTACATTCAGTGCCTCCTCCTCTCTTCACTTCCTCCTTTGTACTCCCAGAATATCCATTCCATGCCTGCATAACAGTACATATTGTACATGATCTATTGTACCTGCTTATTTATCTGTCTTACACCGTCTGCTGGGTTGTGCACCTCATGAGGGTGGGAATTTTTGCATTCCGTCACCAGCACAGAGCCTGGCAGATAGGCAGTCAATGAATATTGTTTGGAAAAAGGGTGGGAATTTGGGGGTGGGGGAGAAGTGAGGTCTTGGCCTAAATGTCTTTGGAATTCTACCACTGGGAACAGATGACTTAGGCCTGTCTTGTCACTGTGTCAGATCTAAAATAAGATAGGGCCCGATCTGGTCCAGCAGAGAATATATAATGAAACAGACACAAATTAATTCTTCATCTTCCATTTCTTGTCTGTCAATATTTCTTTCTAACGTCTGGGAGAGGACAGGAGTATTCTGTGTTGTTTTACTTCATGTACTCACCTCTCCTCCCCTTTCTTCTTTAACTACATCCAGAGAAGTGTCAGAGAGACCCTTATTTTATTTCTCTCTCAGTGAGGCCAGCTAGCCAGCTAAGACTGGCAGTCAGGAAGTAGTTAAGAGAGTACCAAGAATAAATTCCTAGCTGCTTCTTTAGGAATGGAAAGCTGAATACGTTTAAGGCTTGAAAAGGTCAACTGCCTTCCAGAGGTTTGCGGGGGCAGAGGTTTGATTTCATCCATTATGTGGTCTTTGGCATAATGTTCATTTCGTTTATTAGCTACAGTGGAGACTTATGGAGTAAACGTTATCACAAGCAGAGACTTAATGAGATCTCAACTGTATCTCCTGGATGTAGTGGAAAGCAACGATTTTGGTAATAAATAGAGAACAGCATCTAGTTTGTAAATTCCTCTTTCCGTTGCTAAGTTTAATCAGATCAGTGAAACTGAAGGGAATTGTTGATGACCAAAAATTATTTTCCATGCCTTACTCCGGCCAGGAAACATTACTGCTAATGGAAATGGCATGTTGCTCTGGCAATGGTAGGGGATGACATTTGTCATTAGTCTAATCCAATTGTTGCATGTTAAAAAATATATTTAGACCAAAATCTATTTAAAGCCAAACTGGAACTGAGGCTCCATGTCACTGTTACTAGTGTCACTGGTTCATAGAAGAAAAATTCTGTCCAAATAAGCTACAGAAGTCTGTAGCAGTGGCCATCCTAAAAGGGCCCATGAGCCATGTGATCTTGTCCTGACCCAGTGGAAGCATCCAGCGTTAGGCTGGGTAGACCACCATGGTGCCCAGGTTGTGGTCACAAATACCCTTTTCTGACATGGCAGAGGGCAGGTTAGAAGAACAGAGCACAATCTCTGGCGGGTCCCTGTTTAGTTTAGGGTTAAAAAAAGAAAGAGGCACAAAAGGGAGACTAATGCAGCTATCTTTTTCCCAGTTGTGCTTAAATACTTTTTCATGATTAATCATAGTTAAAGATTTTTACAAATTACCTTCTCACAAGTTGCTAAGTATTTCCAGGGCAGGGCCCATGTCACAGTAAGTTACTGTTAGCACACAGTAGGAACTTCATGAATATTTTATGAAAGGACTTTACAGCAATGACGAAGACATCTGGGACATTGATAGCCCCAAAGGGAACATGGTTAACTTCGGCCATCCTTAGGGACTGGCCTCGAGAACACATATATAACCACCAATAAGATTCAAACTCCAGATGACCTTTTCGATGCAAAACAAGTGATCCTAGGGTTCTCTTCTTTGGCCTGTGTTTTGTTTCTCCATTCTCCAATAAATATATACAGTATCCAGGCATTCTACACACAGACTATTATTCTTGAATATTATAGATGACAGCTACCACTTATTAAGCACCTCCTCTCACTCATATTATCTTTAATTTTCACTTAACCTTCCAAGATTGGTATTATTAGCTCTATATTTTTAGATGGAAAAGATAAGGTTAGAATAATTTGCCCAAGGCCAGACAGCCAATAGGAGGCTGAGCCAGGACTCACACCAGGGCTGTCTGAAGACAAAGGCAGAAAAGAAGTAAGCACAGAGAACAAGGTAGCCCCTGAAATACCTGCTGATAGGAAGGTAGTGGGTGAGGGGAGGAAGACCCTGGAGAGGAAGTCAGGAGACCTGGTTCCTAATCTCAGCTCTAATACTCCGTGACCTTGAACAAACACTTCCCTCTCTGGGCCTCAATTTCCTAATATGTAAAAGTAATACTCAAATAATCTCCGGTTTTCTATAAACTCTTGAGCATTTTGATCCCTGAGAACTCTCTCTGGTACTGTCTTTTTCTTTGATCCTATATTCCACAAGTGATGGGTGGCTGGGCCAGGGAGAAAATGTCCTTGTTTCGTAGACACTGGCTCTCCCCTATTTGGCTGGGCGGCAGGTGACTACAAGGGAGAAAGTATTCTGTACATAAGAACCCTGAATGACCTCTCTCCAGCATCTGCCAGGTGACTTCATCATGGCCCATACTCCTCTGCTCTTTTCCCAGAGCCAATATCCTAATAAATTGTCTTTGCCTTGGATGAATCGAATGGTAGAATCTCAGCTCCAGAAAGTGTCCAGAGGCTCCCTCCTTCTCCCCTCAGGTCCCCATCTATGCATGAAACTCCTCTACAGCATCTTCCCCGTCTTCGTTTAACACTCTGTGATAGAAACTCACCAGGTCACAAGAAATCCCTTCCGTTTTTGTGCAACTCCAGTTGTTAGAAAATTCTTGCTTCTAAGCTGACACCTGGGCTGTTTAACTTCCAAAAGGCTGGTCTGAGGTGTCATAGGTGCAGTGGGTGTCCTCCCAATGGCACTGTTAAGTATCCTCACTTGGCTAATGACTCCCACTAATTGCTTCTCTGTCTCTGCTGTCCCTCCTGCCTTATCTTCCTATTAGGGGTGTGCTTTTGAGATCATCACCCACCTCTTCTCATCATTCCTCTGAGTAACTTAGGAAGAAAGCCTTGAGCTGTTAAAACGATGTGTTCTCCCCAAACACTGAGCTGGTGCTGAGAAGGGCCCTGGAACTCAGGATTCCTGACTAGTACGTAGAGTTTCCATGACACCTCTCCACCTGCCTCTCTCTCTCCTTCTCGCAGCCCGTTGATGTTGCCCCTCTTTCCTCACCACTGCTGACCTCTGGGATTGGTATCTCCCATCTGCAAAGAGGCTCACTCTCCCACAGTATTACTTGAATTTTTTTTTTAAAAAAAAAAGACCACTATCTCCTTTTTGCTTTCCCCAAATCAGACAAATACCCTGTCTTCACACCTTTTTAGCTAACCATCAGATAAGGATTACTCCTGCACCACAAGCAGCAAAAGCAATAGAGTTGCTTAAATCTGCCCAAGATCCCTATGCCTCTACTCTACAGACCTAGTAACACCTGCTCATCATACAGTCCACACAACCGACACCCCACTTCCTTACAGGAAAATCCTGTTCCATATCCCACCCACCAGGACCATGACTCCATCCAAAAACCAGAACCTCTGTGTTCTTCCCTTCCTTACGGGCTTCCTGGGCCACCGATCCTGCAGCA
>NW_006443138.1:30697361-30711382 GCF_000325575.1 Pteropus alecto
AGCAGGAATCCTCATGGACTCTAGGACTCAGAGGGGAGCAATAACTGGAGACCCAGGTGAACCCAAGGTCGTGCCTCCTATTCAGAGTTGATTTCTGGAACACTAGCATTCCCACTTTCTGCCAGCGCCTCCAGGCCTTTTGCTTGTTAATGACAGTGGTCCCTGTTCTCTAGGTTTCAAAAGCCTTTTCTCTCTTCGAAAGGAAGAACAGTCAGCCTCTCTAACTAGCCCAACTCTCCTGAGAAATTCCGGAAGAGTTCTAAGATTAAGGAAAAGAGGGAGGAGAGATGAAGGGTGAATAATACCTTTAATTCAGAGTCAGTCATAAAAGGAAGAATCTGGAGAGAGAGGCTGCTCAGTAGAATAGTAAAAGTGACATTGTCTGGCATTAAAATCCATTTCTTCTTGCATGTTTGGTTTGAGGTTGGTTTCTCCTTCTCTGTGCCTGGTTCAGAGTCACCCCAGCGGCTGTGGACATGAGCAGGCACTGCCTGCCAGTGGCCCTTCCCATAAATAGCACAGGAGGGAGAGAGGAGCCTTGAGTGGGTAGCTGACCATGCATGTTCCAGTGCCCACTCTAATGAAACTGAAAGAATGAAACAACGCTTACCCTGGCCCCAATGCAGACATGTGCATCCCTACCCCTCTCTGAGGGTAAAGGAGAAGTAGAAGGAAGCTGCATGAGACATGCGTGCTCTAGTTCCACCATTATTTGTGGCATGCCTCCCATGGCTCCAGCAGAAGTTACAAGTTCTACTCCCAGCCCTGTAGAACTTCCCATCTGGTTACCCAAGGAAGATGCCATGCTTCCTGAAATTATTGGTGGACAGGCAAGGATAAGAGAGTAGAGCAGGGAAGGGCAGGTGAGGTTGGCAAAGTGGGACAGGGAGAGCCTTAACTCTTACATCCATTCCTGAGCAAGAGTCAGAGGTACATGTGGCTGGGGAAGCAACAGGGAGCAGAGGACAGAGACCTGTGTCCTTGTCCCAGCTCTGCTCACTTGAAACCTCAGTTCCCTCATCTACAAATTGTGACTGAAGACACCTTCCCTGGCTGTTTCCCCAGGTGGTTCTGAGGATTAAATGAGGTAATTTCATGAATGCTCCAGCACCACACAGTGCCGTACCCTTTTCTATTGAGCGGAAAAAGCACCATGTGTATACCACAGTTCTACACTACATGGTACATGTTTCCGGAAGAAGCTGCTGTGTAGTGTAAGAGTCTCCATGGAGGCAATAGGCCTTGGAAGGAAAGAGGGTCTTGTGCATGCCCATAGGAGGTCCCAACCGGGCAGGTCAGGTGGAGGTGTACAGTACCTGGCAAGCACCATGCCTATGTTAGGTCTTCCATAAGAATGGGGTCAAACCAAGCTGACCAAAAGTGGTATATTCTGGAGGCCAAGAGTAGAGAGTAGAGCCAAATGCTTGAACCAGAGGGTGAATGTTGGGTAGAAATGGAAAAGGAGTTTGGATAGGCAGAGTGAAACCAGATTTCAGAGGGCCTTGGGAGATAGGCTGAGGATTCTAGGCAGTAAGTGATAATGATGTGATGTGAAGAAATGATGCTGAGGAAAGACCCATCCAGCAGATGAGAGAATTCAGTATAGGTTTCAAGTACCCCTTCCCCCTGCCCTCCCTGTCCCCCTCTCAAACAGTCAACAATCTGGTGTTTCATCACACAGAGAGCTCCTTGCTTATAAATGTCAGCTTCTTTTTTCCAAGATAAAAGAAATCTTAGGAATCTCCTCTTGAACCCCCAGCAAATGCTTGAAAACATCCAGAAATGAGCAACTCCTAGTGTCTCAAGGTGCCCAGGTCATTTTGGAAATGCTTCTTACATTAGGGCAAAATCTTTGCTCCTTCGATTCGCATTCTTTGATGCCTATTCCTTATAGAACTACTCTAGGCAGGCAGTGTCTTCCTCCGACATGAAAAAATTTCCAGGTATTTGAAGGAAGTGATGAGGTCTCCCAACCTACCATATCTAAAATGAACCTTTCCAATTGCTTCATAGATCGTGGCGCGCAGCCCTCACCATCCCAGAACTCTGCCTCTGGCTGCTGCTCCTCTTTGTCTGTGGCCCTGTGCTCTGGCCATCTGTCCTAACAGGGTCTGACTGATGCAGAGGAGGGAAGCACTGCTTCCCCAGGTCTTATCCCACACTGGTGAAGGACTTCTCAATGAAAGATGAGGGCAACTGAAGTAGCAAGGTAGACCAGGTAAACTGCATCCTTGGTCTTGCAACCAGGTCAATAGGGAGGAAAATAACAACTACTTGTATCCAGCAGGCAGAGTTGGGAGATTAATTAAAGGAAAGGACTTGCCGCAGAAGGGGGCAAGCTGATTGATATTCTGACAGCTGCCCATAAACTCATGCATGAAAGTATGAGGCTGAAGAGGCACCATGGGGTTGGGAGCTAAAGTGACTCACTCCACATAAATGGCACTGATGCAAGCAGCCTAGAAATGTAAGGCAACAATTTACTTGCATGCTCAAAAGGAAGGCAAGGCTGGGACCTTTCTGAAGAAGTACTGCTCCTTGCTCCAATAACTGCCCGCACCCCACCCCCACTGTGGCTACCTGCATCCTTTGAGATTGTGCTGGGGCCTGTAGGACTTCCTTGCAGGAAATATGACCTAGGTCAAAATTATCTTGAGCAGTAGAAGCAGTGAAGTGGAAAACAGAGCCCAAGAGAAAAGAGAAAATGAGAGTGGATTGCGAGCTCTGTGTAGCTGTTGTCAACAGCAAAGAATAGGACACAACATATAAAATTCACCCATAGAAGAACTTTTGAATTCCAGACAGGGGAGGGAGGCTTGAGCCTATGCTCATCTGTGATGACCAAGGGTGGGCTTTCAGCCTCTCTGTGATGTAAGTAAATGCGAAGTGGAAAAAGACATAACCAAGTGACAGAAGGAGGACTAGACCTCTACCACTAACTAGCTGTGTGACCCTGGGCAAGTCACTGACACCCTCTGGACCTTAACATTCTCATCTGTGAAATGGAGAGCTGGCCTACTTCTAGCCCTGCAATACACTTGTGATTCAGATCTCTGTTTTGCAGTGTGGAGACTGAGCCACAGAGGAGTAAAGTAACATATCCAAGGTCATATAGCTCCAAAGCCACAGAGCCAAGATTCAAACTCAGGTCACCTAGCTCCAGAGCCCGTGCTCCTAACCATGCTGCTCTGCTTCCTGCTTCTCCCTCTTTGCCCAGAAGAGCTGGCAGGGAGGCCCTGGGCATGATTATAAAATAAGTGGCTTCTCTCCCCCAGATCTCCACTTGCACTTTCTGCCTCTCTTCTCCTCCTAGTGGTATAAGCACATCTTTAGGACTTTCTAGTTCTCTCTTGTGATTAGGAAAGGGTTTTATAAATTAATCCAGTATATGTAGTTGCTAAGAGGGCTGACTTAGTGTACCATCCACCACAGTTCAAATGCTCGATCTTTTTAGTTGCTTACTTTGAATAAGTGACTTAATTCTCTAAGCCTCCATTTTCTGATCCATAAATTGAGAACATGTAATTGGAATAGATGACCCCTCATAGGATTATTTTGAGGTTTGAATCAGTTAATGTATGTAAAGTGCATAGAAGAGTAGCTGTCATGTAGCAAGTGATCAAAAAACTGAACTATTATTATTAAGATAGAAATGACTGCTATTACTATTATGCATCTCAAGAATATTTGCACTCTGAGAGCACCAGATCCTAAAATGAAGGAATTACTAGTAGACATCACTGAACTGGATTGGAGAAAGATTGGGGACACAAGTCATCCTCTGTCCCCTTCGTATCGTACCACATGGGTGACCATTTACTGCTAAACCTGACCTTGGGAACTAGAATAATGTCCTCTCTCCAACTTAAAAGTAGTTTTATGCCTAAAATTATCAGTGTTTTCAGTGAGCTGTTTTTCCTTGGGCGTGTCCAACCCCTTCTATGTGATCAGCTGTCCTGTTTTCCCCATAGTCCCAAGGGCCTGAGAATGTTCCCCGCTGCCCAATCATTCCTAATGAAGGTGGGGTGGGGGTGGGAAAGGAAACAGAAAGGGACGTGTGTTTGTTGCAGCTGAAGTTCCTTCCCCTGCCTCCTCCTGCACTGCCCACCTCCCCTCGACCCCACACCCACCCCCCCGAATAATAACTGAAGCGTTGACTCAGTGGCACCACAATCATGAAGAGAAATTTTCTGCTTGGGAGCACTGGATGTTTATGGCCTGCTGAGAGCACAACGACCCCAGTTTTTCTTTTTTGGATTTTAGCTGCGGAGCAAGGGCAGGCATTTGTGCCTCCTCTCAGTTTATAGCAGTAATAATAATTATGATGATGGCACATCATGCTTATATTGTGCCTTTTTAATAAGGCCACTTTATTTGGCTTCTTAATATTTAATTCTGTTTTATATTTACTTTCCGATGGCTTAAAATCAACCAGGTTTTAATTGCTTATGTGGAGGAAACCATGCTGGGCCTGAGCTGGCAGGAAGTTGTTGAGATGGCTCTGAAGGCTGATGGCCCCTTTCTCTGTGACCTTTCAACCCAGACAAAATGAGTACCATTTTGTTTTCTCTCTTACCATCTCTTTCCTCTTTTATTCTGAAATGTGCTTTTCTCCTCTCCTACTCTTCTTTCTGTCCCTTATAAGAGACCTACAATTCATCATCTAGTTCAGGTTACTTATGTAAGAGACGAGGAAAATGAGACCCCAAATTATCACGTGACTTATCAAGGGTTTGGAGCTGTTTATTGGCAAGGCCAAGGCAAGGACTCTGGCATTTTCTAGACTGCCAGTACTGGGGAGATTCCTAAGACTCTGAGTTGGATAAAGACATATAAGGAGCTCTTTCACCCATCATCTTGAGACTACCTAGCCTTGTGCTTGATCTGTCAAACTGTAGAAAAGTAGTAAAGAATAATTTCCCAAGTTATTTTTTCTGCAAGAGAAAATTAAATTTGATGAACTATAACACAGTTCCTCCCAAGAGAGCCTTCTGGGGCAATAACCACCACCAGAATGTTTGATTATGTTCTGCCATGAGGCTAAAGCAATCCCGTGATAATACCCTATATCACTAGTTCTTATCAATAATTCAACCAGCAAATTTTCATTTGAGCAAAGTTATTCTGGAAGTTGCCTGATGTAGCCAGGTAAGCTCTGAACTCAAAGACAGTCATTCTCTGCCATTTGCTAGTTGTCACTTTCAACTGTTGGGGGTTATTCTTCACCTGCCAATCAGATAATTCTATCTACCTTACACACTCAGGTAGACATGTAAACTGAGTGATTTGAGGAGAGGCTTTGAAGATACAGGCAGGGTTTAAGGAAGTCAGCAAGAGATAGTGCAGAACTCAGGACAGCACTGCTGGGGGTGGGGGCAGGGAGGGGAGGTCTTACCACCCCAGGCCTGAAGGGACAAAGTGAGGAAGCAGTTCATAGAAGTCAGAGAGGGTAGTTATAAGGAAAGGGCCATGTGACAGACCTGTAGCCCTCAGCAAATTGCACCAACCTGCATGCATGTGCCAGAAGAGTGAAGGACCCTGCCTCACTCTCTTCAGGCCTCACAGACATCCTGCTGGTGATTCCCATTGGCCAACCCAACAGGAAGCCCCAGCATAGGAGAGCTTACTGATGCAGTTTACAAACTCAGCCTTCTGGATACAGGACATGGCAGAGAGGGATGGAGAGTACAGCTGAAGGAGAAATCCTCAAGATGTCCAGCATATAGGAATACCCTTAAAATTCTGTGAAGATAGAAAGTGTTGTTATAGTTCCATATCCAATAGCACTAGGATCTGAAAGGGAGTTCAGAAAATTCTAATATAAAGTCTCTGGCCTTGAGAAAGTCATGATTTAGTTAGGGACATAAATCTAATTCTTGTACAGCAAACTATAAGAAAAACAGATTTAAATTAGTTGGTAATATTAGCAAATACTTATAGCACTTACCATTTTACAGAGTTATTTTATAAATATTTCACTTAATTCTTGCCAGAACCTTTTAAAATAAAAAGTATCATTATCTTCTCTTTTCGGATAAGGAAACCTGACCTCAGAAAGGTCAAATAACTTCAAGTTACAAGGCTAGGAGAGGATGGAACTAAAACTTGAATTCAGGTTTTTATTTATAATTCTCACAGATCCCAGTATTCCTGCAGCTCAGAAGAGGGGACTCAAGGGCAGTGGCTAGTCCCGAAAGCCTCGACAGGCTAGAACTGGACCTCTAGGAATGGGCGAAATTTGAATAGTTCAAGAGTCAACACACTTTTTTTCTAAAGGGCCAGTTAGTAAATATTTTAGGCTTTGCATACCACATAGAGCCTCCACTCCAACTATTCAACTCTGTTGTTGTCATGTGAAAGCAGCCATAGTTCACACCTAACAAATGGGCATGGTTGTGTTCCAGTGAGACTTCATTTACAAAGCCAGTTGCAGTCTGGATTTGGCCCAAGGGCTGTAGTTTCCTGACCCCTGGAATATATGCAGGGGAGATGGACAGACAGTCCAGGAGAGGGCATGATATAGAACATATACAAAAGCCCAGAAGTTGGAATAAAGATGGCACATTCAAGGGATGATGAGGAGGGTAGCCTGACTTGGGCAGAGTTTCCACAGGAAGTAATGGGAATAAGGATGAACAGATAGTGCTCTAGTCAGCTAGGGCTGCTCTAACAAAGTGCCACAGACAGGGAAAATTAAACAACAGAAACTTACTGTCTCACGGAGGCCAGAAGTCAAAGATCAAGGCATGAGCAGGGTGGTTCCTTCTGAGAGCTGTGGGAGACAGGTCTGTCTCCCTGGCTTGTAGAATGCCATCTTCTCCCTGTGACTTCACATCATCATCCCTTTATAAATAGCTGTGTCCAAATTTCTTCTTCTTATTAGGACACCAGTCAGATTAGATTAGAGCCCAACCTCGTGACCTTATTTTAATTTAATTACCTTTTTAAAGACTCTCTCCAAATACAGCTCTGAGGTATAGGGGTAAGGACTTCAACATATGAATTCCTGAGGGGACGCCTTCAGCCATCACAGATAGGATGGAGTCAGATCTCGGGGAGTTTTAGATTCCAGATTAGAGTCAGTGAGGTAGAAAATTAGGAATCTTTTTGCTTGTTAGCCAGAACTCTGATAATGCTTTGAGAAAGTGAATACTTATTATACCACTCATATGCAAAAAATAAATAAATAAATAAATAAAATGAGCACCTGCCAAGTAAATGGCAAAATAAATGTCACAGTTCCATCCAAGAGTACATGGAAGCCTGGGCAGTTGGATCCCAGCAGTCTGGCTGACCCAGGAGTCAGCCCATTGGCTCCATATGGCACTCCACAGTACTGGAGACATTAAGGTTGGATGAGAAATGCCTTCATCTACTGCCTGGGATGTCTGGCCCTGATACACCAACCATCTTCCGACAAAGGAACATAAAAGATTGACAGCAATTGATGAGTCATCTGACCTTGGGTAGTGAGGCCATCAGCTAAGTTTAAGAATGAAGACTGGGCATTTCTCTTAGCAAATCTCAAGAGAGGCCAGCTATTCTTGCTGACGGTAACAATAGGGCATTGCAAAGCCTCATTCCCCAGGACAATGTCAAAGCTGTCTTGGATGACCAGAGATTTCGGAACTGTGAAGCTTTCTGCATCTCTCCCCAAGTTCATTCCTTGTTCTCTCAATGGAGCTTTGCTGCAGTGTCACTCAGTTGATGATGACGTGTGAAAAGATCTGAGACAGAAGGCCTCAAGAAGCAAGGCCTGCTATTTTATATGTGGATGGTTCTCCACATATCTCTTCCGGCCTCAGGAGTGGGAAGTAAGGGAGGGAGGGAAGGAGAGAAGAAGAGGAAAGAGAATAAAGGAAGGAATACCTAAGAAGATTTTGCTTACTATTTCCTTTGTTGATTGATTGCTAAGCAACCTTAGTGACTTCCTTTTTCTTTTATCAAAATTGAAGTTACTCTTACTCTCAAATCTTAGCCCTTTCTGAAGTCATTTTTTATTCATTTGAATGAGGTTGGCCATCTTTGGGCACACGTATTGCATCGGTTGCATCATAATGGCTATAAGAGATCTAATTTCTGTTTTGCGGAAAACATGAGCATTAATGCACTGGAACAGTCTGGAGCAGACTCACCACTTGGAGATTTGTTTTAAGCAGTCTTAGGACCTGACTGGAGACAATCACTAGTTTTATAGAGAGGGTTATGTGCTGTGAACCTATTCTTTCTCTGTTGACCACAGCTGCAGAAAGACTGGCCAGCAGAAAACAGCAGCCATGTTTTCCAAGCATTGCCTGGTATTTAATGGAAGATTCCTAAATTTTAGTGAATAAACCCTCAGAGGGTTTGCAAACCCAGACATGTCAGGGAACACTGATCTTCACAATGGCTTAGATCTAGTGCTCCTCTCCCAGCACAATTCATATGATTTCGAGTTTCAGGAAATTATTTTGTGTCAGAAGTGACTTATGATAATTCTCCCAGGATCCACACAACTATTCTCCCAGAAAGTCAGGGGATGCATTGATTACTGTAAGTCAAGAACTGTGTACCTCTCTTGAGACACAGAAATTGTTCTAGTAAGTACCATTCACTCAAGAGTTGCTACCAAGAGTAGATGTTTGGGGAAAAGACAACATTAATCAAGATGTAATCAGTTGTCAGAAAGATGGAGTCTACACAACTCATTGTAGCTGTTGGTGAAATTACTAAGTATGTAATTGTTTTATCCACCACCTGCAATGGCAGCTGTTAATTATTTTTTAATGAAAATCTCATTTTCTTTTGGAATCTTCTCAGCAGAAGCCAAGGGAGAGGAGAGCCCAGAGACCCAGATTTGATTCATAGTACCAAGTACCAGTGAACTTAGAAAGTTAGAAAACTAACTTCTCTCTAGCATTCTTCCTCAGCATTCTTCTTCCTAAATCCATTCAATGAAGCACATTTCATTCCACAGAGGGCGTATTGTCATGACATTGTCCACAGGTGAGCAGGCATCAAGCTTCACTTCTCAGGGCACTGAGTGAGTGGCCTTTAGAGGAGAAGTGCCCTCAGGCACCTGGGTTCTTTGCCATTTTTCTGCCTTGGTTTCCAACCAGTGCATCATCTGAGTGTTCAAAGGAGGAGTCAGGCTGTCCATCTAATCCCCAGAATTAGTATTTAGCATTTATAATTCTCAACTTTCAACTGTTTGGACACTCAGTTTCCAAGAAGGAATCCAAGTCCATCTCTCCAGGGCAGCAAGTCCCTTAAAGAATCAGCTTTGATCGTGCTGTCTAATCTCTTAGTAATAGGGGCACAACTGCATCTTCACCACATGTGCTTATGGAATAAACTATCACAAATTAACAGGCACTAATATGTTAATGTACTGCTCCTTCCAGATGAGATATTTTAATTTCATTTCAACAAGAAACCTTCAGATATATAACTTCATCTGAAAGAGCAGATCTAGCGGAGACTACTGCCTGCCATCAAGAGAGGTGATTTATATGCTCTTCAAATCACTTTGCACACAGGCAGCTGCCAACTTTCCCTGCATGAAAGACCAGCCATGGTCAAATTCAGATATACATTGAATGGCCATGATTTTATCAAACTCTTTCTATTTTTTTTTTTAAGTTATACAGTTATTTCTGAAATCCAACAAGATGGGACAATATTGATGCTAAAGCCAAAAGTTGGATAATGCTTCTGTATAACAGATCACAATGTTCTGGGCTTTCTATCACTGGCCAAGGTTCCCATCTCCCCACACAACTGCGCGAACAGAAACTTGGTGTCTGGCAGCCACGTGTTTACTCCTTCGAATAAAAGACCACTCATTATGAGATACTCACTTGAGTGACTGTTATCATTCTAAACTGAAACATATCTTTTTACTAGGAGGCAAATTTAAACGAAGTCCCTCATTTCAGCTCCTAACTCTCAGTGATTTTTTCAAATAAGATTTTTGAGGGAAAAAAAATGCTACTGGTTGTGAAGTTTCTGCTTATTCCAAACTTTGTCTTTTAAAGATGTGTGTTTGAGAAATGACCCTTTATATAGGTTAAAAATAAGCCTGACCTTTTCTGCCATGAGCCAGTCTTCAGAATTCTCACTAACAAGCATCATTCAAGGATGTTCACTGAACGTAATCTGAGTTTCAGGGGAAGAAGATGAGATAAGAAGCACCTAAAGCTTGGATGGACTTTCCCCTCATGCCCTGTCCCGGGACTGATGGGGCCACCTAGCTTTTCTCATCAGGGCACACACTTACATTCATGAGTGGAAGCAGATTTCCCACCTCTCTCATCAGCCGTGATGATGCCTTACTCACCACTCATCCTTAGCATCCTCCATAGGGACCTGACAGAGGCATGGTTAATGCCAGTTCTATCAAATGGAGTTGGAATACTCTCTTTCTCAAGAATTAGCTGAAGTATTTCATATCCACAACCACGACACTTCCAGGAAGCTCTCTCCTCAAAACCACTAACTAGATAGACCAATGTAGACCGAAACCTCTTCTGGAGTAATTCCTTCTCCCCAGTGTTCATCATTTGTTTTGTGTCATTAATTTATGTGATTTGGGGTTTTGATTTTATTTTATGATGTTTTCTTATATGTTTTGGTTCATTGTTTTTTGTAATTTTTTTAGTTTATTTTTGGAGATGAAAACGGATGTTCTATGTGAAAGCTGAGTTCCTTGTTTCTTTCTTTTGCCCGTGGCTGACTGCATGCTCTCTATTGATGTCTTGTTCCTGGTTCTTGAAAATGACCATCTTGTCTGTGAAAGGAGGCGCTCCAACGGGCTTGCTTGATCAGAAGAAAGGGAAGTTTGCTTGGTTTAGTCACTCCACAGAAACCCATGGTAACGTTCTCCTGTGCTCTGTGTGTATAAATGTGTGTTGGTACATACCGGACTGGATGGGAGGGTATTTTTCTTGATGGCTTGTGATGCAGTGGTCATGTATGTGTGTGTATGTGTTTGTGTGTATGTGTGTGTCTTTGTGAGGGGATGGTAATCTGTCTCACTCACAGCCACTGCCTTATTATGTCTTCATATATATAAAGTCAGTAGACATGAAAATCAGCAGCTATTCCTTGATGGAATCTTGCCTTTGGATAGTGCCAGGCAAGATTAAGGTCACTGTAAATGCCAACTTGATACTGGTACAAACAGTGCCTTGTTTTAGAAGGGGGTATGATTCCTTCTAAAGTCCAGGCCTGCCTACTCCTAATTTGGTTGCCTTTTCAAGCCTAGCACCACCACCATCACACTATTCCACACCTAAGGAGCTCTCTGGAGCAAAATGTCACAAAATCAAATACAAAGCTCAGCTCTTGAAATAACGATGCCTGAAGAGTTAAAAGAACCTTAGGTGAGAAATGACTGGAAATGACTGAAAGACTGAAGGCTCTTCAATTATATTACTTCTTCCTCAGGGCAGATAGAGCAAGGAACTCTGGAAAGCTCTGAAAGTCTGTCTTCCTGCTCCCAGTGCTAAAACCATCCCTAAGGTCTGGTCTTCCTCACCAGCTCCCTCAGATCTCAGGCTGCAAAGAGAGTATAAATGCTGTCAAATTCAATAACACCATTTGTCTATTCACCACGTTCCAGTGATGTTCCCACAGCCTGTTTTGGTTTTAAGAATCTCATCTTGTCTTAGAGAATAGGGAAGGGAGTTGGTCAACACAGATGCAATCAAAATGAGCATGATGTAGGGGGTCATGACACTTGTGCTCCAGTCCAAGTCCCACCCCAAACATTGTGTGACCTTGGGCATCTGTCACTTTCTTGTCCTTTGAAGTGAAGGGGACAAGTTAGAGCTGGAAAATGTCTAAAGTCCCATCCAGCTCCAAACTTTAATGGCATCTGGATTTCTTATTACCCAGCTTTGTTGAAAACGCATCCTAGGGTGGAGTCTCTCATCCATGACAGTCAAACACTTGATAAGTCATGAGTTCTCTTTGTATCTTCAGTGTTCTTGAAATGAGTCTCTTCTTACCCACCTATCTTGTGTTCATCCACAAGAAAAAAAAAACTTGGAAAAATCCACATCCAACAAATATCATGCATATAACCAGTAGAAGTCTTTTCCTGGCTGTGGTGGCCCCATGGAGACTTTTCACATGATGCCACATCCCCTGATGCCACACCCTCACTAACTGTAGATTCCCTGGCTGCTGAGGGCCAGTGATTTTCTCTCCACACAAGGAGTTCTGTTCTGCAAGGAAGGCTGAACCAGGACCTATGCTGTGATGGCCACTCTAAAGAACAGGGTTGGCACAAATAAGGAACTCATGTTTGTATCATTTGAAAAGGGTAATAAAAGGTGGAAAAAGAATTTTGTGGAAAAGAATTTTCTTGAATTAAACTTTTTTTTGGAATAAAAATTAATAATAAGAGAAATGGCTTCTAAGCCACTAAATGAGTTCCAAGGGGAAAATCCCAGTTGGTCTGCAAATTCAGCCTCTGTCACCTCAGGGGAAGACTGGAGATGGATAGACAGGTTGGTGCTAGTGGAACTAGATGGTTTATATCCCAAGTCAACCTGTTGTGGTAGGAATATCAAGGTTGCTAGAAAGGGAGCTAGTGTCCCCACAGTCTGTCTTTAAGCCATATGTAAACTTAATTAAGTGGATTCCTCCTTCCTGATGTCTACAATGCTAGTTTAAATCTTAGTGCATGATTCCGTTCATGGTCATTTGCTTCAAGCTCTATTTCAGGTACAGTCCTAGATATAACAGACTCAATACTGCACACTACAGGAAAGAACTGTCCTCTAAATCTATCTAGTAGCTCATGAAGGTGGCAGAAAATCCCCTTTCTATAAATGAGCTGGACCCTAAGTTTGGGGGTAGAGACCCCTAGAATTGGTGGGTGGAAAAAAATAAGGGAAATAAAATATTTTTATGAAATCTCCCCTTTGATGGCGAGTAGTGGATGCAAATGGAAAAGTTTGCACAGCTTCTCTGAGAGTGTAGAGTTGAGGGTAGAGAAAAGATTCAACGGTCAGGTTTTCAGAATGACTCCTATAAGGTAAATGATCTTATCACCAAATTTCCTCCCACATTCCCACTAGTTTAGAGTGCCCTTGGCAGCAAAACTTACCCTAGACAAGCAGGAGGCATGTCACTCAAAGAAATCCATGAGCCTGGCCAGGGCAGTACCAAGGCCTCAGCCTGCTCCAGCAGCACTGTTATTCCCCACCAGTAGGTGTTGCTCGGTCCCCTTCGTCCCAAACAGCACTTGTCCTGGGACTGGGCGTGTCGCAAACTAATGTTCTTCTCTCCCTTTTCCTCCCACCCTCATGCCTTGTTCTGCATCCCTTTGACTCTTGCAGTGAGCATGCCCACAAGTGAGACGGAGTCTGTCAACACTGAGAACGTGGCTGGAGGTGACATCGAGGGAGAAAACTGTGGGGCCAGGCTGGCGTGAGTAGGCTCAGCAAGCCCAGGGTCTGGGCTTTTCCCGGGGTGCAGGCAAGGAAGCTGTGTCCTGAAGTCAGAATGGGGTGGCTCATTACTGGGATGGGCAGGGATCAGAGCACAGCAAGAAACAGAAAGCTGTGTGGGGAGCAAAGGGGAGGGAGCTAGGATGAGGATAGCCCCTAGGGTGTGGGGATGAGTCTTAAATAGAGACTGCTCTTCAATTCAGCTCTGCTGTGAAGCTCTGACACTTGGATTTTGAGCTCCTTGCCATCACATCAGAGAAATACAGGGAGTGTGTGTGCAGGGTTGGGAATGGCTCTGAAGCCTCTTCCTTCAGCCCCTCTCATCTCTTTTCACAAGAGACAATTATGTTAGGGTCCCTGGGTCCTGCTAACCATCCTTTCCATTCTGATAAAAGTGACCTGGAAGGAAAGCCAACAGGTAAGAAAATACACAGAGAAATGATAAACATCTTGGTTCTTATCTACAACACTAAGTTATCCATCTAGGGAAGGGAAACGGGAGCCCGAAATGCAAACTTGAGTTAATAAATTCACCTGTGCTTAGCCTAGGCTGTGGCTGATTCCTCAAAAATAAGTGCTGCC
>NW_006443138.1:30711443-30714317 GCF_000325575.1 Pteropus alecto
CCCTGGCCTGGGACTGGGCCACTAGTGAGGGAGAACAGTTCACACATGAATTATCACAATCACTCATCTTAGTTCGATCTTAAAAATGTAAACCAGTGGTCCCTGGTAAATATGCCCCTCAAAAAACGAAGGGGAAAAAATGATTTACCTGCTAAAAATAAGCAAACTGCTGGTTTCATGACCACTGTCTTAGAAAGCAGAGTCCAAAGATTAAAGTCCAATTCTATCAAGGAGTCATATTGACCTTGAGCATGAGGCCTCCTGGACCAGATTCCACTTCGGGAGATGGAGACTCTCTGCTTTTCCTGTTGCCTGGGAGGTATAAGAACTCTAAACTCACCGGGTCACTGAAAGGCATTGCAAAAAGAAGGTCATGAGGAACAAACTGGTGGTTACTCAATGGGAAGCGGGTTGAGGGCCTGGGTGAAAAATGTGAAGGGAGTAAGAAGTACAAATGGTAGTTACAAAATAGTCACAGGAATGTAAAGTACAGCATAGGGAATATAGTCAATAATATTGTAATAACTATGTGTAGTGCCAGGTGGTACTAGACTAATCGGGGCGATCACTTTGTAACTTATATAAATGTCTAACCACTATGCTATACACCTGAAAGTAATATAAAATAATATTGAATGTCAACTCTAATTGAAAAGTTAAAATTAAGAGAGAGAGAGAGAAGGCTCTGAGTAGGACCAGTCCCAAATAAAAGGAATTTCTAAATCACTCCATCAGTAGAAAGGCATCTTATTTCAACCTTCCTCTCTGAAATGGGTCAGAGCAAACCCAACCCTTTTTAAGAGGTTAGCTGTAGGTGAGTCTAAACATAAGCCACACATGGCCTCCAAGCTAAAGGAGAATGGAAAACAAGCCTTAGGAACAGACCATCTCTTGCCACTTCTGTTTCCAGTGTACATGGGGCTTTCAGAATCACTCACTCTGACAATGGCACCAGGGAGTCTGCACTGCAGGTTTCTCAGCATTGTTGGAAAGCAATTATTGTCAAAATGTTGTTAAAATACGATGTTAATTACATTTTTAAGCAACAGTCCAAGCCTTTTTTTCTCTCCTCTTCTTTTGGAACTATATAAAACAAGCACTCGAGTTTCTAGACATGGGCCTCAGACAGCCTCACTAGGGAGAGGCAGATAGCAAGCCTTCAATGTCTGTCAGTGCTAGGCCTTTCTGTGATCTTGACACAAGGAAGGTTAGAGAGAAGATGATCAAGGATCCTGCAACTCTGGCTTTTGGGCATGGCCCAAGTTGCAGACCAGGAGGGACAGGGGAACTGGCACCAGGAAGTCACTTGAGAGTGTGTTTCAGGAGAGCATGGAAGTTCTGTTGGAAAGAAAACATGATAATCCCCCACAGAGGGCAGCTGGCAGTCTCTCTTACAAATCTGTCATTTCTGTGAGGACACACGCTGCAGGCTTCAAGAGCTCTGTAGAAATGGTCCCTGTTATCCCCATGAATGTCCACATTTATATACCTACACTGTGCATATAAAATACCTGGTCACAGTGCTAGAATTATAATATGTACTTAATAAATTATAGCCTTTCCCCATCTTTCACCCCCTGCCCACCCCCACGTCAGGCAACGATGAGATGAGACTGCCAACATTCCTAATGGCAGAGACAGCATGAGAACAGGCTGAGGGCTGAAAGTGAGTGACAGTGAGAGTCTAGCATTTTTAAAGGTAAGAGTGAAAAGGCTTATGTAGTGAGATGAGGTCTGGATAAGGATTTATACATGGTGAGAGGCCTGGATGAAGATGATTCCTGAGCGGGTGGGGGCAGAGAGAAAGGAACTGCAGTGTGATATTTTAGGGGTAGAGGAGGAGGTAGGGAGGATAGGTGATGCAGAGGAAGGTGCCGTCAAAGTTTGGAGATAGAATGCGATTAGGATGCTGAAGTACAATGTGAAGCGGGGCCGACCAGAGTGACAATTTGCAGGGATCGCACAGGCAGCAGTTAATGGACATCTACCTCAGAGCAGGGATAGAGTCACATGCTTGAGGTAATCAGTATAAAAACTATTAATGAGGTCAAAGGACAAGAGTTATTCATAGAGGAGTGGAGGTAGAACCTTGGGACATGGACACACAGAAGAATAAGAACAAATAAATGAAACAGATGAAGATGTGTTAGGGGAATAGACAGAAGCACTCACTTGGAAACCGCTGAATTTCAGGGCAGACCTATTTATTTGAATTCTCATCAATATTGTGCCCAGCTTGATACTAGGGATTGGTGATCCACAGCAGTAGAGCAAATTGACGCCATCTCACTGGAGTTCATAATCTGGCATGAAAGTGACATTAACAAGTAAAGAAGTCATTAAAATCAGGGTAAGTGTTAAGAAGGAAAAGTAACTGTAGTGTGGGGCTAATGACAGAGGGAGGGACCCGATTTAGACTGGTAAGTTAGGAACAGCACCTGTGAAGAAATAAAATTTTAGCTGAGAGCTGAAGGACGAACGTACATTACTGAGGTAAGGAGTGAGGCAGAATGTTCCAATCAGAGGCAACAGTGCGTTTCAAGGCCCTTGGGTGGAAAAACTGAGAGAAGGCCAGTTTGGCCAGTATGGCATGAGGGGAGATTGGGAAGATGAGGCTGGAGATGGGGCAGGGCCTGGTAGACCCCTTAATGATCTTAGTCACAAAACTGTGAGAAGTCACGGAATGTGAGAAGTCATATGAATGTGGAACGGGTTGATTTGGTTAGTTTTGCATTCTTGAAGGATCACGTTGATGTTAGGAAAAGAATAGGTAAGAGCGAGGCCAATATGGAAACAGGTGAATGAAGTGACCTCAATAGCAATTACCAAAGTATGAGATGATGGCGGCTCAGGCTAGAGTCACACGTAGAGATG
>NW_006443138.1:30714334-30719879 GCF_000325575.1 Pteropus alecto
GAGTGGGTGGACTCTGTGTTCTGGGGCTGTACTCTAAGGACTGGACTGTGGGAGCTGGACTCTCAGTGGAGGAGAGCAGGTAGAAATAAGCCAACACAGGGCATTCACTCCAGAATTGGGGCCACAGAAGGGAGAGGGGAAAATAAGATCAGAGAGGGAGGAAGCAGCAACAGCCAAAGGAGGATTTGCTTTCATCACAGTGAAGATTGGAATCGTTTTTAAGACAAAGAAGAAGCCCGTGAAAAGGTAGGGGCTAAAGTCGCTGGAATGGACATGAGTGCTGATAGGAAGGAATTGCTTTAGAAGGGCGAAAGTTGGCTTCAAAGACAGTGGATTTACACAGGAAATGAGGTTCTTTTACCTCTAGGACTAATTGGAAGATGGAAAAAGAGACTTGATATCAGGAGTCCTGAGGTCTAGTACTAATCAGCCACCAACTAGCAATGCGACCTCAACCAAAGCACTTCTGCTCTGAGTCTGTCTTGTCCTCTGAGAAGCAAAGGAGCTGGCCTGGTGGTTGCTTCAGGGATCTCTTAGCAGAGGCTAAGGAGTCCTGGAAACCACCTGCAGGGCTACCACAGAAGGAGACCACATTCACCTCTTTTACATATTGGGCTCCCGTGTAAGATTTCATATGAATAAAGCAGTCTATAACTTGATAAAGTACAAACCAAAAATCCAGGTGGTATCTAAGAGTCCCTCTCAGCTCTCAAAAGCCTACAGTTCTACAAAGAATATAGAATCAGAAACAGGCTGTGCTGCTGAGGAGGGTCAGTGATAGGAGTCATACCAAATGATCCATCATCTTATCACAGAAAGTGAGGGTTAGGTGTCCTAGGAACTGGAGGGACAGTACAGGAGATTAAGCTAGTGAGTCACCAAGAGGTCACAGATTGCTGAGCAGTGCTGAAGCTGCAGGAGAGACTGACATTGTAAATGTGGAGTCAGCTGCATAACAGCTCAACATACTTTTTTGGCAGGCTCTTTAGCCTGGAAGCACTAAAAACAGACAGCGATGTGAACTGGATTTAGGGGTGAGGGTTGCCAAGCAGAAGGTCCAGGTGGTGTGGGAGTCTGCATTATGTGGAACGCACCACTGACATGGCCATGGGACCAAGCTGAGAACTGGAAGTCAAATCTGGCATTAGCCTGGGAGCCCTGGAGAAGTCTGAGTGGTTGGGAAGACCCAGTGAGGGCAAAGACTGGGTTCAGTGAAAGAGCAGGAGGGATAACGGAGAAGGATGCTCTGGCCAGAGACGGAGAACAACCAAGGCGGTACCTAGTAGCTGAAGCAGTGCTCTGTAGTGACAAGGCCCAGGGTTTGACCGTTCTGGTAATGACAGCTGTGGGTGGTGTTGCAGTTGTGGAGCCCAGGAAGTTGAGTCAGATGTGTGTCAACCTAGATGGTGACTACAGTGCCGTCTGATTTATGTTAACTGCAAATTGGGACAATTTAGGGAACTACTATTTCACACAGCAGGTAGTAAACATAGGGTGCTCATTATTCTAAGAAGGGGAGAGAAGCTGAAAATATAAGTTCCCAAGAAGTTCAAATATTTGTCAAATGATTATAAATTATAAATTGAGTAACTACACAAAACAGAGTTTGGGGTTTGTCTCTCATTTTGAACCTTAATATCAACAACAACAACAAAAAAACACATGATTTACTAGAGAGTTTGTCTTGGAGGCCTGGGCAGAGAAAGTATCTTGGATTGGATGAACTCCAGGTCCAACCCAGTGGGCCAAACCAGTGAAACTGTTCTGATGGTCTTATGAGTTAGATACTCACTTTCTCCACCTCCCTGCTCTTTAAGAATCTACTTAAAACACAAGGTAAGATAGGACAGGATAGAATATGATGGGATGGGATGGGATGGGATGTGATGGGAGAATAGAATAGAATAGAATAGAATAGAATAGAATAGAATAGAATAGAATAGAATAGAATAGAATACAGTGAAAGGCTGCTAAGCAATGGGGTCCCTCTGTTTTCATGAAGTGGGGGTCTACTGTTGATTCCCTCTTATATAGGGCAAATGGAGGAATCAAGGCCTTTAAGCTTCGTAAGAGTTCTAACCTCAATTCTCTAAGGACTGTAGTTTTCCTTTGTCTCCAGACACATGCCGCTTGAGCAATACCCTCCCCCTTATCAAGTAGGAGTGTTTAAGTAATATGGTGCTTAAAAAGGGACTAATGTTTCAGACCCAGAAAGCCTGAAATGATGCTTGCAATCCCCTGAGAAAAACAACAACAATGAAAATTAGTCTTCAAGTGCGGTGTCCGGGATTATACATCAGGACTTGTAACTAAGTGGAATAGAAAGTCCTGCTCATTTCCTCCTCTTTGGAATGTGCCCGAATGCCAAGGAAAGACTTAAATTCAGGCATGGTCCTCATTTCAAACAGTCACCCTTAGCCCTGCTCCTCCCCTGTGCCCACATCCCAGAGTCATTTCCATGGGAGATATGAGCATTCAGATTTAGGTTTTCCCATGTGGGAGTTTTTAAGAATCCACTCTTATGACTCATTTGAACTGAGAGACAGAGCCTTACAGGGAAGGGCCTGTGGTCTGCACTGAAGGGCACCCCAGAGAGGGTCACTGAGACATTTCTGAGAGGATGCCTGGGGCCAGCCCAGGCTCTTATAGACAGGGTCACAGGGCTAAAGATCATGGTCATCCACACTGGCTTATGTTTACAGCAAGGAGTCTCAACTGCCCAAAAGCAAGCCTAGGGAAGCCCCTGAAGGTGCCAGGCTCAGCATGGCCCTGCCAGAGAACAGGGCACCCCGGATTCCCCATCACCCAATTAGCACCTGGAAAACATTTGTTTCCCCCATTAAACTGTGGCTCTAAATAAAAATGCTGCCCTTGGCTCCCAGTCCCCCTCCCATACGCTTTGTTAACATGTGATTAAAACCCTCCAGCCCTAGCAGGCAGTCTTTGGAGGCGGGAAAAGGTTATTAGCTAACGGTTCAGAACAGTAAAGGCACTTGGCTCAGATTCTCAGTGCCCCAGAGATATAATTATCTCATGCTCAATGGCTTTGCCACCTGTCACATCTTCTGGTTTAATTTTTTTTAATAAAAAATAATGAGAGGGGTTGTTTTCCTGCTTGTGTGACAGAGCTCGCTTTGTGCTGAGCTGGGACAACACAGGCTTACAGCAGTCACCTCCCAACTCCCTGCTCCTGTTTTCTCTGCATTTCTCTTTGTCTCTCTGCTGCTGTTACCACCCATTTTTTCGTCTCTTACTCACACTCTGCATCTTTCTACGTGTCCATCTGAGCCTGGTTGCTCCACCTGCAATTACTCCCTCAAAAACAAAGCCTTTCTGACATATCGCCTTCACTGTTTGTCTCAAGTGCTTGCACTGTCTCTCTCCCTTTCAGTCCCTCTCTCTGTCTCCTTCCATCTATCTCCCTCTCTTCCTCTCTTCTGCCCGGCATCCCTTCCTCTTCTCCCAGCCTGCCTCCATCCAGCCTCCCCTGGACTCTCCTGTAAGAACTAGGTTGTCTCAGAGCCTCCTCAAAGTTTCTGCCTTTCAGTGGACCCCTGCCCTCTTACAGTGACCCTTCGAGTCAGCCACCAGCACACTTGCCCTGCGCTCGTGCCCAAAAGTCACCCAGGTCTTTAGGGTTGCACATGACTGTCAGCATCCTGGGTTTCTCCTCAGGAGCCATGGCTGTTTCTTTCTGTTCAGTTTGCTGTTCTTGGGTCAGGACTGCTGTGGCCTCTCAGTTTCCAGCTGGCTCCTTTTGCTCATCCTCACTTCATACCAACCATTGGCCAGGCTCCTGTTAGACAGCAGTGCGGTCTACACCGACCTGTTCCTGCCTGTGGCTTCTGGCTGGTGGGATCCTCCACCTGCAGGAGGCCTTCCTGCCCTCTATGGCTCTTCTCAAGGTGAAGCATTCCTAACATGTTGCCTCACCAGACCTCATGGAATCTGCTGGGTAGAGGCTGATCATCTGAGAACACGGCACTCTCCCTCTCCACTTAGAAGATACTAGATCTGTAGATTTGTCAGCTGGGCCAGCCCTCAGTCTCCACATTCAAACACAAAACCACACCAGGGAATGCTGACAAATAGCATTCTCTCTCTCCAGAGTTGCTCTAAGTCACTCTACACATCCGTCCAGGGCCCATATAGAACAACCTGGGAAATCAAACTTCGCTGGCATTGCTGAACATCTTTGAAATGGAAGAAAATGTGTGTGTCATTTCTTAATGTCTCCTTTTTCTCTTTCAGCCACCGGATCTCCAAGTCGAAGTTCAGGTGAGTGAGATACATGCTGCTTTTTTTTCCTTCTGTCCACCAGCTCTATCACAGTCACCCTTCTGGGGAGCCCAAGGTAACACCTTCCAGGTGGGTGGTAGAGTGAGGGTTGGTCAGAGTTCTGCCCTGCGCTGCTCTCTTAGAGGAGGCTTTTGGATCAGGTAAGTAGATAATCCAGGGATTGATATTTGTTGAATTATCTCTGTCCATCAGTCTTTTTGGCAGCATCATCCTGAGGAGATTGTGATAGTGTGCCTCCCTCTCTTAAAAGATGAAGACCAGTTAAGATAAATATAATGCGGACACTTGCTACTATTCCTCACTACTTCCTATTCATGGGACACAGTAAAGTATGAACTTTAAGGATTACAGAAAGCACACAGGATTATGATACGACTCTGCTACAGAACCTTCCACAAGACCTATGGTCTTCAGACCCCTTCTGCCTTTCCAGGCTCACCTCCCACACTCCCCTGCACATGCCCTTTGTTCCAATCACATTTTGAATGTTTTTGTACTTACCAGAATGTTCCCTGTCCTCTTGTACATCAAGGCCTTTGCACGAAGGCTTTCTTCTACCTGAATCACTGTGTCCCCATGACTTCAACTGGAGAACTCAGACTTTTGTTAAGAACCTCCAGTGTTACCCCATTGATATCTTCTGCAAATTCCCCAGGGAAAGTTACTCAACTCTCTCCATTCCATAGTGCTTTCTCATACTTCTATCACAGCACTTACCATACTACACATCAATTACTGGCTCACAGTCCTGTTTCCTCTAATAGGCTCTACATGCCTCAGAGGTATTACTTCCAGAGAGTCTAGCTAAGTGCCTGTCCAATGGTCGGCTATTCGTACATGTGTGTTGAATAGGCGAATGGATGGGTATTTGGAGTAGGGGTGTGAATTTACTCCCACAAAGCTTGTACATGCCCAAAATTGGTGTTTTGTGTTTCATAATTGATCTAATATTGCTTTCCTAGCTTCACCTACTGGGTAGCAGGAGCATAAATAACTCTAAATTTTAATCTAGCTGGGTAAATGTAGCCCAATGCTATATTTTAAATAGTCCCTTAAGGTAAAATGTTCAGTCTCTCATATTTCCTCTTCCCCAGCTCCTCCTCAGCCTAGAATCTGGATGCATGGGGGCAGGGGACTTCTAAATCCCAGGATGTGAACAGGGCTTGGTAAGGACTGGTCCTGGACCACTCCTGAGTCCTCTGATTATCTCAGCCAGTCTGAGCTGCTCTCTGAACTTCTTCCTGCT
>NW_006443138.1:30719913-30744415 GCF_000325575.1 Pteropus alecto
CCATGGGCCCCCCACCTTTGTATCTGATCTTGAAATCTCCCCTTCTGTTCTCTGACCCTCAAGCTCTGTTGCTCACACTCCCTCTATGAACGAGCTATGGGGAACCCAGAGCACTAAGCAGGCTCACCTACCTACCTACCTGCTTGCCTCCCACCGCTGACTCTGCACCAGTCTGGATAGAGTTCTAAGCCAAAGGCTGACATTCTCCCAGGGACCTGCAGACCCCCTATTCTATACCCAGAAGAGGCTGCTGACTAGCTCCAATGTCCCTGAGCCTCCCCAGGACTATCCGAGTGTTTCTAAAGCAACCCTCTCTAAGCTCTGGAGACTGGACATGCAGGACTCTGGTGTCTGACTTCCTCTTCTGCTTCTGACACCTTCTTTCCCCCATATTCCACAGGAACTGAAAGGCTTTTCTCCCCTTCCTCTTTCTCTCAAGCCAAGACCTCCTTTACATTAAAAAAAAAAAAATCTAGATCCAAGTTTACCAGGCCTCACTCTTATTAAGTGAAAGAGATCTCTAGATATGTAAAAATCCTTTCTCTTGCAATAATGCTTAGATTTGGCTGCTTTATCCCCAGCATCTGGAGAAGTGGCTGGTACAATAGGGACTGAATAAATATTTGCTGAGCAAATGAATGAATGAATGAATGGTCTTGCCTCAGTAAGGCAATAGGCTTGACACATACTCAAACAAAATATCTAATTTGACAGCAAAGCTGAGAAAGCATTTGACAGTCCCAAAGCCCCCATACAATAAGAGTAAAGGGTTATAAAAAATATTCAAAAATATTTCCAAAATATCATTCTAATTACATGCAAATGAGTGAACAATAAATGAACAAATGAATGATTGAATGAATGAGTCAATGTGATCTGGACGATGGAAGAGAAATTACAGATTTGTATAGATTCTGTCTAGTGAGAGATTACCCAGGAGACTCTGGAAACATTTTTTTATCCAATGATCTCTGATGTAACCTGTGCTTTTGAAGAAGAAAAAAGGAATAGTGGTCCCCTAAACTTCTGACTGCTCAGCTTCGATGCTTGGCTCAGCCTGTGTATACTTAACCTATATACCAGCCATTTGACCTCTGGGAAGGGTTTCTTCCTCTGCAGCTACTATTCAAGATATGCAGAGAAAAATACAGAGAGAAGACTTTGTATTCCCAAAGAAGACTTTGTATTCCACTTTAAGGAATTAGTTACAATAGGCTTATCACTAGTAGGTTGGCACTATCATTAAACCCATTTTCAGATGAGGCTACTGAGGCTGAGAGAGACCCAGGGCTACATGGCTCAACTGTAGCCAAGTCAGAACCCACACTCAGGACCCATGCTGCTAACCACTGTGCCATCCTAGCAATAAGGTTCTGCCCAGGAACACTTAATCCTGTTTCTGCTTAGCTGTTGTTTCATGGGCATGGGGTGGATAGCTCTACAGCAATGCTATTGAAAAGAAATATAATGCAAGTCACAGGTGCACTTTTTAAATTTTCGAATGGCCACATTAAAAATTAAAAATAAATAGGTGAAATTAATCTTAATATAATTTATTAACCCAGTGTATCTAAATCATTATCATTTCAACTTATAACTGATATAAAAATTATTAATGAGATATTTTACATTTAATTTTTTATACTAAGTCTTTGAAATCCAGTGTGTATCTTATACTTACTCATGTCTCATTTGGACTGGCCACATTTCAGGTGCTCAAATCCACAGCAGCTAGTGGCTACTGCACCAGACAGTGTGGCCATGAAGGGTCTAACCATATATTAAGTGGTGGCCAATGAGTCTGCTGCTAAGGTTTCCACTGCAGATGCAAGAAAAATGTGTTCTCACACTTTCTGTTGTCTGATTGTGGCAGCCAAGCTTGAACAAGAGAATACAGGAGAAAAGCAAGATGATACAGGGAAAAAAAATGGAGAGAGAATTTTTGCAACTCAAAAATAACCTTGTAAACAGTAAAGAGCCTGTTTCACTCCAAAAAAAAAAAAAGAATCTAAATTTTGAGTTTAAAAAAAAAATCAAAGTATTCTTGATCATTTTCTCAGTTTAACAGTGACAAATAATAGAATTTGAGCTTCAAACTGTCTTATATTCTATTTGCAAAACAATGATACAAAGTTATGGTTTATTTAAAGAAATTTTAGAATAGAGCTTTTGGAGGAAATTTGGCAAGTTAATGACTCATAATATTAAGGCAATATTAGGGTATTCCCTTGATAAGTCAGGTCTTCACTTTGAGGAATTAGTTACAATAAGGAATTTCGTGTTATTTGGGGCTCACTGTTCAGTATAGGATTTAAACAGTTATGGAACAAATTATTCGGAAAGCCTTATGCAACTTGAAGGGATTAATCAGATAACCTGTTGAAGACTCCAGATATTGACTTTACAGAATTCTGAAGTGAACCCCACAGAGTTCTTAAATTTCATAGGACTATTTACCCCATATTCAGTGAAATGTGCCTCCAATGTTCCCTTTACTTCTGCCATTCCATAACCAACAAAGCACATACCCCAAATTGCCCCAATCATCAATAGCCCGTTTTAAAGTTACTTATGTATAAAATAATTAAATTGAATGATTTTCTGTGTTGCTTGTTCTCAGTTCAGTTAAAGACAGAAACTTACCATAGTCACTAGAAAGAGCCTGAAGTCTTCACCATTTTGATGTCTGCTGTGCTAGATGCCTGTCAAAACTATGGCAAGCAAACTCTTCCAGGAACACTGTGCTCTCCTCACACCCACCCGCATCCCTGGGTCAAGAGGCCTAGGGCTCTCAAGCCTTGTTTTCAAAATGTAGTTAGTAAATCTGCATAGAGTTTATCCCCGCTCTACCAACCTTTCAGCAAATCTCTTTGCCATGTGAGATGGACTGCACTATATACTGGGAGTCTGTAACGAAGTGCGAGACACAGTTCCGTTCCCTCAAGGACCTTGTGATCTCATTGGAGAGGCAAGAACCATACGGTAAAAGATAACTGACAATACAGGCAAATGGGAAGTCATTTCCTCTGGAGAAATTTTGCTGGCTCCTTCATGAGTGGCTAGGATTCCCTGTGATGTGTCCACAGCACCTCTGCTAAGCCCACCTTGGCATGAAGCACCCTTTGATTGCTTGCTTAGTGGTCTGTATAACCCGCGTGAGTTTTATGCAAAGACTGCATCTGTCATATTAACTGCTGAATATCTAATACCTAGCTCATGGTAGGCATTTAGTAAATATTTCTTGAATGTGTAACTAAAATGAGTAATGCAGACAATAAGTGTGACAGGAGTTCTGAGTTTGGGAAGACTGGAAGAGTTCACCATGGAGAAGCTAAGATGAACGGGACATAGAAGAGGGAGGTTCTGAGAGTTATCCATGTAAGGACAGTCCATGTAAGTGGAAAGGCAAGAGCAGAGCCCAGTTTTGAGAAGAGGTAAGGAGGATGCAGGGGTGAGTGTGGGAGCACAACGATATAGAAGTTTGAAGAAGTAGATTAGACACATTCATATCCATCCTTTTCTCCTATATCTACATATGGGAAGTTCTATTTCTAGAGTAAATGACTTTTCCAGCTAGTGTGAAGGGAACATGAATAGCAGGCACATTTCTCCTCCCTATTTTATCATTTAATTTCTATATCCTCCATGAATATGTAAACACAAATAAATTTACACATTCTAATAAACCATTACATTTATTATATAGTAGGAAGCGTTGCCAGGAAACCAGTTGTCAAGCAAAGCTATATTTTGAAAAGTGGGTGGTGTATAATTATCTTTAAATATACTTTCTCTGAGTAGTAATTACCCCCACCCTCCACCCCAGCCCAAATCCCTGTGACTCTCCTGAATGGCTATGCACAGGAACAGCACAACTTAGCAGATGCTAGCCTGTCCAAGACAGCCACTCCTTCAGGAGCTCAAGCAGAGCAATTCCAGATCCATGGTACCAGCCTGACCATGTAGCACCCTACAGCCACTACCCCCAAAAACTGACTCCAAGTCAACTCTTGCACACTGTAAAGGAAAGCAAACTTGATTCCCTTGGACTCCGATTAACAAATGTATAACAAATCGGTGGTTTCTGTGACATGAGATTGTATCTACTTACAACATATTCTTTGAAACTACAATGTAAGCTATTTAAGATCAGATGTGAGTTTTTCCTGAAAATTCGTTTTTCAGGAAGAAAAATTGTTTACCCAATTTCTCTATAATATTAATAACCACAATAACAAGGAAAAAGCAGAGTCCCACCAAAGCCAGATAAGACTCCTCAGTACCAGTCTGGCCACCTCCAGAGGTTGTGCTCACTAAGAACCACCTGGGACCTGTTGTCCCCTTCTGTTGCCCCTCCTTTCACCCTCCCCTATGCTCACTCTTACCCTGTGTGTCTGGAGGATGCAAGCCTCGCTAACTGTATTTGGAAACCAAAATTTTATGACCCCGAGGCGTTTATTCTCTGTGTAGTGAATTCTCTCAAGTAACAGACAAGTGTCCCCTACAAAGGTTTGGCACTCCCTGGAGAGGGCATTCCAGCACCCACGGTGATGTAGGGGTCAGATCAGAACACTACCCTATTAATCCTTTCCTCCCTCCCTGTTCTGTAAGCCCAAAACTAAGCTCTCCTTTCAGTTCTGAGGAAACCATACCCTTCATAGATGTCCTCCTCACTTTTCTAATCTCATTATAGATTTTAACAAAGTTTTGATAACAGGATTTTCCTCAGACAGTAGGTAGAAAAATGACAGAGTAGAAATATAGATGAAGTCAAGCTATTCCAAAAGGCAGTTTGGAGTGGGTGAAGGGATTCATAACAGCAGAGGTCTACCCCCCTGGAAACCTAGGATACAAATACAAATACAGATGTGCATGGACAGTTGCTCCAAGATTCTGCTTCGTTTTTCCCCACGTCGTTATTACCCAACCCTTCTTTATTTCTCCCTCTGTCTTCAACTGCCTGATGGGTCTCTCTATATACATGACCTGCCAGTACCTCAAATGCATTTCCTGAGCTGAGCACCCCACCTTTCTCCTCAGAGCGACCTCCCTGCCCCAGTCACTGCTGCTCCTTGTCTGTCCCTATACTGGTTAGAGGTGCCACTCTACCAGCTCAGCCTGGCTAGAAATTTGGGCCGTCCCTTCGGTACCCTTCTCTTAACCGCACACCTAGTGAGGCTCAAAGGCCTATTGATTCTGCCTCCAAAATTGATGTCAACTCAGTGTCCTTCATCATCTCAAACCCATAAGGCTGAAAGAGCATTCTTCATACTATTCCTGATCTAGAAATTGACAGACTGATTGTCATTCTCCCTCTCAAAGTCCTTAGTCTGCATCGCCTTCCCAAGCAACTCTCCGGCATCCCTTTCTGACTCTCCTTTGAACAGTGTAGGCATTTATTAAATGTTTGGTCAACAGTTACTAAATATAGCTATATATTTTGTCTGTATCATGAGGATGAAATTAGGTATAAGCTTTAAACCCCTCTACCATAGAATTATAAAATGTAGCTATTTCCTTGAGATCATGTAACTTAATGGGCCTCAGCCATGGTTACATATTAGAACCACCTGGGAACTTCAAAAGCTACCCATAGTGTTTTGGGGTATTTAAAAAATACCCAGCCCCTAGAAAATTGGATTTAATTGGTTTGCACTTAGGACGTGAGTATTAGTGGGGTTTTTTGGTTATGTGTTTAAGCTTTCCCATGTAATTCTGTATGCAGCCAGGTTTGAGAATCACTGACAAAAGTCCCTAACCAAGAGACCATGGGACCATTATATGGACCATAGCTGAGCTTCAAGGGGAACATGTGCTGCCTGAACTTGTATGTAGAGGTGTGAGTATATGTGGGTGCCTTCGTTTTTCTGCACAGAGGATCTAAACATTCATCAGATTCTCAAAAGATTCTATAACCCCCCAAAAAGCAAAGAACCTCTGATCCAGATTCAGCCCTTACACTCTACAAATGAGGCAGCACAGAGTAAGAGCAAGAGACAGGGCTGGGAGAAAACCAAGGCTGGATCTGCCGCTGTGCAGTATTGGTCAATGGACTTAACCTCTATGACCCTTAATTTTCTCCTCCTCAAAGTCAGGATAATGCTTGCTTTGCAGAGTTATTTAAAGAATTAGGGAGAAGGCATGAGACGTGCCTAATAGGGTAGAAAGCACACATGAAGTTTCGTTAATGGTAAACATTATTAGTCCTAATACTTCCATCACTACTAATAGTACTCTTAATACTTTCAGTACTATTTCTAATAATGCCATTATTATAAAATAAAAAGTATTTCCTATTTTTCGAGCACCTTCAGCTTTATGCTAGACACATTATATGGTATTGCATCAATGCCCACAACAACCCCATGTGGCTGGCCCTATTCCCTGTTTCACAGATGAGAGGACCATAGCAGGGACATGCCCAAGGCCACACAGCTAAGTGGTAGCACCTAGTCAACTTAATGGAAAGCTTATCTCCTCACCACCAGGTTGCACTGCTCTAGTGAGGCCAAGTCAGTCGAGATGAAAGGAAGCCACAGTGCTACCTTTCGGATTACAAGAAATTTGAATTTCACAGCCACCTCCCTCCCATCCTTCTCTCCTTGCCTGCCCTTTTCCAGCCGCTACTGGCGCCGGTGGAATCGGTTCTGCAGAAGAAAGTGTCGCGCCGCAGTCAAGTCCAATGTTTTCTATTGGCTCGTGATTTTCCTGGTGTTCCTCAACACGCTCACCATCGCCTCAGAGCATTACAACCAGCCTCACTGGCTCACAGAAGTCCAAGGTGAGAGGCAGCCCCTACTACTATCCTGGTTTACTCTAGCCACCTCAGCCCTGAATTCCAAGGAGGGAACAGCCACAGGTAGAAGGTGGACGGGAAAGCAGCCAGTGGCCACGGCTCTTAGCAGGTGCCATGCTGGGGACACCAAGGGCCTAGAAGCTTGCAGGCCTCACAATAAAATGCACAACCTCATTATAAACAGACGTGGCTCACCTGGCTGGGTCCACATCATCTGCCTGCCCAGGTGGTCACTTTTGGGTCCAAGTGACAAGGACACATGCTAAAGCTTGTTTGGCTATCTCAGACCCTTGGCTGCCAACTCCCCAGATTGGATTTTCAGTACGCGGGCTTTACTCTTGCCTCCAGGTCTGTCTGGAAGTAAGTCAAGGTGCACTTGCCAGAACAGTTGAGGATGAGGTGAGCAAAAAGGCACGAGAGATGACAGAGTGGCCTGAGCACAGGGAGCTGTCCTCGATAGATAGTTAATGCCCATGTCCCTGCATGAACCCCTAGGAGAGGACCTCACTAGCCAGCTCCTCAGCACCACTCCGAAGGAGTCAGGCAGGCACAGGGGCTGCATTTCAGAACTCTGGGCATGGTCAGTCTCCCCATGCAGAGGGCAGACTCTGATGGCTTGTCTTCACCTCCTGGCTGATCAGTTTGGGAAGATTACTCATCTCTCTGAACCTCGCTTCTTATCTTTGAAAAAACGGACACAATGACAGTAACACCTATCTCACAGAGCTGCTTGAGGAGTAAAGAAAATAAGGCACGCAAAGCCTTTGATGCTGGTAGAAACAGTAGTCCCCCTGTTTGCAGTTTTGCTTTCCAAGGTTTCAGTTACCTGTAGTCGACTGTGGTCAAAATATTAAATGGAAAATTCCAGAAATAAACAATTCATACGTTTTAAAATTTCACACCGTTCTGAATAGTGTGGTGACATCTCACATCATTCCACCCCATCCTGCTTGAGATGTGCACCATCCCTTTGTCCAGTGTCTCCACGCTGTAGACATCCCCCCTCCCATTAGTTACTTAGTAACCATCTTGATTATCAGGTCAGTTGTCACAGTATCACAGTGCTTGTGTTCAAACAACCCTGATTTTACTTATCAGTGGCCCCAAGGCACAAGAGTAGTGATGCTGGCAATTTGGATGTGCCAAAGAGAAGCTGTAACATGCTTTTAAGTGAACAGGTAAGTACAGTACAATAAGTTAGTTTGAGAGAGAGAGACAACATTCATGCATATTGTTATAATTGTTATATGTTATAATTATTGTTCTTAATCTCTTACCGTGCCTAATTTATAAGTTAAACTTTATCATAAGTACAGATTTATAGGAAAAGACATAATATATACAGGGTTTGGTACTATCCAAGGTTTCAGGGGGTAGTAGCACTGGGGATCCTGGAACATACCCCCCACAGATAAGGATGGGAGGGGTGCTATAGTTCTCTGAAAATATTTATTGTGATTGTAACTAGATGCCCCTTTCCCGTAAATTGCACCCTAATTGTTCTGTTCTGGTGGCAGTGGATGGGAGAGCTGTGCTGGCTGGGAAGGGAAAACATTTGACCTTCTTTCCAGTGGTGAAAATTACCGTGTTTTCTTTCTCCTCCTCCCACTTCTTCCTCATCTTGCATGCATTTGGATCCCTCCCCCACTCCTGAACCTGCCAGACACAGCCAACAAGGCACTACTGGCCCTTTTCACGGCAGAGATGCTGCTGAAGGTGTACAGCCTGGGCTTGCAGGCCTACTTCGTGTCCCTGTTCAACCGCTTTGACTGCTTCGTGGTGTGCGGGGGCATCCTGGAGACCATCCTGGTGGAGACCAAGGTCATGTCTCCCCTGGGCATCTCCGTGCTCAGATGCGTCCGACTACTGAGGATATTTAAAATCACAAGGTATTTCTCTTCAGACACGGGTCTTGGGGAGAAGTTCTTCCAGAAGGTTAAGGAGGCTGAAAGCCATGGGTGGGAGAGTAGCTGCTATTTCTAGATTGGTCTCTCCTTGGCTCATATACAACAGAGGGGAGCTTTTAGATGGCATATCATTTAGAAATTCCTTTGGCTGCTAATTCATTTAGATGGCATATCATTTAGAAATTCCTTTGGCTGCTAATACCAGAAACAGCTCAGTAGGGTAAGCAAATTAGGGATTTATTCAATTGTATAAAGGACGTCTAGACGTAGACATCCCTGGTGGCTAAAAGAAGGCATCGGGGACCTATTCTCCTTCTGTTCTTTGCTTTGCTAGCCTTAGGCATGCCTTCCACCCCAAAGTCACAAGGTGGGTCCTGGAGATTGAGCCATCACGTTCAAATTTGAGGCAGGAAGAGAAAGGGCTGAGGGTAAAGGGGACACCCATACCACTGAGTCAGCCCCTTCCAGATCTCTCCCAGAACTCTCACCAGAAGCTCTGTTCTCGTGGCCACCTCAGCTGTGAGAGAGACTGAGAAATACGGTCTTTACCTGGGTGTGTCCTGCCGCAAATGCAGTAAAGTTGCCTTAACTGAAGAAGGGTAATGGATGCTGTGACACAGATGGCTTTCATCCCTCCTTCCACACGTTCACCCCCTCTCCATCTGTCTGTCCATCTGCCCATCCAAAGACTGTAGTCTTCCTGCCTCTCCAGGTCAAGCAGTGATTCTCATGTGGAGGACAGACAGGGCCAGGGGACAGGGAGTGGGAAACATGCTCTAGGACAATAATTTTCAACTGTGTTGTGACCCATTTTGAATAATGAAATCAGTTTATTGGATCACAACCATCATTTTTAAACAGCTTTATTGAGATATAATTCATATACTAATAAATTTACGCTTTTCAAGTGTACAATTCAATTTTTATGTATATTCACACAGTTTTACAACCATCACCACAATCTAGTTTTAGAACATTTTTATGACCCCAAAAAGAAACCCATACCTACTCTCATTTCCCCTAACCTTCTCTCCCAGTAGCAACCACTAATTTACTTTCTGCCCCTATAAATTTGCCTATTCTGGACAATTGATCTAAATGAAATCATACAATATATGGTGTTTTGTGTCTGGCTTCTTTCATTTGGCATAATGGTTTCAAGTTTCCCCCAGTTTGTATCATGTATCAGTACTTCATTCCTTTCTATGGCTCAATCATATTCCACTATATGGGAATATATCCCATTTTGTTTATCCATTCATCTGTTGGTAGACATTTGGTTTATTTCTACCTTTTGGTTAGTATGAATAATGCAGCTATGAAGCACTGATGTTCAAGTTTTTGTATGAGTGTATTTCATGCTCTTGGATATATGCTTAGCAGTAAGTATTTCAAATTTCCAGGTCATTTGATAACTCTTTATCTCAGATTTTGAAGAAACATCAAACTTTTCCAAAGAGACTAGGCCATTTTACATTCTCACCGGTGATATATAAAGGTTCCAATTTCTCCACATTCTCAGTTTTAATGAAAGAATGAAGTAAAATAGGAATATCAGAAGGCCTCACATGAATGTACACATCGTTTCATAAAAATCTTTGACATATATATCTGAGCTGCAGTATAATATATCTTTCTCACTGTGGGTCATGGCCAAACTTAGATGGACATATCAAAAACACCTGGAGGGGAAGGGGTTCAAACTGTGCCCCCCAGAGGTACAATCCTCCTGAAGAATCTCTGCTTTGGGGGCCTGGCTGATAATAGGAACCCTGAAACCATCAGTTGGATTGTGCTGGAAATAAAGGGGGTGGGGTGGATGTATTCCAGTCAAGGATCCGAGGTAACTGTCCCCGCCCTGCTCAGAGTGCTCTGAGCATGACTGAGGGAGTGACTCAGGGCTCACAAAGCATCCTGAGGTGCTACTGTTCTCTTCACAGCGCTCTCAGCAACCACTCCGCACACACTTGTCCCTGTGGTGTTGTCTAGGGTAAGGCATTTATTATTAAAGTGTTCGGCTCAGTGCCAGGCACAGGAGGCACTCAACAGCTGGGGCACATGTTATTAATCTAATTATAATTGTCCTTATTAGGAGAAGGAAGAAGGAGAGAAGAGCTAATGGTGGTCTATACATACACGCTCCCTTACTTTTATTTGTTTATCCACTGTGTACATACTATGGGTCAAGTCCTGCTGTGGGGATTGGGAACAAGAGAGCACCCCTGAGGAAGGTTTAATATCAGACAGACTCAAAGTATTTGTAGAATTTAAATGTACAAGTTTAACACTCCTGAGCAACCACCCCATCCCTCTGCCCCCCTCCCCTGCCGCCCACCAAAAAAAAAAGAGCTTCTCTTGAATATCCTAAATATCTTGGCATTACAGAAAATTCTTGGTTTAAATAAAAGTAGTAGAAATATAATAACAATCATTGTTAACATGCATCAATGCTTAATCCATGCCAGATAGTGTGATTCTAATGCTCACATGTGTTTGCTCCATTAATCCTCACAATTACCTATAAGAGAGGTTGAGGAGAGACTACTATTATCATCACTCCCATTTTGCAGATGAGAAAACTATGGCTTAAAGAGTTAAGTTGCTTGGCCAAGGCCACACAAAGTACTCAGGGGCAAAGCTGGCATTAAAAGGCAAGTCTGTCTGACTGACTTCAGGTCCCAGCTTCAAGTTCAGTGCAGTTCATGACGATGAACTGCAGAGTTAGCTAAACTGTCTTGTCATCTATGACGGGACTTAAGGGATTTTTAGCATACCGATTCTTGGTGTTAGAGAATTGCTCATTCTACTTTCTCTTCCTGAGGTCTTGGTAAAAGCTATTTTTAATTTGGAGTTTGTAGTGCCTCTTAAATAATTTTCAAAAGTTCATATGTTTGGGGTTTTGTTTTTGTTGGTTTGTATTTTAAATTCCTGTAAGGAAGAATTTTGTCCCTAGATAATGTCATAGCATCTTGAAAAGATTTAACATTCATTCTATTTTTAATCAATAATTTATCTATTTCTAATCTGAAACTATTGCCAAGAATCTATTTCCTTAAATCTGTCTTTATCAGAGAGCTTCCCAAAGTCTCTCCACAAGAAAGATTAGTGTTATTTTCAGATTTCTGTAAACTCTATAAACAGAATAAATTCATTATCTAATTGGAAGCACTTTGGCAAAGGCCATCATCTTCCTGTTTCCAGTCTCCAAACCCTCTGGGGCTTTTGGAAAACAACAGAAAGACTAACTGTGTTGGGGAGTCCCATGCTCCCTCTGAACCTTGTCTCCAATAGGCCAAGAAAATGCCAAAAATATGGGATGGGAGCAGACATTGGAGTCCCTTGAGATGGTTTGTCTGTGCATGGTCCTGCCGACAAACAAGTGTATTTCTTCCCCATCTTTTAAAATCTCTTGGAGAATACTTTGTGATGTCTCACAACCACTTTTTCACTGTGTATTCTGAACCATTGATCATGATTCTCAAACTTAGTCGAACTCATTAGGAGACCTTGTTAGGGACCTCACCTCTAGAGATCTGACCAGCAATTCCTGGACGGTTTTGTGCTGGTGGTCCAATGACCTCACTTTGAGAAACACTGGCCTAATTTTCTGCTGCTGTCCTTTGTCTACTTTCTTGCCTAAAAAGACGAGCCTTCATATCTAATTGGAAACCTTGATTCTTCCATCTCCACTCTCTTCTCTATACTGAAGCTCCAACCATGTTAAGATTGTACTTTTGATAGTTCTTGACTGAGAAAACACATAATGATAAAGAGCTACTATGAATTCACCAGTTTTTAAATTAACGTGAATTTTATTAATTTCTACACAACTAAATACCTTTGAAGGGTGGTAATATAAATTCAAGACAGGCTATTTATTTAAAATGCTGTAGTGCTTGGCATGTGCATGAATTCGTGGATTCTATCCTACAATTCCAAGTTGCTCCCTGCCACCCAGGCCCTGGAGTCTAAGAGCTGGAAATACTGATCTAGACCAATGGCCTCAACCATGACATCATGACGCATCACTATACCCAGAGCAGTTGAACAGTGTCTACGAGGAAATTTGCTATTACTAAGAGCTAAGATACCAAAATTCATAAATGGTTTCCTTTTAAAACCCTTTTCTCATTTAGAAAAGAAAAGGTGCGGCTCACATAGGAATGCTACATTTTCTAGGATTTGATATTTTCAGCTATTGAAAACAATAGCTAAAAACAATACTATAAATAGAACAATGTCATTTGTTTCCAAAGATTATTGATACACTAGAGTGACGCAAACATAATAATAAAAATGAGATATTTCATTGCAAATTTTGGGAGTAAGGTTAGGACTGTATTCCATGAGTTATCTCGGGGCAAATGAGAAAAGAGTTAAAAAAATAAATAAAAATAAATGCAATATTGTTCCTGTAACACCCTCCCTCTTTGCCTTCCTGAATGCTTTTATGAATGGGCAAGAATGGGGTGGACTTACCATCCACCATGCTGCCTGAAGGGGGTCTTTGGGGTATGAATATAGTAGATGATGAAAATTAATTATTAACGTGCTTACATTTTTTGTATATTGTGAAAATTTGAGAATACCTGAGGAAATATACTGTGTTACCAAAATCATTTACCTATGGGTCTCATAAAAATATTTTTTAAAACTAAACTGTAGGTCAATTGATGTCTGAGTGTTCATCATATTATGAGCAGGAAGTCCCAGAACAGGAAAGAATAGAGAAGAGAACATTCCAATCCCCCAAGGACAGAGAGGCAAGGACCTGGCCAAAATCTTTGTCATCTTTGGGGACATTACCCATGACACTGGGCCTTCCAGCCACCTGCTGGATTGCATTCTTTCTCCTCTTTGAAGCACTATGGGGATCTAAATGTTGCTGAGTTCTGATATCTAGTTTATCTACTCTTTGTCAGCCCAGTCTGATATATGGGGAGGAAGAAGAGTTTCAATTAGATTAAATCTGGATGTAATTGCAGTTTACTAATTACATCTCCTTTTTTATACAGTCAGTTTTTAAGTGCACCCAAATCCCTCCAGCCTTTGCTATTTTCCCTCTTAAACCTTAAATCTCTTTCTTTTTCCTACTGCTCCTCCCCTGAGGCTTCCTTCCCAAGCCCTAAAATGTGAAATTGTGCTGACTCGGCATAGACAGATTTACTGGTAAATTGTGACCACATATGGGACTCCATACAGCCCTGAAGTGAGAGCCTTTTATAGATCCCCTAGGCTCTAAATGTCTGCATTTCCTTACCAGGAAGTAGCTAAAATCATCGGATCCATCCCCACCCTGCCCCCACCCTCCCCACCACCTCCTAGCCCCCTACTCTTCTCAGGCCTTACAGAGGCTCAGAGTTCATTAGGGCCACTATTAAAGAGGTATATCTGGCATCTACCCAGTTCCCGGGGTCCATGGAACCAGGGCCCAGCTTTAGTGGAACGTTGGTCCTTGCACACCCACGCAGATGTCACTGTGGCTGGTTCAGGGAGAGGCAAGGTCAAGGCTGAGTTTCTCACTGATGAATCTAACGGTTTCCCCAAGTTATCTCACAGGACCACATTCCTCCTCCCTCCTGTCCCTCCCACTCCCGCCCTCAGGGACGGTGTACAGAAGCCTACCCCACAGAGTTACTACACAAAATTTGCTTTATAAACATTCTACCAACAATAGATCACTACCACCAACACAAAGAGGATTTTTTTTTTACCCCTCATGACAAGAACAGTTGGGACAGGTATAAATTTAGTTATGACCCTGTCTGGAACAGAAGGGAAGTAGAGTGGAGCGTTTTCAAAGCACTCAAAGCTATTGGTACTATTATTGTGAAGATCTTTTATTTAAAGCAAGCTCGGTGCTCTGCTCCATACCTAGAATGTAAAGGTCCCGGCCCTGAGCTATTTGAAGCGGAAAGTTCACAAGATGAATGTTCCAGTTCAAGCAAGGCTCAGGCCACGTTCTGTTGTCGAGGAGAAGGGAGAATTCCATAGGACCCAAACCAGGGACAGACTCAGAGCAGAGAGAGCGATGGAGATACAAGTACCCCTGAATTGATGATAGCAACTTAAACCAAGGGAGGCAGTAACAAAAGTGAAGCCAGGCTCAGCAAGAGAGAGAGTTTGGGTGACAAAGAAAATGATCAGGTCAAAAGCCCTCACATACACCCTACTTTAAGGAGAAGGCAGTGGGTCTGATGGCGGACGGAGCTGGCAAAGACACACTTTGGGGAGAATAATTCAGAGCCACAGGAGAACTGAAAAGAAAAGTAGATCCCAAGGATAACCATGCAGGTGGAGTGTCTGAGGAGGGCGGGGGGTGGGTAGGGTGACCCTCTAAAGCTGTCTTGTGCTTCGAGGGCTGTGAGTCCCCATATTCTGGATATAGACTTCTGCGTATGTGGAAACTTGTGCTCATTGTGCTGAAGAGAGAGTGCTTAATTTTCCTCAGCTCTGCTATGAGGTCCAAAACATTAAATACTTTGTTCTGCAGCTGCTCACTTTTCTCCACAGATTTTTCTTTTTTGGCATGTATATGTACTTTATAGTTTTAATTAATTGGAATAAAAACCTCAGTTGATTGTGAATGTGCCATTAACCCCTCTAGTTTACCACTGGCTAATGTTTCTAAAAAGGAGAATGATTCTGGGACCTGAGGCATCATCAGATCTTCAGGCCATAGCAGTAACAGCCATCGAGAATCAGGTTAACATTAAGGAAGAGAGAGTTTGAGGATCTGCAGGACTGCCAGCCATTTTGTTTAAATGGTATTTCATGTCACCCTGCCCAGAGGCTACCACCTGGCCCCTGCAAATCTCATAGATATCAATAACAAGGCTCTCGCACTCTACCCTGCTGTCAGCCCACATGCCCAGCTCCAAACCCAGCCTTATCCTCTGAGCCCTGTTAGTGTCCTTTGCCACAACATGACTTCAACAATTCCTTTGTCTCAGTCTTTAGAGAGCACATGAAACCTCTCCAGTCACATGCATGTGAGAGATGGACAGCCTTCTGTTCAACAAGCTGGATGCCCTCATGATGCCAGGCCACTGGCACCAGCTCGGCTCTTTTAATCCTGCTCAAAGGAGCAGGCCAGCCTCAAGCAGACCTGTTCCTGCTCCTGCTCCTGTTGAATGGAAAGCAACAGGGGTTTGAAGGCAAACAGCATTAACAACGATGATCACCACGCATCCTAACCATATCTTACCTGCGTGACTGGTCCAAAGTGCATTGTCCATTCAGCCAGGCAGTTTTCATGAAGAGGGTGAGCAGGTGTGCCTGGCTGCAGTTTGTCTCTTAAACAAAGGCTGGCTCATGCCTTCAAGCCTGTGGCCTTGGGTTTGGATTGGAGTTCTTTCCAGAGGGAGACACATGTTCACAGTGCTCATCTGGAAATCTTACCCCAACGATCTCAAAGCCACAGCAACCCTGTTCTCCGTAGGGCAAATCTATACATAATCGTTTTTTTTCTTTCTGTTTTTTTCATATTGAGTTATAGTTGACATATAACATTATGTCAACATAATGATTTGCTACAACATAATGATTTGATATTTGTATATACAGTAGTCCCCCTTATCCTTGGTTTCTGTAGTTTCAGTTACCTGTGGTCGACCATGACAACATAATGATTTGATATTTGTATATACAGTAGTCCCCCTTATCCTTGGTTTCTGTAGTTTCAGTTACCTGTGGTCGACCATGATCTTGAAAATATTAAATGAAAAATTCTAGAAATAGTTTATAAGTTTTAAATCGCATGCTATTTTGAGTAGCATAATGAAATATTGTGCCGTCCCGCTCTGTCCAGTCCGGGAAGTAAATCATGCCTTTGTCCAGCGTCTCCACACTGTATATGCTCCCCACCTTTTAGGCACTTAGTAGCCATCTTCGTTTTCAGATCAACTGTCATAGTATCACCATGCTTGTGTTCAAGTCCCCCTGATTTTACTTAATAATGGTCCCAAAGCTCAAGAGTGGTGATGCTGACAACTTGGATATGCCAGAAAAAAAAAAGCCCTAAGTGTACTTATGCATAAGAAAAACATATATAAGGTATATATAAGGTCCAGTACTATCTGTAGTTTCAGGCATTGACCGGGGTGAGGGGTGGATCTTGGAATGTACCCCCCAAAGGTATGGGGGGGACTACTATAATAATCACCACAATAAGTCTAATTAACATCCATCACATACATAGTTACAAAAAATTCTTTCTTGTGATGAGAGAATTTTAAAGATTTAACTCTTTTAGCAACTTTCAAATATGCAATACAGTATTCTTAACTATAGTCACCATGCTGTACATTACATACTCATGTCTGATTTATAATGAATTTGTACCTTTTGACCACCCCCTTCGCCCACTTACCCCACCCACCCCGCCTTTGGCAACCATCAATCTGTTCTCTAGCTATGTAGTAGTTTGATATGTGGTCTGGCAATAGAACAGTCAGGAATCTCAGAAACTTTGCTCATGAGTTTAGGGAAGCGACAGGAAAAGAAATGATATGGGGGAAGTGCAAATAGCTTCTCCTCGCAGTGAGGTAAAGTGTGCGTGTGTGTGAGAGGTCCCACCTCCTCACCCTGTCACACCATGCACAGAGAAGCATCTATTTAACCCCGTGTCCTCTTGCCTTTCCCTTCAGTAAATACAAATGTGTCACATTTATAATAGAGTCAATCATTCGTTCAACAAAATATTCATTGGTCACCTCCTTTGGGTTGGGCACTGTTCTGAGCACTAAAGATTTGAAAAAAGCAGATGAATTCCCTGTTCCCACAGACCTTACATTCTGGTGGCTGGTGGTTACAAGTATATAAAAAAGGAGGGATAAAGGAAAAAGCAGATGAATTCCCTATTCCCACAGACCTTACATTCTGGTGGCTGGTGGTTACGAGTATATAAAAAAGGAGGGATAAGGGATAGAGTGGTGGTCAGAGAGGACCTCTCTGGAAAGGGGACATTTGGGTAGAGGCTTGCAGAGACTGAAGGACTGAGTCATGCAGGGTTCGGGGGGAGAGCTCTGCAGAGCAAAGACTGAAGGGGCCAGGGCAGCAGCACATGCAGAGGGAAGAGGGACAGTGAGGAGGCCAGAGGGCTAGAGAACGAGGCAGGAGAGTAGGAAGAGACGAGGTCCTGGAGGCAGTGGGGGCCAGCTCCGCAGGAGCCGTTAGGCCTTCCGATGGGAAGTCTTTCGGAGGCTTAAGGCTGAGATGAGGCTTGGTGTGTCCTGAGGCTGTGGTGTGGGGAACATAGATGACGTTGTGTCTTCCCACTATATTACATCAGGAAGTATGCACTGTCAGTTCACGGGTGCGTGTCCGATTTCTCCATGTTACGGTACCCTTTCCCTTGTAACTAATAAGTAATCTATGGAGTGATATTTTGAGACTATGAATACCCTATTCCCCAATGACCTTTCACCCAATGGTTTTAGCATCCATGATGATCTTTACCTGAATTGGCTACTGCTGCAAAATGGTGATTTTCTAATTCTATCATTCATTCATATTATCTATTTGATAATTCTATAAAGAAAGCACCCCTTTTTTTCTCCCATAGCACCCCTTACCCTACTTTTTCATGTCAGTAGATTTAGATTGGTTTTTAATATGTTTTAACCCATTACTATTCTTTAAAAAAAAAAAAAAAAGAATGAAAGTGATACATTTGAAGGCTTTATACCTGAGATGTATGTGGTATGAATAGCTGTAGGGAGCAAGGGTCAAAGCAGGGCAAATCTTAGGAGGCGGAAATCCAGAACAGAGATGCTGGTGGCTCGGGCTGGTTGAGAGTGGTGGTAAGTGGCCAAATTCAGGCTTCGCTTTGAAGATGGAGCCACAGGATACGCTGATATGAGGTGTGAGAGAGAGCTGCAAAGGATAACTTCAGGATATGGCTTGAGCCGGAAACTACAGTTGTCATCTACTGTGAGGAAGATGATGGGTGGAGAATTAGGGGTTCTATCACACCACAAAACCTCCTGATTGACTAAGAGAAGTGCAGACTTTCCTGGGACACCCTGGGGTGGGGAGACAGGATACATGGGCAAGTGTGAGACAAGAGCGCTCACTTTTAATCAAATGTTCCACCCACTGCTGGCCCCTCTTGACCATCACAGCTCTTACACCTGCTCCACACACAGGCCCCCTAGATTCCACACCGTCTGCCATCCTTCATGCCCAACGTTTCCAGAAGAGCTCTCCCTCACCAGATGACCCAGTCTCTTTCTCTGCCACAGCCTCTGCTTCCCCAGAACCCCTACACTCAAGGGGCTCCTCCTGCATTACCGCCTACTCTGCCTCCTAGTCTGCTCCACTCTGCCAAAGCTCTCCCCATGCATGGTGACTGTCTCTCTCGAGTCTGGGGCCTCCTTAGGGTTCCTGTGGCTGTCAAATATCTCTGAACCTCAGTTGTAAGCATGATTTGTCCATGTGCCTCATGAAAATTACTCCAAACTCCATGGCCAATAAGACTTTTCCAGAAGATTCCCTGGTAGTCGAACACACAGAGGAACTCCAGGGGGCTCAATGACCTTAGTCCACGTGCAGACACACTCTCTTCTGATACAATTGGAAAATCTTGTTATAAATATGCTCTAAAGTTATTGGTCCCTAAACACCAGTTGACTGGCAAGTGTTGGAGTGGTTGCATGAAAATCACACTAGGCTCAGCACCAGAGATTATGATTTCATGTTTCCAGGCAGTGGCCTGGGAGTCAGTATTTAGAAAACGGTCACTCTCCTCAGCAGTTTCATCTTCAGCACATTTAGGAATTCTGCTTTAGATGAAAGAGGGAAGGGTGTTCTAGCCCTGGAGAGGTTCTCTCCCTTCTTGCTTTAAACAGAATGATTATTGCAACCTCTAGCCTACTGGGGCACCAGGCTGTCCATCACATGTACTGGATTAGACAGAATTTATTTGGGGACAGAGATGGAGAGAATAGAAGAAAAAAACTCTAGTCTCTGCCCTTGAGAACTCAGAGCCAATGAGTGAGACAAGACTGTCACAAATGGAAAACACTTAAGAGCATTTATAGAACAGATACAACTAAATGTATATTAATATTCAGCAAACAGAGGGAGTGTGACTGGCAGGCAAAAGAGAGGTGGAGAAAGGCTGAATTTGTGAAGGAGAAAGGAGCATTAAAAGCTCCAGGTTGGGAAGGAGTTCATGTTTACATCCAAACTGTTGGCCCATCTGCTTCTGTCACTTAATATGGAACGGTTCTCTGGAGAGACATGCCAGGCGGGGAGTGCAGCTGTGAGGCTATAATGGGGGTGGTTCGCATCTCACTCTCTTAGGCAGCAAAAAAATTCACTACATATGTGGTGATCAGCTGGGGGTGTGTGAGGTGGAGGAACTCCAGACCGTGACCTGGGAGGCAGCGAGGCCAGAGGGACGGCAGGGATTCCCAATTTCTCTGCTCTTGCTCTTGCTCCAGGCCGGAGCTGTGTCCCTTTTGCTACAGGGCATCTCCTTTTCCTGAACCAACCCTTTCACAGGTACCAAGCCACATCCAACAGCCATTAGTAGGCCCCCACCCCTTTCCCAAGGGAAAAGGGTTTTCCCCAGGCTATAATGAAGGACCTCTGTGTGTATTTACAGTAGAACGAAAGTGGGTGACTATACGAAGTGGGGGCCTCTTCTCCAAGGAGCCTCACCAACAGCCTGTCGGCCCAGACCTGTCCCTATGGGTAGGACAGGTTTTCCCAAACTTGCCTGCTTATCAGAATCCTCTGGGATGCTTGTTTAAAATACAGGTTTCTGGGCCCCAAATTATAGCTATTGAATCAGGATCTTCAGAAGAGAAGCTTTAAAAAAAAAAAATTCTTTGGATAGGGTAAATTTGAGAAATTGTGCTAAGCCACATACCCTCTCTTACCCATGGGTGACCTAACTAACGCATGCCCCTGCTAGACAGCTGCTACCTGGGCTAGGCTGAGGGCAGCATTTATGGAGGAAAAAGAGTGTTTTTCTGTCTAAAGACCAATAGTGACAACGACAATAACCAACCTTTATTGACTGTGCACCAGGTACTATACTGGGGACTATTTTTTTTTTTTTTGGATTATCTCATGCAATCCAATCCTCTCAATAAACTAATGAAGTGTGTGCCACTGTTGTCTCTGTCTTTTCAGATAGGGAGGCAGAAAGAAGGGAAGTTAAGTGACTTGTCCAAAGGCACACACAGCTAGCAACTGGCAGAGCTGGGTCAGAATGCAGGCTTCTGACTCCTAAGCTCTGTCTCTTCTCCAGTGCACATTGTTGATCCTGGGACCTTGAATCAAACTAGCTGCACTCTAACAGAGAGCTTACCAGCCCAATTCACACCTCGCTGCCTCCCAGTATAGCTGTAATTTGGGGCCCAGAAAAGAAGAGGAAGCTGAAATTTATCTTAAACTCTCTAGTGGGCATATGAATAAGGGGTGAAGTGAAGGAAAGCTCGGAAGGACGCTGATCCCTCATGTTGGTCCTCAGGTACTGGAACTCCTTAAGCAACCTGGTGGCATCCTTGCTGAACTCCGTGCGCTCCATCGCCTCCCTGCTGCTGCTTCTCTTCCTCTTCATCATCATCTTCTCCCTCCTGGGAATGCAGCTCTTTGGAGGAAAGTTCAACTTTGATGAGATGCAGACCCGGAGGAGTACATTTGATAACTTTCCCCAGTCCCTCCTCACTGTGTTTCAGGTACGGACTCTCCTCTGTTGGGATTATGGCCAGAAGGGTGGTCAAGTGGTGGGGGAAGGGGAGCAGGAAGAAGGAGCCTCGACAAGGTGGTGGGAAGCTTCACCCTCGCACTGGGCAGCCAAAGCCAGCTAGATCAGCCATGGAGGCCCATGGCTGGGAGAGCCTTGAGTTCTTTTTATAGTTTCCCCTACCCCCAGGGTCCATGGAATCCCACTGCTGGATGGACCATTGAAAAAAGATCTAATTGAGAGGTTTATAAACTTTTTCTTAGCCACAGAACCCTTCATTCAAATAAATTCTACATGAAAGGCCAAAATATAAACAAATAAAAGCAGGTTGCTCTTGTTGGGGAAGGGGAGGATAGTGCTCCATCTTTCCTACCCACCACGCTTATCCCTAGAAAAAAATATAACTAGCCCATCAAATTTGTGATTTCATAGATATTTTGGTTTAGGGCAAAGCTAAAGTAGCACTCATCGAGTTTAAAAGTAGATTGATATACATAAAAATGAATAATGTGTAGATGTTGCCAAAATCTTAAAGATGATACCCAGCCAACCAATGTTTGGGGAGAACCGGGTCATGTATTACTCGCTTAATGACTGCATTTCACATTTGTAAAGGGGCCCTTAATGCCTTAATTTAAGGAATGGCTAGTGATGGCCATCTCATGTACCGTATGTGGATATAGGAAGTATTTTGACCGGGAAAACCTTTTCAGTCAGTCACTCCTCAAATAATAGTATGCCAGTGGCCATGCACTTTGTCTCCTAGGTTAGGAACAAATTGCCAAGTCAATAGCTCAGAGCCCCTGGGAGGAGAACTTGGGGCCAGAAGGAGGGATAGAGGTGGAAAGAGATTTCAGGCATCTTTATTAATGTAGTGGGGCAGGGCAGGGGAGTTTTGGGGTTTGCTGTTGGTCTAACGCTGTGTCCCTTATTGGTGGGAATGTGTCATTCAGATCCTGACCGGGGAGGACTGGAATTCGGTGATGTATGATGGGATCATGGCTTATGGCGGCCCCTCTTTTCCAGGGATGTTAGTCTGTATTTACTTCATCATCCTCTTCATCTGTGGAAACTGTATCCTTTGCACCTGCCCTCTCACCCCTGCTGCCCACCCTCCCTTAGCCTACAGCACGATGCCAAATAGGTGTGCCTGAAGGTCCAAAGTCAGGACCTAAGAACTATGGTTGCCCACCCACAGAGCACCCAGGCAAGTGGGGGAAAGTATGCTCTGGGGGAGAAAACAGTTCCCAGCCCAGAACCACCTTAGTTGGAGGTGGGTCTTGGTGGAAGCCAAATTCATCTTGTAAGTTCATCTTCCTGTACAGCTGTGGCCACAGTGTTGCCTGACTCCAGGAGGAGTGTCTGTGTGAGCAACACCCCCTGGCATGGTGGCGTGCAGCCACTCACTTAGGCTCCTATGTGAACGCACCTGGATTTAGAAGCCCTGGCTGCCCTGTGTTGCCACATCTGATGGAGATAAGAGGCTTAGTTGACAAAGCCTCAGCCTTGAAATGACCTTCATCTCTCCTCCCTGCTTTCTGGTCAGTGTCCCGCCCTCTGAAGCCTCTCTCTGGGACTTTAGTCACAGGCAGAGCTGGATGGGCTTCACCAAGCAGACCTGACAAATCCATGGGCAGTCTTTCTGGATCTCAAATGCAGGCAGTCTTCTCCCCTGGTCACAAACCTGTGAAGGTTGTATGCAGAGTCAGGTGGTAAAGTGAAAGCAGCTCTGGCCCAAGATTTAAGTTTAAATTGCAGCTTAATGTAGTGCAGAAAGCATGGACACTGGTCCCAAAGACAGGCAGCATGACCTCAGGGAATGAAAGGTTCTCCACCCTTGGTCTCTGTAAACTGGGATGATAAAATAATAGTGCCCACTATTTAACGGGTCACTCTGAGGTTTGAGGGGGTAAGGCCCAAGGGCAGGTATCTAGTAGCACTTTGGGCAAGCCCTCAACCCCTTGGGATGTGATTTCTCTGTGTGTGAAATGGTATGACTGTTGGGTACCTGGGGGCTGAGGTCAGACTTAACAAATGTTAAGACCTCTTTCAGCTATACTTTCTTTGATTCTGCAGTTCTCTGACCCACAGTATTTCCATTCAAGGTTGGGGATGCGGGGAGGAGAAAAGGACAAACAGCTGCTTCAATTAAGAGCATCCAAGTTTTGGCCAGTTCCACTGGACCCTGTATGCATGGCTCACATTAAGAGTTGGCAGAGATGTCAGGCTGCCTCCTCAGTTCCCAGTTGTAATGAACAGCCCTTAAGAACATGCTGCATTCTGCTAGAGACAGTGCTGTTTATAATGTCAATTATAGCCAGTCATCTCTGTGGGGAAACCAGTAATGAAACCCAGCAATTAAAGAGCAAGGCAGGGCTCGCTGCCGCACTCCCTCCCCACTCTAGCCTGCAAGCTAACCTGCTCAGCCTTAGAAAACTCCAGGCAGCCAGTAGGGTGATGGGGAGGGAAAGGGGTGGAAACGGGACACCCCTGGGCTCAGCACCCCTCAAAGTGAGTCACCATTGAGCTCTCTCTGTGGGAAACTCTACCCCTGCATGTCCTGCACCCTCCCTGCCCCCTATGCCCACTGAAAACCCCAAGGCCAAGGGTCATTTTCTTTAAGAATGGACACAAACAGATATCCTACTGAATGTGTTCTTGGCCATTGCTGTGGACAACCTGGCTGATGCTGAGAGCCTCACATCTGCCCAAAAGGAGGAAGAAGAAGAGAAGGAGAGGAAGAAGCTTGCCAGGTAACCCTCTAAGCTGAGTCAGGCCCAGGGTCTCAGGGCCTCGTTCTGAAATGCCATCCCCACTGGTGGTAAAGAAAGGGGTGGGCATGGCCTCTGTTGGCCTCCATCCCTCCCAGAAGGGCACTGGGTTTGCAGTGTCCTAGAGTAGATTGGACCTCTCTCCTAATTCCTAGGCATTGCTCTAAAGTAGAGACCACCATGAATTACAGTCTCTGCGAAAGTGTCGCATTTCCCCACCTATCTAAGAAGTTGGGGAATTCTCTTTTGAGAAAAAAGGTCATCGTAGGTAATGGGAGCAAAGGATGGGGAGTGGGGGTAGGCAGCAACTCAGAGGAAAAATACAGCT
>NW_006443138.1:30744485-30750334 GCF_000325575.1 Pteropus alecto
TGCTGAAAGAGATTCCTCCTCACTGTTTTGTAATTTGTCTCTGGTGTTAAGAAGGTGAAATAGGGCTCTATGTTGTCCTCCATCATTGTCTAGACAGGGCTATCATAGGCTATACATCTGCTGGGTACTGAACAGAGTTCTCCAGGAGCCAATCCTAAATGGGATCCAGAACCTTTCTCCGATTTAGATGGACTGGAGCAGGCCAACCGAGTGCCAGACAGGGCAAGGTGTGACCAGGTGCCTGGATCCTGGGCCTGACCTAATAGCATTTGTGATCAAGCCAAACATGGCATGTGCCCTGGGTGAAGGAAGGTGGATGTAGGCCCAGGGAATCTGCTCTCACTGGCCCCCGGCAGATCACAGGGTGGTTCCCTATCACTCCAGTAAACATCCCTTTATTTTTTTCTCCTGCTGACCGGCCAGGACTGCCAGCCCAGAGAAGAAACAAGAGGTGATAGAGAAGCCGGCAGTGGAGGAGACCAAGGAGGAGAAAATTGAGCTGAAATCCATTACAGCCGATGGAGAGTCCCCACCCACCACCAAGGTGAGGCACTGTCTCGGCCCAGGAACTAGGGGAGCCCTTGCTGAAAGAAGGCAGCCTTCCCAGGCCAGATCCCCACAGAAGGAGCAAGGACGGAAAGAGACGCAGAGTAAAGCCGGCAAGGGTTGAGCAGGAGAGCTTAGGGACGTGAAGAGCAGGCAGAAGGGTTGGATCCCAGTCTTCTATTAATGTCTTGAACGGTCCATGCAAAGTAACAGGATATATTTTTGAGTCAACGGCTCAGCCACTGACTATAACTCAGTTTCAGGGCTACTCCAATTCTCTAAAACTATGGAATATATCTAACTGGATTCTGCCTCCTCCCCCTTGGCTACCTAGATCAACATGGATGACCTCCAGCCCAATGAAAATGAGGATAAGAGTGCCTACCCCAACCCAGAAACTACAGGTACCAGTCTCACTGCCTAACCCTGAGATGGGAGGTTGGAGGGTAGAGATCCAAGTTCTAAAGCCGTATGGAAGTTAGCCATGTATTAGGGACTGATGGTTGCAATTTTTCTCTACAAGGCAGAGACTGCAATTTCTTGCATTGCTAAATGTCTCTTGTCTCTGTACCAAGACGATTACCAATTACCATCTGGGGGAAAACTCTGCTCCTGGTTTCCTCATAATAATAGTAAGATCAAATAAATTAATAAGATTAAATAAAATAATAAGATTAAATAAATTGTGTTTGAGCAGAGCTTTTGTGTCCTTTGGAAGATGGATCTTGTATACATTTAAGGTTTTATTATATCCTATGTTGTAAAATCATTATTAATTTATGTAACTTATTAGTATAACATGTGTTGCAGCATTATGCTCACTAAATAATAATAGTAAATTCCAAATCTGTCTTGCCCTTACTTAGGAGGCAGTGCTGAGTACAAGGACAGCTGCAACCACAGATGTCCCACTTGTTGCTTTGTAAAATGCTGCCTGGTCTCTTATTATAAGGAGAGCTGGTACCAACTCAGTCTTCTCCATTTCTACTCAATATGTAATGGCAAGCATTCTCCTTTGAGAGGGTTTTCATGTCAGAGTTCCTTCAGCCTCCCTCGGGGATTCACTTCTCTGCCTCATGAAACCCCATATCCTGTACCATCCCTGGGCCTGCCTTCCTTTTACCCAGAATTGCAGGTATTATCACCAGCTTCAAGTTTGCAGTCAATTACATAAAGGGACTGTTGAGCATACTGACATTTCTGTGTATTTTAGGCTGTATCTGGGTTAGTGACCACGTTAGGTAGCTAACAATCTTCCACATTTATGAGCAAAGCTAGGTTTTCCTTTTTGCATTCCCTCCACGAGTTCTCTGCTGGATTGTCTGCAAGGACACTAGCAGCCATCTTCTGTTGTCCTGGGGAAGCGGGCTCCCTGCTGTCATCCCATTCTCTCATCTCCCTCTACAAGGGCAATCGGATGGATGGGGCTCCCTGGGACTTTGGGACAGAAGAGCAGGCAGGGTGTTTCCAGGTGTGAGGCACCGAGCCTTTTGAAGTCTTAAAACCCATCTGGTGGAAACTGTTACAGAATTTCAAAGATGTACTAGAAATATTGACCAAATGCAATGGGAGGACCTATTCTAGAGTTTAAATGAACAAATAAATTTTAAGGTAATTGAAGAAAAATTGAATATAGACTGGGAACTAAATGATTTTAAATAGTTTTGGCTAATCTCTTTAGTATAATAACATTGTAGTTTTTTTTAAAAATGCTGAAGTTTTTATAGCTAGAGTCTAAAATGTTTAGAGGTTGCTTTAAAATACTCCATCCTCAAAAAATGAGGGCAGAGAAAATAAACGAAATAAGTTGAGCAGACTGTCAATCCCTGTAGAAGCTGGATATGAAGGTCCACCATGTGAGTCTCTCTACTCATAGGATTATTATAAGGAGAGTTATTATTATTAAGGATCAAAAGAAAAAGACAGTTATAAAACAAATCTCTCTGGGCCCTGAGCAGAGCCTGTCCCACCCGCCTGCACCTCCCTCCACATAGCTGCAGCCAGTCCCATACCTGTCCCCTCTACACGGCAGTGGGGCAGACACACACCTATGACAATAAGCTCAAATTTCAGTATTCTAAATATACTCATGGCTTTTCTCTTCTTTGTTGCTCTAATAAAATCAAAAAGAAGCAGGTCAAGGGAAAAAAAAGACTAATTGAGGCTACTAATGTCACCCTATTGGCCGTGATAGAAAGGCCTCTCTGTTGACGCAACTTTGAGGATTCTTGGAATGGTTTTGTTTTTAAACTGAAGAGCTATTCCCACACTACTGATTCCTCAGGATTTTTTAGATGTTTTTAGTGCATATTCTTTTCCCTGATCATGTGGTCTCCCTTCTCTACCTTCCTCCATACCCAGGCCTTTGTTTCTCTTGGTCCCTAAGCTGCTTCTATGTCTATTTATGGTCCATAAATAACTGAGGCTGTCCTGCCTCAGCTCCCCCACCACTACCACTTAGGCCTTTAAAGCCAGCTCTTAAGGCCCCCCATTTGTTCACTATCTCTGGTTTCCATTTTCTTACCCAAGGATAGTGTGCTTTTAAAGCTGGTGTCTCTACCCTCCACCCGCTGCTTCCCACTCAAGACTAAATCAGCTCTGCTTCTCAGCTCCTCCTACCTCCTGTTCCCCGCTCTGCCTCTATGGGTCAGCTCCTGTCTCCCAAGGACACCCCCTGAGGTCACTTGACCTGTTGTCTCTATTCTTGTCGATACCTCTTTCCTGCTTGCTTCTCCTCTGAAACATAAAAGGCCAAGAGCCTGATCTGCCGTTGTCTTCCCAACCACTGCCCCTTCTGCTTTTGCAGCCTCTGGGCAGCTAGCCCCTGCTGTGCCCACTTTGCACAGATGCCCCTTGGGATGTGCCTCTGGTAAGCATTCGCCTTGCCTCACTTTCCATTAGACTTCTGGAGAGAAAAGGGACAGTGCCAGAAAACGCATAGCATGCTCTCTTCCTGCTCCCCTCTGCTTCTTCCTCTCTCCCTTTGCCATCACCCCTCTCTCCAGGCTGCTGTGTTTGCTTGTCCAGGTTGCTCCCAAAGGTGGGTATTGGAGTGGCCGAGTAAGAGCTGAACTCCATCCTGCACTCTGCTAGCCAGGTCTCCTGCCCTCGTGTGAACACCCAGAGGAGGGGCCTGCTTCTAATTCGCAGAGCAACCATACAGGCCAGCAGCGGAAGCCAGTCAGTCCTGCAAAGCTCCCCAGTTGGTTTTAGCTTCCAAGCTTAGTATACACTAAATTTTAGAACTATCTACTCACCTAGGAAGGAAAGCTTTGTGCCAAGGTTGTGCTTTTATTTAATGGGTTAATTTATTTGAGTGAAATACATGTTCTTAAGAGTTGCTAAGGACTTAAAATTAATGAGTATACATGAAAAAGAAACGTGAATGACACCAAAGAATGGATAGCACAGCACCAAATGTCGTGGGGGAGAATTAAACTACTGCAAGGGGTTCAAGGAGGAGAGCAGTGAAGTAGAGGCTGTCAGGGAGGCTTTGCGAAGAAGGGTGGTCTTGACTGGGCTTAGAATTCGGAGAGTTGAAGGGAAGAATTTATTTCAGGACCATACTTTTATCATAGGCACAGAGCTGGAAGAAACCTTGGAGATATTAATTCACTTAGTAGCTACTTAGAAAGCACCTACTATGTGCCGGGTACTGTGGCAGGCACTGGATACACCTGCTCTCCTGGAGCTGACATTTCAGTGGGGAGACAGACAAGGAGCAAGAAAGCAAACCAACCAGAATGGATACATCAAGGAGCAACAAGTGTTACAGTTACAGTTACTGGGACGCTGCTTTGGCTGTAGGTCAGTAAAGACCTTTTTGAGAATGCAACATTTGGGCTGAAACCTGAGTGAGTCAAAGGAACTAGATGTATGGAAATCAGAAGAAAGAGCTTTCTAGCAAGTACAGAATCTCTGAGGCGGAATGCACTTGACTGTGGAAGAATCCAAAGAGGCCTGTGTGCTGGGGGCAGAGAGAAGCAGGGGGACAGGGCTAGGGCATGAGAGCAGGGCTAGGCCAGAGCAGGTGCACAGGGCCTCCAAAGCCGTGCGAGAGGTTCAGGCTGATCTGATGCAGCGGAGAAACACCTCAGGCAGAGCAGGACATGATCTGATATCTGGCTTACCTTTTAAATGACTCATTCTGGGTGCCATGTGGAAAGAGGCAGTAGATGATCAAGAGTAGTACCGGGACAGTGGGGACATTATTGCAGTCATCTAGCTTGGGCCTAGGTGATGGTGCTGGAGATGCAGAGAAATGGTGGGACTTGGGTGCATTTTGCTGGAAGGGCCGACTGCTCTTATCAATGGCTTAGAAGCGGTAGCGAGAGAACGAAGAATGAAGGGTGACTCTGAGGTTTTGAGTTGAGCCAGCAAAGAGGAGATACTGGATGCAGAAAGTGCATCCTCAGCCTCTTCTCTCAGACTCTCCCCGCACAGCGTCCCTCTGGACATTGTGCCTTACCAATCATGCATTCCCTTTTAGAACTCCAGGCTACACTGAAATATACAGTGGTTTTACTTTTGAATGCTGTAACCTATCATCTGGAAAGCGGCAGCAACTCCACAGTGCAGCAGGGCCTCACTTATTACACTCTTTTAAACCTCCAAGAACAGAGAAGAGAAAATAAAGACCCCAAAGGGTCCCACTGGCGCTCAGGAGTGGGAGCCTAGGTGGTTCGGCTGCCAGCTCCAAAAATGAACTTTACCTCACTTTTCCTAATCTATCAACCTTTCTCTTTATACATACTACGTGTAAAGCATCACATGCTGTCAAATTTCTGTCCCTTTACAAATTTGAGTTTGTCCTTCAGAAATGGTTTTCTCTTCAATATACGCCTGGAATTCAGCAGGTGTGTGTCTGAATGGACCCACTGACTCGCCTCTCCCCAGGAATGGAGATTGCTGTAGAACTTCATAACAGCGAGGCAGACTGTTACAGGTGAAGGGGCATGCAAAATTCTCCGTTAGAAACTTAGTAAATATGTTTTTCTATGAACACAGATGATTAAGAAAAACATTAAACTACCTATTACCAAATTATCACGCATAAAAACTGTCGTGTCTTTTGGAGCAAAACTGAAAAGAATACAAACAGCTAGGCAGAACTTTCAGATCCTTCTCAGCTGAATTTCACTTGTAAGTCTCACAATTTAGGCCAACTCTGGTTTTACTGATTTTGCTTTAAGTAAAAGACTTTACTTTTATATACCAAGGTTTGGTATGAAAGCTTTAACCCTTGGCCTGTACACAATTTTTCATCTTGTGCCTCTCTCATGCTGAAAATATTAATTGCCTTG
>NW_006443138.1:30750394-30781615 GCF_000325575.1 Pteropus alecto
AAAAAGCCTTTGGTCCCTAAATGCTTCTTGCTTGATAAAGAACTACTTTCTGTGCCAGGCATTTTTTTCTCTGCACCACCTGGCTTCATTATAACCAGAAGAAGAGAGAGCATGAAGAGGAATGGCTGGTCCATAAGCCAAATTTCCCATAACTACCTTTCCAACCAGCTCAGTCTCCACCTGACCTTCTTCTTTTGCAAATTCCCCTTTCTTATAAAGCTATGTTGGTATATAAGTTTAATCATCAGGAAATAAGAGCTACTAGGTGCCAGGCACGGTTTCTCTTTCCAGAGTTTTCAGCACATAAAGAGATGGAACAGATACATGTAGAATCAGTATCCAAGGTATTGTGTCCTAAGTACCAAGTGAATGCTGGAGGCCAAAGATGCTGCTGGAATTCACAGGTTCCGTCTCAGGAAAGCCAGGTGAAGGATGCCGTCTGAAGTGGGAATCCTCATAGCTCTGTAGAGAAGGAGATGAAGTGCATTTCAAACACGGAGGGAGCTTGAGGAGAGGAGAAAGCACATAGCAAATTTATTTGTTTCCTGGAGCTGCTGTAACAAATTGCCACAGACAACAAAAACGCACTCCCTCAGTTCTGGAGCTGAGAAGTCTAAAATCAAGGTGTTGGCAGGGCCATGCTCCCTCTGAGGCTCTAGAGAGAACTCCCCCTTGCCTCCTCCCAGTTTCTGCAGGTTGCCGGCAATCCTTGCTGTCCCTTGGTGTTAGCTGCATCGCTCCAGTCTCTGCCTCTGTCTTCACATGGCCTTCTCTGTGTATGTGTCTCTGTGTCTCTCCTTAGAAGGACAACAGTCCTTGAATTTAGGGCCCACCTTAGTCCAGTATGGCTTCATCATAACTAATTATATCTGCAAAGACGAGATTTCTAAAATGAGGTCACATTCTGAGGTTCCAGGAGCATATGAATTTTATGGGCCTTATTCAACCCACTATGGTGAGTGTTCAGAAAATGGTTTGATGTAAATAGAAAGTTTTTCAGAGAATAACAGCAGACAAAGATCCGTCCCTAAGACTAAGAAAGATGCCAAGCACTAATTTACAGACTAAGAGTCTCTCCCGTGGGTACAAACAGTAATAACAACAGCTAACATTTACATAGCACTTGCTGTGTGCCATTCGGAACTATTATATGCGTGAACTATTATCTTATCTTACAGATGGAGAAACTGAGGCACAAAGAGATTAAATAAACTGCCCATAGCCAGAAAGAAACAGAGCCAACATTTGGATCAAGGCTTTGGCCAGAGAGTCCATGCTCTTAACTCCCATTCCCCTTCTAAACGTTTTAAATGCATTTGATCAGAACAGGGCATGTGCTGATCTCCTTCCATGGGCAGTGAGCTTGCAAGCAAAGGAAGAAGTCATTTGCCTTTGGTCCACATTAAATGTGGCCACTGGCTGAGAGAACAAAGGAGCTTCTTTAATTGACATCAATGTCTAGACCTTTGAATGAAGAGCCTGTTGTGGTCAACATTATTGCCCTATTGTTCCTATAGCACATGATTGTTTTATATTTTTAGGAATGGGGAGAGTGTTGATTTTAAACTCCTGGAACCTTCAAGGATGTGGTTGTTTGCAAGGGATCCCACAAGTCAACTAAGCCATACCCTATCCCCGACCTGCAGCCTACATGGACTATTACATCTGTCAATGCCCTAGTCTCACCTGGTCATCTTTTCTAGCGCCTTACAACTAGGATGACCAACCATCCCAAATTACATAGAACTGGGGGGTTTCCTGGGATTTGGAAATTTCAGTTTAAAAACCAGGACAGTCCTGAGAAAACCAGCATGAGTTAGTCACCCTATCATGTGCTGCCAAGAAAGTCTTTCTCAAACATAGATGAACTCCAGCAGTGCCCACAGTGAGAGAGCTGAGTGTCTGTCTTGGTTAGTACCCTATGTTTTCAGAGATACAAACGATGTTTTGATTATTGTAGTAGGCAGGTATCGAAAGTAGGCAGCACAGTAGTAAAAATAAATGGGAATAGTGATGTTGTTTAGAATGGTGCTTTTTTTCTTACAGGAGAAGAGGATGATGAGGAGCCCGAGATGCCTGTGGGCCCCCGCCCACGACCACTATCTGAGCTGCACCTTAAGGAAAAAGCAGTGCCCATGCCAGAAGCCAGTGCATTTTTCATCTTCAGCCCCAACAACAGGTGTGTGAGAATGGTGGGAAAGGTGGGACTCTGCTCCCTCAATGATCCAAGCCCAGCAGGTGCCAGCATCCTTTAACCTCTGGATAGAGCCTGGGACTGCCCCAGCTCCCCACAGTTTGTGTAAAGAGAGGGACAGGTTTTGTCCCTCAGCACGTTAAATGTATTATTCCACTGTAAAGTCAGCTGTCATTCCTACTATCATTTTTTTATAGGTAATCTGCCCCTTATCTCTTTTTAGGAAAAAGAGTTGTAGATTCTGAATCAGTAGGCCTGTGGTTTATTTCTCTCCATTTTTTGAAATGTGTAAACTCTGTTTCCATTCTTTTAATGTTTACCCTTGGTATTCAGTAAGCCTACTTAATTTAACAAAGTCTAAAGCTAAACAATATCCTAAACCTCATCCAGTAAAATCAAAGGAGCTTAGACAATTTTAACTCCTCTCAATTGCTCCTGCCTTACATGTTATTGTTGATTAGTGTTTGATCTTGACCTTTATATTTAACCCAAGTTAGACATTATTATCAGAATTAGAATTATTATATAAACAGTATATACTTGGATTTACATATAACTTACCAGTTTGTCCTCTGTAGTCATTTTCTTTCTTCCTGAAGTACATTTTTTCTTTTTTCTTTTTTATTATACATTTTCAAATTTTTCAATTACAATTGACGTACAATATTATATTGGTTTCAGGTGTCCTAAAGCACATTCTTTAGAAGTTCCTGTAGTTCCTTTATGATAAATTTGGCCTCTGTTTATCTGTAATTCTTTTCATTTCTTGTTCTTGAAAGATACTTTTGCCATGTACACAATTTTAGAATGCCAGGTTTTGTTCCTCAGGATGTTAAATGTATTATTCCACTGTAAAGTCAGCTGTAATTTCTACTCTCATTTCTTTGTAAGTAATCTGCCCCTTATCTCTAGCTGCTTTTACCATCTTCTGTTGCCTTTGACGTTGTGCAGATTTATTACCATGTGTCTAGACATGGATTTCTTTCCATTTATCTTGCTTGAAATATGCTTCCTACGTCTATGGATTTATATTTTTCTTCAGTTCTTGAATGACATGAAATTAGAATAAGAATTGCTATTTTTTAAAACATTGCAGCCATAATCTCTTTAAATATTGTGTCTCCTTCATTCTCTTTATTCTTTCCTTCTGGCACTCTAATTAGACATATGTTATACCTTCTCATTTTGTACTCTCTATCTCTTAATGTATCTACATATCTTTCATCTCCTTATCTCTCTTTTGGTATTCTGGGTTAATTTCTTCAGATGTAGCTTCCAATTTCTTAATTCCATCTTCAACTTTATGTTACTGTTTAAACCAGTTTTTATGTCAACTGTTATGTTTTCTTATTTCAAGCAGTTCCATTTGTTGCTTGATTTTCCAGATCCATCTGTCTATATCTAACACTATCTTGTTAACTCATTGTCTTTGTGATCAAGTCCTTTATTTCATTAACTTTTTCAAATATAGTTGCTCTATATTTTGTATCTATTATTTTTAATATACACAGGCTTCAAGGGGTTGAAATCACTTATTTGTTGTTTTCCTGATTTCCCATCTTAGTGGCTTATATTCTGGCATGTTTAATGATCTCCGATTGTTACCTCAATACTTGATATTAATTGGCGAGATTTCTGTAGGCCTAAAGTATTATTGGGAAAGCTTTTTTTCAGTTGTTCTTTGAGAGTATAGGCTCAGCTTAGAGTTCCAGGCTTCTCTGCCCCACTTCAAGACTGGCTTGAAATGCAATTTCCTGATAGCAGAGTTGCTACTGGCATCTATCCTCAGGCAACTCTGTCCTTCCTGGCTACCCATCACACAGACCCCAGATCAGAGGATTTGTTTGTTTCCTTGTTTGTTCGGGATGATCACTGCAGACTTCTCCTAACTCCCATGAAACCAGAATTGATTATCTCAAAGAGCCCGTTCTTTCCAGAACTTGGTGCTTGTGCAGTGGTAAGGTCTTTCAGAGAATTTAGTAAACCACAATGCCAGGAGCAGAGGTCTGAAGGACTGGATTCAAAACTTCACTCCCTCACATTACAGGTCGTGTTTCTGGGCAGGCTTCTCCTTCCTGGGTTTCATTGTTTTTATTTATGAAATGAAGATGATATTATCTATATCCCTCTCCTAAACCGTCAGGATGAAATAGAATGGTATATAAGACAGCCTTGGCATTTAAGGATATAGCATTTGTGCTACTATCAGTGAGTGCCCAGATGTCCACATGTGTAATTATTTGTAATAATTGTGCTGAGGTGTGATGTTGAATTGCACACCTCGAAGCTATTCCGCAAGAGTAAATCACCTTAGTAGAGTGTAGGTTCAGCCAGCCTCTCAGCACCCACATCTCCGGGTGGCTCTGTTGTACCCTACACATAAAAATATGAAGTAGATCTCATAAAATGGGTTTACTTTAATGATGGGGAAAAGAAGTCCCCCAACACAACCCAGCTGTTAATGTCACAGCAGTATTTGAAATTATAGAGATTCCCAAAGGTCTCAGATGTAACCCTCTAAAATGTCAAAAGTTTACTGTTGGTGAGAGTGCTTTGAACTACAACCTGCTGTGCAGACATGCCTCATGATGGGGGTGGGGGTCATGATTGTCATTACCTAGCAGTGGTAGTACTGAAGAGCCCACCCCACAAACCGATGAGCGTCTTCTATACGCTGAGGGGAAGAGCCGGTGCTCCTGAGACCCAGGGAGCTGCTCCCCTTGCCTTCTGACACGCCTCTCTCCTTCTCTCCGGCTTCCCACGCAGGTTCCGCCTCCAGTGCCACCGCATTGTCAATGACACAATCTTCACCAACCTGATCCTCTTCTTCATTCTGCTCAGCAGCATTTCGCTGGCCGCTGAGGACCCTGTCCAGCACACGTCCTTCAGGAACCATGTACGCACTCCCCTCTGTTCTCCGTCCCCCTACCCCCGAGAATGTGACCAGGCCTACAGCTTCTGTTGCTGACCTCACGGTTTAATAGGGAGCCCAATTCCAAACTTCAGTGTCAATACACAATCAACGTTTTTTTTTTCAGAAGATTAGGGCTTTGCTAGAAACTATCTAAGGACCACAAGCAAGTAAGAGAACTTGTACCCAAATGCCTGAGGCTGGCCTGATTGGCAAAAGTCAGGACTTTCATTGCCCTGTGGATATTCCCCAGGAAGCTCTGGTTCCCTGTAAACTTAGTAAAAGAGTAACCACTGACTTTTGCCTTGCTCCCAGTATACTCTGAGCAGTCCTAATCATTGGGGAGAGGGAGAGCACTGGCAAATAGGCGCCAATGATAAGGCTGACCTTATATAAAAGAGAGCTTCTTTAGAAGTCGAAACTAAATTTGAAGGCCCACTCAAGGCTCTGGTGAACTACATTAAAGTCTAAAATAAAAACTGCTCTATCTCAAAGTCTCAAAACTTTTTCAAATCCCAACCAGTTGAGCATGAAGAGAGGAGCCCTCCAGTCTAAAGCCATAGCCCTGCAGACCACTTGCTGGTCCTGCTTGGTCCAGAGCTTTCTTACTAAGAAAGGTATTGGCCTTATCTCTGATCTGTTACCTGAGATATAATAAAACATGAAACCATGTGACCTGTCCCCAGCCTGGGTAGGCCTCATCTAGAGGCTCTCTTGTGCTGCAAAGGACCCAACACCAGTGAAGATTTCCACCAACATAGGAAGCTGGCTGAATCACACCAATGCCAGTTAAGAACTTTGCATCTTCCTGGAAAAAACCAACCAAAAAAACAAAAAAACCCACTCTCTGTTCTTTTGACAAGTATCTATCCCAGTGGTCTGATTTGAGTTTGTAAGTATTGGATTAATGAGAAAAGCATCAAACCAGATGCTACCCAGACCCAGGACCAGCCGAGGCCTACCCTGGAAGCTCCCCCTCACATATCTAGGGACTTCATCCAGAGCCATTAAGCCTCCTGAAGCCAGCCTGCTTCAGGATCCAGAGCTGCGTGTATGCCACTTGTCTCCTAACTCATTTCCACCTGTCTCCACGTGGAAAGGCTCAAGTGGTGTGTGTCATGGTTTTGAAGTGTGATTCCTTTTCTGGTGAACATCCACTGACCTCTCCTCCCATCCTGCTTTCTCCCTTCCCCTCCCCATCCCCACCCTGTTTCTCTTTGTTTTGCAGATTCTGTTTTATTTTGATATTGTTTTTACTACCATTTTCACCATTGAAATTGCTCTGAAGGTAAAGCCCCGACCCCCTCCCCTCCCCTCCTGCCCTCTTCCTGAGGCACTAGCTCTCTGCTGCTGTCTGCCGCTAACACACACGCTCCCGTTGGTGTCCGGTTCCCTCTCAGAGCCACTAATCCAATTGTGCTTATTTTTCAGATCCTAGGCAATGCAGACTATGTCTTCACTAGTATCTTTACATTAGAAATTATCCTTAAGGTAATGCAATCTGAGCAATGCATTCTCTCTGTCTCTGCCCTGTCTGCCTTGTCTCTTTTCTCTCTTGTTTCTTTCGCTCTCTCTTTTGCACTCTCAAGCCTGAAATCAAAAAAATTAGTGCCCTTCACTTTGTGCTAGCACTTTGCTCAGGCCCAGAAGAAACCTACCCCCACCCCCCAACCTGCCTGGAAGAGACATTCGGCTGCCAAGGTCAACACTGATGCTGTCCTGTCCCCGGTCTGGCCCACACACCCCACACACCCCACACACCATCTCCAGGCAATCGAATCGGTGACTGAACCCTGCTTAGAACTCTCCTTCCCTCTTCCTGCCCAGAGGAGATACCACACAAAATCCAAAAGTGGAAAAGCTCGGGGGTGTGAGTCACTTTGGCTATGCCCATTGAAGCCAGTCATCAATACCTTCCTCCATAGTTGTGGCGGACGTTGGGACTAAGCTAGAGTTGGGCCTCTGCAGCAGTAATCGGGGGCCGACGTGAAATTCGGGGCCAGTCTCTCAGCTGAGGGATTTGACAGACAACTCTAGATTACTTCTGAACCCTCGGTTACCTGCTGAAAAGCTTTGTTACTATGCCCCTTGCCCTGAGCATGGAGGAGGGAGAATTACACTGGAGAGCCAAGTACAGGGGAGTGAGAACCAAGTGCTGAAAGAATCTGGAGCCCCAGGCCCCAAGACCCAGGCTGTGAGCGTGCAGGCCTGGCCCCACCGCCTCTGGCAGCTCCAGTGCTGGCAGCCCCATATATGGATACTGCAGCACGGTTATCCTGAAGCCATAGAACCTACCTCTGAACAGCATTAGGATGAGAGAGATTTTTTTCTGTTTTATCTTGTTATTTATATTAATATATAATTTATGTATTACTTATATTTATTTTATTGTGATTTCTAAGTTTTTCCTGTATACTTCTGGGCCTCTAAACCAATACGCTGCCAAGCTAGTTCATCTGAGATGTAGGGTGTGAGTCCTGCAGCCTAGGAAAAGTACATTTCAGCATTTGTTCTCCTCTCAGGATGAGGGCTTGGCTTTTACCCTCATCCCAAACAGAAAGGTCAAAAGCTCTGGAGCACCTGCTTCAGCTTAGCATCTTCTTCCTGGGATACTCGCCTGAGATGCCACTCCCGAGGAGCCCAGGCTCCCTTGTCACCCCTTCAGGTAGTGGATACAAGCCAATGTCCACACCTGACCATGCGCCATGGCTGGCCCCAGCCCCTTCTTTTCCTGATGGAATGCCCAAGTCATGACCCAACCTTCTAACGTACATGATGATGCTGTCACTTCCATATACAATCCGAATGGGGCAGTTTGATGTGGCTTTTTTTTTTTTTCTTGTCCAGACCCGTAGCTTCTGTCTCTGGTTCCAGCTAACAAGAGTGTTTCTCAGATTTTCTCTCTACCCGAGGAAAGCAATGTGGCTAGGCTCTGACTCCTGGGGGTGGGGAGAGGGCCCCGAGAGTTGCCTGGCGGCATTAGGACACACTGCTGTAAAACCCCCTTTCCAGGATGACCTGATTTTTCCTGGACTTCAGACTCAGGGAGGCATACAAACACTCAAAATTCTTTCCTGAGACAAGAAAAGTTCTAAGGCCCAATTCTCAGCACCCCTCTACGGAGCTTCCCTTGTGGATTTCAATGGTGCTGTTTTCCCTTCAAGGTTGCCATACAAGCAGAAGTGAATGGTCTCTTTACGAGCATTGTCATGGCAAGATCCTTCCCTCCCCATCCACCCTCACCCTTTTCTACTCTCTTATTCTCAGTGTGCTTGTAAATACAAACCCCAACCCCAGTACACTTTCCTGCACCTCCTTCCCATTGGGTCCCTCTGCCTGGCCCGGTGGCCTAGCATCCTGCAAAGGCACTGACAATGACAGTCTTCTTGAATGATGCAAAAGCCTATCACACAGAGGAGGGAAAAGGTGGAACCAGGACCAATGATCAGAAATTACTAAAGATCAGACCCATTTAACAACTAGAATTGCTGCTTGTCCATGTGACTGGACAGAGGAGCATTCTTGCCCTTTTAATTCAGAGTCCATAATCCTATGTCCCACTCCTTTTCTCTCCTTAGGCTGAAAATAACCCCAGCCATAGGCTTTTCCTGGGCTTAGAAATTTTAGGAAGCAGGACCTGGGTAGGCATCAGTCAGCAAAACAGGGTAAAGGAAAGACTTTGCACTGGGTACCTGAACCTGACCTTTTTTGAAGCTCTGAATGCCACACGTGATTTTCAAATAAATGCTCCATTTTTTCAGCATCCATTTGCCCTTTCTCTTACAGCCACTCTTTCTCTGGCCCTGCCTGGGCAAGTTTCCAACACACACACACACACACACACACACACACACACACACACACACACACACACCTCTTCCCTTGACAAAACAGGATCCCAAATGAAAGGACAGAAGTTGGCACTCCGAGACCCATTTGTCCACCTAATCGAGGAATGCTTTTCCTCAAATGTAGATGTCTCTGTTGCAGCTCAGGAGCATGCTTGTAATACCCAAGCCTGGAACAGAGTGGGAGCAAACCCAGTACCTTCTCTAAGATGAAATTTAGGATAGCTAGTGAAGGTGCTCTGCCTTGGGTAGGCACAGAGGCACTCTGGTTAACATGAACCATGAGAGCCACCCAAAGCCACTCCTAGGGTCCCAAATCTTCACTGAGAGACAGGGCCGCCAGCCCCTCCAGATGGCAGGGCTTCGGGAGAGATCTCCAATGATATTCCCCTGCAACCTTTTATATAATCTACCCACTTCTCGAAACTGTTGCAGGACACAGGTGCCTGAGTCCCTTGTGACCCCCTGCGGCAGGAGATAAATGGAAAGAATTAGGTTGCAAGAGCTATTTTTGCCAATTTCCCCTGTGTTTGCTTTTGAATTGCTCTGCAGACATGCTGCCCTGGGCATGCTCTGATTCCAAAGAGATAAACTGGACCCCAGGTGACCAGGGAGCCACACTCAGTCTCTCAGCCATCAGCTTCAGATTTTTCCCTTTGGCTGATGCTTTGTAGCCCATGCCTTTCACGGCCCTTAACTGGAAATCCATTGCCCTTAATTCAAGTCAACAAAATTGGAAAGGCAATTTGTTGAGCACCTACGGTGGCTTCATACCGAGCTCTGAGGGAGGTGATAATAGCTAAGTCGTGTAACAATACTCATCATCCAAGGGATCTCAAGTGGTTTTCTGTACGCACCTCAGAAAGGCAGAGAATAGTGCGCTCACTTTATAGATGAGGAAACTTATCTTCCCTCATGCAGGAAGAATCCAGAATTCAACTTCAAGCTATCTGGCCCCAACACTTAGATGGCACTATCAGCAGGATAGTGTTCCTCACGTTTTACATGCTTACAACCCCGTAGGGTAGATATTATCACTCTCCTCATTTCTCAGATGACAAAACTAAAACACAGAGAAGTTAAGTAACTTGCCCAGGCCGCAGAAATAAAATACAATAGAGTTGGGATTCACACTCAGACAGCCTGGCTCCAGAGCCTGTGTTCTTTAACAAGGTACCACATAGCCCCTGTGAACATAGCTCTGGCCTTAAAGAACGTGCAGTCTAGAAGCAAGTCAGTAGAACTGAGTGTAGAATATTTGGCACAGATCATAAGCACTATTTGCGTCTAGGAAGTGGAGGGATGCTAACTGCCAGAGTCATTGGTAGAATTTCTCACTGGGCATTAAAGGACCACCTGTCCCAGTTTGCCTGAGAGTGAGGGGTTGCCCGGAATCCCAGACTTTCAGAAATGAACTGGGCAAGTCCTGGGAAACCAGAATGGTTGTGACTCTACTGGGCATGCTCAGCTTCCCCCCTGATGCCTTGTGTCCTAAGCTGGCCCTGAGGCAGATAGAATTTGGAAAGGAGGTTGGAAGACCTGGTCAGGGCAGCATCAGCAAAGGGCCTCTCAGAGCTGGAGCCATGGACCTGTGATGAGGAAGTGGAACAGGAGAGAGGGATGGCAGCCTGATTTGAAAGGGCTTCAAATTTAGGATTGAAAAGTCTGGAGTTGCCTGGAGCCACTGATACATCCTGAGCTGGGGATTCTCTGGTGGTTGCATAAACAGTTTCAGAACACTTTTCTTGGCACCTTATCTCCTTCTTCAGTCCTGCCTAACCCCATCCCTCTGTTGCCTCACTGCTCTTCAGCAGGGCCCTGCCCAAGGGGTGCTATGGGAAGAAAGGGTGGTGTGAGGGGGTCTCTGGCTCTTGGGCAGGGGCCACTCATGCTCGTGTTTCCTGTGCCTCCCTGCAGATGACTGCTTATGGGGCTTTCTTGCACAAGGGCTCCTTTTGCCGGAACTACTTCAACATCTTGGACCTGCTGGTGGTCAGCGTGTCCCTCATCTCCTTTGGCATCCAGTGAGTAGGGCTCTCTCAGTCATGATGGGGCACACAAGTAGGAATGGGTGTCAAAGAGGACATAAAGACTCTGGGAGACCTTCCCGCACCCCACCCATGGACCCGTGATGTGAATGGGGTGGGGCCTCTAGATTGTACAGCATGGCGGTGATGATTTCTTTTGCCCGTGTCCTCAATGTTGTGACAACTGGTATATGTTGATCCAGCAAGAATATGTTGAAACGTCTGGATCTCGCTGTGACCAGCAGGGCCAGCCCCAGTTATAATGAGAAGAATATCTCCTACCCCTGCACCATGTGCCCAATTCAAAGGACCTGCCATCGCCATGACCTGCCCTGATCTCTGGTCCCTCCTCCCTCCCTTTCTCTCGTCTCTCTCTCCAGTCAAAGCATCTGATGGATGAGCAAAGGGAGAGGGAGAGACAGAGAGACTGAGAGACAGAGACAGAGACACAGAGAGGGAGGAGGAGGAAATTATTCTCATTCTTGGCTACACAGTGAAATCACCTGAGTAGCTTTTAAACAGACATTTACCCCTGAGATTTTTATTTAATTAGTCTGAGGGACAGCCTGGATTCTAGGATTTTTAAAAACTCTCCAGGTGATTCCACCATACAACGGAGGTTGCAAACTTGCTCAAGTTTAAGAGTGATTACAAGTTTCTCTCAAGTTCCCTCGGCTGTTAATGCTAATCCTGCACTTGCACTTTCACATGCACGGTCTTCTATGGTTCCCACAGAAACCCGTGAGGTAGGCAGGACAACTGCTGTTATCACTATTTTATAGATAGAAAAACTGAGGTTCAGGATGTTGTGAGACTTGCCCGAGGTCACACCAATGGCAGAGAAAAGGACCCTGGGGTCTCCTCTCCCAAGGGTGTTTTCATGGTCAGCTTAGAAAGTATGGAGATGGGGGCGGGGTTGTTACAAGTGGGATTCTTTCTGTGATCATCAATTATATGACCCACAACTGTCTGCCTACGAGCCTACAGGTCTAGGTTCTAATCCTAGCACTAACACTAAATCCTTACTTAACCTTGAACCAAAAATTCCCCCCTTTAATCTGGGCTTTCTCCATCTGACCTTTAAATCCTTACCATTGTGATTCAGACACAGACACAGAGAGGGAGGAGGAGGGAATTATTCTCATTCTTGGCTACACAGTGAAATCACCTGAGTAGCTTTTAAACAGACATTTACCCCTGAGATTTTTATTTAATTAGTCTGAGGGACAGCCTGGATTCTAGGATTTTTAAAAACTCTCCAGGTGATTCCACCATACAACGGAGGTTGCAAACTTGCTCAAGTTTAAGAGTGATTACAAGTTTCTCTCAAGTTCCCTCGGCTGTTAATGCTAATCCTGCACTTGCACTTTCACATGCACGGTCTTCTATGGTTCCCACAGAAACCCGTGAGGTAGGCAGGACAACTGCTGTTATCACTATTTTATAGATAGAAAAACTGAGGTTCAGGATGTTGTGAGACTTGCCCGAGGTCACACCAATGGCAGAGAAAAGGACCCTGGGGTCTCCTCTCCCAAGGGTGTTTTCATGGTCAGCTTAGAAAGTATGGAGATGGGGGCGGGGTTGTTACAAGTGGGATTCTTTCTGTGATCATCAATTATATGACCCACAACTGTCTGCCTACGAGCCTACAGGTCTAGGTTCTAATCCTAGCACTAACACTAAATCCTTACTTAACCTTGAACCAAAAATTCCCCCCTTTAATCTGGGCTTTCTCCATCTGACCTTTAAATCCTTACCATTGTGATTCAATGCAAACTGATTCCCTCTTTGAGATACCCAGATAGATAGGAATGCTCTCTGAATCCTTTGAAATAAAAGAGCCGTGAACCAAAGAAATCAGATCTTTCTACCAGCTCCCTCTTGAGCTCATCATCCTGACCATCTGAAGAATGAAATCAGCACTTGCTGACATGTCATATATTTTCTAGGTCCCAGGTGGGTATAAGGCTCTCTGAAAGTTAGAGGACTATCTCAATCAGAAGGTTAGTGCTTGAGGGTTAGAATACACTTCAGAATTGCTCACCAACCTGGCTTGGTGAGCGAGCCCACCTGGGTGGATGGATAACGCATCCCAGCATCCTGCCAAGGAGCCTGTGGGGGACCCGCACCCTAGAGCCTCCTTTCCACTAGGGAACGACAGCAGCCTGAGGCTCCCAGAAGTTCTGCTGCAGCCCTGGCATCCTCGGGATGTGGAGGCTGTTGTGTAGAATCCACTCCTCCAAATCCTGACTGGGCTATGAACCAGAGAGGGTTATACATATAAGTGTAATGGGCAACTACCTAGGACACGTGTTTAGAGATGAGCACTGAAATAACTCCTGCCCGCATCCATCCCCTCCAGTCACAGGCCTGAAGTTCCAACATTTGTGTAGTATTTCTTCAAGTTCAGTGATGTCTTCATCAGGCATAATAATAAAAGCTACCATTTATTCAGTTTATAGTACGTGCCAAGCACACTGCTAGATGATTCACATATGTTTTCTTATTTAATCCTTTCAACAACCTTGAAAAGTGATTACTATCTGACTTCACAGATGAAGAAACTAGGACTCAGAAAAGTTAGGAAATTTATCCTCAGTGACTTGGCTGGTAAGTGGCAGTGCTGGGTTTTAATTCAGGTTTGCTACATCTAAATCTGTCTCTCTGATGCTATAAACACCACCGCCCAGCACGTTATATTGCTAGAGACTCCTGGTGAGTTGCTTTTCACATTATTTACTAGCCCACATGAAAGTCAGGTAGCAGGCAAGCTTCAGGTCCCAGGATGAGAAAGACCTCCCAGACAAACTTCATGTTGTCACAAGTTGGCCTGGGAATAGCCTACCAGGACATTCATCACCACCACGTTATTTCTTATTTCACCAAAAGCAGGAGAAGCTCACTCCCCTCCCCACTTCTCCTTCCCAGGTCCAGTGCAATCAATGTTGTAAAGATCTTGCGAGTTCTGAGAGTACTCAGGCCCTTGAGGGCCATCAACAGAGCCAAGGGACTGAAGGTGAGAAGGGTGGGCCTGCGCAGGGAGCCATTCACCCCCAAGCACCTGCCAGTCTGTGCATTGGCAGAAGCCAAGCCAAGGTGAGGGGTGGGCTAGAGGGAGGAGATAATGGGCAGCTCAAGTGGCTGCTGAAGACTCTCCTGCCTGCACCTGTAGTCCCATTTCAGGAGCAGTGACAGAGGCAGCCATTCAAAATCTGAACTGCTAAGCAAAACTTTTGCAAAAAGGATACCTACATATACACCCAGTGCCCCTGATGGCAATGAAGTTCCTGTTTTCCTACCCCTATAAATCAGGAAGTTGACAGGGCATTTGTCCCTGTAGTCACCTATAGCCCAATGGGGGCCTTTGAGTTCCCTTCACATGATTTCACCACCATGTGACACTGGGAAGGTGCTTTGCCTCTGTGAGTCTGATTTTCTCCACTGGTAAAGGGGTTGCCCATGCTGCCCGCTCAGAGCGGGAGTGGGAGGGGGACTTGGCTAAAGGAAGCTCAGGCTGCAGGCTCTTCCTGAAACCACATGCCCTTCCGGCCTTCTCTCCCACTGCAGCACGTGGTTCAGTGTGTGTTCGTCGCCATCCGAACGATCGGGAACATCGTGATTGTCACCACACTGCTTCAGTTCATGTTCGCCTGCATCGGGGTCCAACTCTTTAAGGTGAAGTCTCGGTCCTTCCTTCTCCTCCTATCAGTATTCCCGGGAAAGGGGCCTTGCAGGTACAGCAAAAACAGGAGTGTGGCCTGGGTCAGACTCTGGATAAAGGTCACCATAGCCCTGCTTTGAGCTTCCCAGACCGGAGAAGGTACAGCTTGGAAGGAGGCACTGCTCCACCAGGCGAAGACCCTTCGCCCCCTCGGCACTGCCTGCCCCTAGTTCTTGCCCTTCCTTCTGGCATGAAAGGGAGAGGGCCTGCTATGTTCTGAAACCTCCGTGTCAGGCACCTGCATAAAACCTGCAACATCCCACCTCATTCAGCCCTCCAAGACCAGTTCCACTTCTACCATCCTCATGAGACCTTCCTAAAGAGTCCAGCATTCGTGGATTAGAGCTCCCTTTTTCTGAATTCCAGTGGTAGTCATGGCACTGACTGCTTTAATATATGTGAGTCAGATCTTCCCCACCTGGATTCTGCTCTCCTCATATTTTTTATCCCAAGTCCCCTAGCACAGTGCTGGACATTAGGGACGATCTTTTTTGATCGATTCATTGGTTAATGAACATATCCAATCACTTCGTTCTTCTGCCTTCCAGGGAAAGCTCTACACCTGTTCAGACAGTTCCAAGCAGACAGAGGCAGAATGCAAGTGAGTGCGGGCTGGCGGGCAGCCAGGCCAGGGCTGGTTAATTTGGGGCAGTTGGTAACTCGGTGTGAGAGGAGGGACAGCCCATTCTTTCTCAGACAGCAGCAGCCCCTGGACTTTTACCCATGGATAATCTGGTCCCATGGACATAACATACAGCAGGTGCTACCTACTGAAGCTCCTCACAATGGCTAGAACTGTGGGGTTTAAGCCAAACTAGTCACATCCCACCCAGCATGCCAGGAGTCGTTGGTGGGTCAGGTGTGAAGGGAGATGGGAGGCCCCCACAATTAACTCTTCCCCTCCTCTCACAGGGGTAACTACATCACGTACAAGGACGGGGAGGTTGACCACCCCATCATCCAGCCTCGCAGCTGGGAGAACAGCAAGTTCGACTTTGACAATGTTCTGGCAGCCATGATGGCCCTCTTCACTGTCTCCACCTTTGAGGGGTGGCCAGAGTGAGTATGCAAATCAAGGCCTGTCCACCCCGATGTGAGAGGCCAAGACATTGTCCTCACACTCATCCCTCAAGTTTTATTGCCTTTCCCACACTCCTTTCCAGAGGTCGTACTTCCCTGTGTCTTCCCCAGGCAGTGAGGGCATGTTTCTAGAACCATCTGTAGGCCATCGTCACTGCCGAAAAATAGACTCTTCTTTTTCTAAAAGATGTCAACATTTCAGAAACTCCAACCCAAACAAAATGAGCTTCTTTCAGAGCCCCTTCCCAACCTCAGAGTGAGACACAGTGATAGGGGTCATGGTATCTAGGAGTAGGGACCAGGAGAGTCTCTCCAGCATAGGCCCTTAGATCACCATAGGGTTCAAGATTGCTGCTCCCAGGGCACACTCAGTGTGAGCGGAGATGGTGGAGATGTCTCTGTTTTACTAGGCTCTGCCCCAGTCTCCTTAAGAGAAAGCCTTGTCTATGTTTTCAGTGGAAGGTAAGAAAGGGATAGAAACCTGGGTCCAGATTTCTCTGCACAGATAGTGCGTTCATGCCTAGACCACTGGCCTGGTCGGCCTTTTCACTGCAGCGCCTCGACCAGGCAGCTCATCCTGCAGGTGCTCCATATCTTTGTACAGACACCTGATCCTCCCTTCTGTATTCCAGTGAAATTATCATCTAAAAGTCAGAAATTCTAAATATTCCTAAGTCAGTCATAGCACATGGATCTTAGATGAGAGTCACCACTATCACATGGTAAAATACAGATAAAACCTGGAGGATAACCAAGTACTGTGTGGGGTAGCAAAGAGAGGCGAGGAGGCAGCCCCTGTCCCTGAGGAGGAACGGGCATAATGGGCACAGGCCCGGGCCCAAATGGATGGTGCACACGTGGAAACCACCTAAGTGTAACACCGAACCATTGCTGATGGTCTGAATAAGCCTAGGTCGTTTGTTACCTAGTGTTTTTAATCTTAAAGGATATTTATCTCTGAGAGATTTATTTTATGTTCACTGTAACATCCTTTGAGTCTATGCCCGTTTGCAAAGCTGTCGCAATATTTACCAATATTTCCAGTATTTGAAATCAGTGTCCATAATTCATGTTACATTAAAAGAGTACTTGACAGTTTCAAAACACCTTCATATACATTATATCAGCTACCCTGCCAGGTAGGAAAGTTAGGGATTATTGTCTCCATTTACAGATGAAGAATCTGAGGCTCAAAGAGGTTAAGTGATTTGCCCAGGGTCACATGGCCAGAAAGTGACAGAGCTGGGACTTGAACCCAGATCTTCTGACTCCCAGCCTAGAGCTATTTCTAGCACCGCTGAGCCCAGGGACCCCTGGGAGCAGCAGTGCCATCATTCCACAGAGGCGACACTGCTTCTCCAGTTCGTCTGTGGGGCTGTCTCCTCCTCCAGGCTGCTGTACCGCTCCATCGACTCCCACACGGAGGACAAGGGCCCCATCTACAACTACCGGGTGGAGATCTCCATCTTCTTCATCATCTACATCATCATCATTGCCTTCTTCATGATGAACATCTTCGTGGGTTTCGTCATCGTCACCTTCCAGGAGCAGGGAGAGCAGGAGTACAAGAACTGTGAGCTGGACAAGAACCAGGTAGCTTCCTAGGAAGGAGAAGAATGAGGTGGTGAGGGGAAAGCAGGACCTCATGAGGAACAACAGCAGTCGGCAGCCCGCGGCTCACCCAGAAGGGAGGCTGTGGTCAGGAGGGCGATCTTGTGGATGCTAAGATCATCTGTCCACTACTCAATGAGAATAGGGCTCCCAGCCTTCTGGAGGAGCCTGAGCAAAAGAAATGCAAATCCCTGCAAATCCCTGCAAATCCCCGATCTGGCAAATGTGTTCATTCAGCCAGCAAATACTTGTTAAGCATCCACTTAAGGAGACTCCATGATAGACTCTTGGGGAAAAAAAACTTTGTGCCCTCTCTAGAAGTTGTCAAGTTAGAAAGTACCCATGTGGGTTAGCACCATCGATAAAGAGGAAAGAAACTAGAACAATGAGGGAGTGAAGATTTTGGGGGCAGAAGAGGACAGCATTAGAAAACCACTATTAAATGGTTTCTTAAATAAAACCCAGAGGCCTGTGCCTGAGATGGTGGCAGGAAAGAGGCTTAGGCAGGATTGCTATAGTAATGCCAGTATCATGACATGTTCCGTTAGCCTATGAACAAGAGCTGGCAATTCCACTGGTGAGGAATGAAGCTGTTATGGTGGGCTATAGCATGTGGTCACTGAGGTCAGTTCCCCAGCTAGATTCCCCCATGGGAAGAGTCATAGAGAGATATATTTCTGTCTGTGAGTGACTTCAGGTCTGCTTATGAAAAAGAGCATGGCACAAGACACTCAGCTCTACCCCAGTTAGGCCAGCTGGACCCCTTACGGGTTTTGATGTCAATGTCTTGGGTTTAGACTCATCATTCTTGCTGCTGTATGGACTTAGGATTGGAAGTAAGACCGGAAAGAGGGAGGCCAGTTAGAAAATGTAGATGAGAGATGATTAGACCCTCATCTACTATAGGTTAATGATTGTAGAGATGAAGAGAATAGGAAGAAATATGATGGGTCAGGCTTAGAAACTGGACATGGAGTCTGAGGGTAAGAGAAGAGGCTGGACTGACTCCCCAGTTCCCGACTCAGAAATCTGGGCATAGTACTGAGGAATTAACTGGATCTGTGCTATAGTCCCAAGAGTCTAATTGGCCAAGATCTTATTCCCTACTCATGACCTGTGTCTTCTGATCTTGTGGTCTCTGGTAAATTAGGAAGATTGATTTAGGACAAGAAAGAAAATTTGAGGAGAGAAGTGCCTCAAGGAAAGGCTGTGGCATAGGAAATAATGAGAGACCAAATATCAGTCAAGTGACAAGTATTTATCAAGTGGCAACTGTCAGCAGTATACCAGGCATTACCAAGTTGAAAAAAAGGATATATGTACTAATCTTGATAAGAAGATTCTCTTCTTGATTAAGGGAGTGAGAGGAAATCCAAAAAAAAAAAAGTGTTTAAATAACATCTCACACTTGTCAGTGAGCTAGAACAATAGGTTATTCTCTGACTCACGGAGAGCCCTACCCCCAGGTGTATAGTTTCATCTACAACCCACCCTCTTCTGCCACCGCCCACACATCATTCAGGTAACTAACCCCACACTCTCCCCATTCCCTCCCCCCACTGCTCCCTTCCCAGCGACAGTGCGTGGAATACGCCCTCAAGGCCCGGCCCCTGCGGAGGTACATACCCAAGAACCAGCACCAGTACAAAGTGTGGTATGTGGTCAACTCCACCTACTTTGAGTACCTGATGTTCGTCCTCATCCTGCTCAACACCATCTGCTTGGCCATGCAGGTCAGTCCAGAGGGGCCAGCTCCCATGAGGCCTGTATGGGGGAGACTGCTGTGGGAGGGTATGGAGCGTAAAAGAGCTGCACTATCGTCTCTGGTGTGTCACCTTCCTGGAGGCAAAAGGCAGCAGAAAGACCAGAAGAGCTGTCCTCTTCTCCCAGGTGGAGAAAGACAGTGTCCCTTCTCAGGGATGGGCTATTCTTCGGGACCTGAGGAAAAATTCCGTAGGCCCCTGGGTTGAGAAAACCGAGAGAGTGGAGGAAATGGAGAACAGAGGGTGAGCTTGAAGTGTTAATTATTGTCAGTAAGGCATGGCGTGTAGAGGTCGACTCCACATCCACCTGCCTTTGGGAGGTCAACGCATGCCAGAATTCTCTTGAATACCAGGATTCTTTATATAGTTTTCATAACCAATCAAAGCAGGAACATAGAACTCTGCTGACCTCTGTTTCCAGAGATGGTGGAGAAGGGAAGAGCTTGCAATGTTTCCTGAGCCCACTTGACTGCTTATGGAGATGTGGGTGGCCTTTTAGGACTCGTTTCAAGGGAGATCTCTGTTGAGATGAGGGTGTGAGGAGTAGAGATGTCCCTGCCTCATTTTCACAGTTCCTGCCTTCCTCTCAGCACTACGGTCAGAGCTGCCTGTTCAAAATCGCCATGAATATCCTCAACATGCTCTTCACTGGCCTCTTCACTGTGGAGATGATTCTGAAGCTCATTGCCTTCAAACCCAAGGTAGGCCTCTGAAAAAAGGCATCTGGTCTGCAGGTGCCAGAGGGATGGAGAACAAGAGGAGGTGGGAGTGTCAGTATCGAAAGAAGGAGAGCGAGGGGCAGAAATAATCAGTGAAGGACCGTGTCTTCTCTGATGATAATGCCCAAACTCCTAAATCAGCCAAGATTGGATCAGGCCAGCTCTTTGAAGTAGAATCTCAGCTCATGATCTGGACCATGGCTGGGATATACAGAAAGCAAATTCCTTCCTGAGCTGAGCCTCTCCTTCCAGGGGAAGCAGATGACGGTTCTTCTTTTCCCATCCCCTTCCCTGTCCCCACCCCCCAGTGCATAATCTAGAAGAAACTATGCCCACAGTCTGACAAACCAAACCTCTCCAGGCCCAACCTCCCAGATCTACTCAGGCCTCTGTTCTCCTCTCCTCCCTTTTCATCAGCCACACAGACCAGCTTCATTGTAGAAAGCTCAGGCAGGGCTGTACTTGCTCAGGACTCAGTGTTCTAGCCCATGGGGGCCTCCTGCTCCCACCTCAGAGGCTACATCATTGCTCCCTTGTACCTTCCAGTACAGGAAGGGCCGTTACCTGCAAATATCTGTGCTTTGCTGCTTGTAAGCAGCTCCTCAAAGGAAGGTTTGAAGAGAAGATTAGAACCTTTGAATGAACAAAGTAGGGTAAGGCAAGCTGGATTATCTGTCACCTTGAATTATCTGTGCCCTCCCTAACCAGGCCCACCACCATTGAGCTGGATAATAGAGGAGCAGGCTGGTTTGAGCAGCACCTGCCATCTTCCACCCCTGAGGACAGGTCAAAATCACTGGCATCCACTGACCTGGGATTCACAACATGAGCCGCTGCTTCTGAGGGAGGATGTACAGCAACTCAGTGGCTCCCCCTGGCTACCACGACACCTTTGGGAGAGGGATGAGGATAGCTGGTTCTAAGAGAATTATAGACAAGAAAACTTCTTTAGCTTTCTGAACCTTCTCTTCCTTTCTTTCATTACTTTTCCCAGATGCAACACAGATCAACAGAAGGTCCAAAAGGAAACGTCTTTAGTCATATATTCCATTTTTATTCAGACTTTTACTTGTCCCAGGACTAATTGGGGCAGGGCTAGGACCCCTTGGCTCCACTTCATTGACAAGTTATCCATCACCTTCTTTGAATTGATATTCAACTAACATTTCTTGATAATCTACCATATGCCACACATACCTCATTGCATGTAATCCTTTTCAAAACACTCCTTTAAGATAGTTTTTAGCACCCCCATTTTAGGGAAGAGGGAAGTGAAGTGCAGAGCAATTAAGTGTAATATTAATTACACCACCACTAAGTGGTAGAACCGAGACTAGAATCTAACACCTCTGACTTTATGGTCAATATAATTTCCACTGCACCAAGCAGTTAGCATCTTTCTACATCAAATATTCTGCTGGGCACTTTTCAGAAAGAAGCAAACAACCTTTGACTGCAAAGGGACTTCAAAAATAAGAGAGACAATATTCTTACAATGCTGATTCTTCCTCTCACTCAAAGAATGCCTAGGGTTCTTGGCTAATTTTCAGAAAATAAGACTCCTAATGAATGTCATTCGGAGATAATAATGGTGTTTTCCCACCTCCTCCAGGGCAGCAAATATACTCTTTTTCACTTTCCCTTCCAAGCTAAGTCCCATTTGGAGGCATAAAATTTGTCCTGGCCTAGAGAAAACCACTGAATATCCTTGGCCACTGTCTGTATACACATAGTGCCTCTGCCCACCTATAGTCCTGTTCCATGCTGCATGGCTCAGGAATACTGACAGGTTCAAGGTCACAATAATACGACTGGGTGAGGCTAAGAATGCAGGATCATTGCCAAGTTGAGCTTCAATCTCAGATGGCAGCCTCTAGTAGGGAAATTAGCATCATTTTCATCTTGTTTCATGAGACATATGGTTTAAATATTTCAAAGCTTTGAGTCATTTCACAATTGACTCAGATGTGTTTCTGATGTCTGATGCAGTCTGCAGGGCCCTGCAGTGGACTTCCTGAATCTTGTTTTATGAGCACAGGAAATGCTTTGAACACAGCTGCCCTAAGAAGCAAATGAAACTGATACCTGCAGGGGCTTCTACCTGAAAGACACTCTACCTAAATCCTGCAGATCTAGGAACAAGCCACTAGCCAGTTGTAGTGATCTAAACCATAAAGTGCCTCCTAGTTTCTTCAATCCCTAGTTTTGTGAGAAGATAGGTAAAATGAGAGACTTTTTCCAAAGAAGGAAGAGAGCCATCCTGGGGCCTTTTGCATTCCACCTGCCAGGATCAGTCTGTGGCGTAAAGAGAAAGGAAAATGAATACCTCTAAAGGGACCTCTGGCAATCGAGAGATAAAGTTCACTGGCTGACCAAAGAAGGTTGACCAGTTGGAAGGAGTATTGGTGAGAGCAGGGCTCTCATTAGGCTATGTTCTTAATTAAGGAATGGACTCAGGAAAAGCATCCCCAAAAATTTCAGGCAGAAAACCAAAGCAGAAACTACTTGAAGCTCTGGTAGAAATACCTGGCTGAGTCTGGCCCAAGAACCAGGGCTTCTAACAGTGACCTGAAACACAGAACAGCTTTCATATCTCCTGGTTAACTGGAATTCTGTCTGCATCTTTTAACTCACTGGTGTGGTTGTTTATGTGTGATATGAATGGGTTTGCACTAGTAAGCATGAGCTGTAAAAGGACAGTTAGGCAGCAAGGATGTTGAAGATTGACATGAGACACAGCCAGGGAGAAGTTGTCTCATGTTGTCACTGCTCCACTTTTCTTCTGTCCTTTTTGTGTCTGTGATTGGTTGGTTGGTCAGTCGGGTGGTCAGCTTGTACTCTTGCTTCATTCTTTCATTGTCTTTATGGTGATTGATACTCTCAAGTTTTTCATTCCCATCTGTTCTCACCACTCCATGGAAAATGAATTTTCTCAAATAAGTTCTTGCCTCAATTTGAACTGCCCTACTCCTTAAATTCACACTGTTACACACACACACACACACACACACACACACACACACACACACACGAACTATGGGTGAATATAAACCAGTTTAGAGCAATTCAGCCCCCCACCAAGACCTCAGGGATCTGCAGTGATGTCTGGAAGAGTGGGACGGATGACAGTAGAATTGATTTGAGCACCTAATAACAAGCCAGAGGAAATCCCTTCCCGAGAGTAGGAGATAAGCAAACAGCATCTGGGTCCATGACTGTTTCAAGGCCAAGTTGATCAGCATTAAAAACTTGTGGTTAGAATGGCCTGAAAATAAGCTATTTGCTGGATTATCTTCCTATCGTGACTTGAAATTGTCAAAAAAGACGGAAAAATATTTTTAAGATACACTTTATGATAAACACTGAAAAATATCTAATGCCTAGAAATAAATCTAACAAAAAAATGTCTCCGATATCTACAGAGAAAACTAAAAAATTTCATAGAGAGGAATTAAAGCAAATTTAGTAAATGGAGAAATATATCATGTTCATAAATTGGAAAACTCAATATTACCAAGATGTCATTTATCTTTAAATTGATCCATAGACAATACAATCCCAATTAAAACTCTAAGTTGAACTTTACCTAAGGTGAGAATGGCAAGAGAAAAGAGAGCCACCCAACATGTCCTTTACGGCCAATAGGATGAGCCTGGGCATGCCCCTGCTGCAGCCCCATTGGGCAGCTCTGACATCACAAGGAGGCTGAGGCAGGAACCTCTGGTTTTAGTACAGGAAAGAGGGATCATGTGACTTAGTTGCATGTTGACAATGACTTCCCTAAGGCAAGGCAGGAGGAGCAGCCAAGGATGGGCCCAGCTTCTCTTCCTCAACGGCAGTTGGTCTGCCCTGGAAAGAAGGGTCTCCCCCAAACGAAAGGCTGCTAACCACTCTCCTCCTCCCTGTAGGCCTGCCCGTGGGTCATGGAGGAGTGAAAGGCAGGGACCACTGTTCCTGAGACTTATCTCATTCCCCTTGGCTGCTGACTGCTCAGGGAGCTCCTAGTTCTCACAACCTCTTACTACTTCCCCAAGGGGAAGATGCTGGAGGGGATTTGACCCTGGCAGCACTCTGTCATCAAACCCTTGGCCTCTCTTTCTAGCTTTCTCCCAGTCTGAGAACAGTCCAGAGACATGAATGGACCCAAAGTGAAAAGACTCACTGCCCTCCTGCCCCCGAATTTCTTCGATAAGAGCAACAGAAGCATTGGGACTCACTTTCATGTTGCAGAATAAATTAGGTCCAAAAGACACTTCAGACCTAAGGGATAAAGTGAGGCCGCTAGTCTAGCACTATCTAATGGAACTTTCTGCAATAATGAGAATGTTCCATATGCACTGTCTATAAAATAGCCACCAGCCCCATGCCTATTAAGCACTCGAAATGTGGCTAGTGCAGCCAAGGAATCAATTTTTTTAATTTTATTTATTTTAATTTAGATTTTGTAGCCACATGTGGCCAGCAGCTGCTATCTAGGACAGGACATCTCTCTAGACCCTGCTTCTTTCCACTGACATTTACAATTTCTTCTATCCTCTATCTGTCTGTCTTAGCTTCTTCAGTCCAGCTGCTCTGGCTTCACAAAGCCAGATGATGGTTCATCGCATCCTCCCTACTCTTTCTCTAGCTGGTAATTTTCTACCAGAAATTGACTCACTATAGTGGAAGCCCCCTTGACAGGGTAAGAAGGCTTCTCACCCTGGGGTCCCCTGTAGGGATTTTCTCCTGACTTTGTTAGTTCTCCCAGCCACCCCTGGATTCCCCCTGTCCGTGTCAGCTGCAAGTGCTGAGGCTTTTTCCCTGTGGATCCTGTCCCACCCAGTTTCTGGACTGGTCCTAAGGAAGGCAGAGAGCACACTGGCAGGTGTGGTCTGGAATTGATCTTGCTGCTGTGGCCAAAAACCCCTGGTGAGCCCTGGGGCAGTCAGCTCCTTTTTCCCAGCGCTTTGGACTTCTGACTAGGGTTCCTGATTAGCATTTTTGTGCCCTAGCAAAACTAAAGTCTGAGTACCCTAAGCCCTGCCTGTTTCTTACCCGACCCTTCGCCAGGATGGAGAACCTTGTCCTTGCACACCCCAGTCACTAGACAGAGACTTGCTGCCTCATAGCTTTGACACTGCTTCCAAAGTAGGCTCCAGACATCTAGCCGTGTGTGTGTCCCCAGCTGGCTCCACCTGGCATTCTGGTCCTGCTCACTGGCCTCCATTGTTAGGCCTTAGCCTGCCTCACAGCAAGTCATCTGAATTGTCTAGGGCTGTGACTCCTGCTACCTGCCCCCAAACATGAGGGATTTGGCCAACATTTTTATAGTGTCAGCTAACAATAGGGTAGTCATTCAGCTAATAGCGTATTCTCTCAGCTTTGGGGGATTCCAAAGCCCCATTATTTTTTAGAAAAGAGAACGTGAAGGCTTGGCTGCTTCTTAGAGAGCAGAGAGACAGAGAGTGAGGCTGGCAGCAATAGCTTATGCTGACAAAGAACCCAGTTCCACCTTTCCTCGGGCTGTTGTCCCAAGGAGACTATCTATGTCCCCTCAACCTTTCCCTTGGCTAGGAGCAAGGGATGAGTCACAACAGGAAGGGAGCCTGGTAAATGAGATGCTACAGAATCAGAGCTGCTCAGGACCATTGAGGTTAAGCATTTTCTCTTTGTCGGGCCACTCCCCACAGCACTAGGCACAGCCTTGCTCAGGCCTCACCCACATAAGCAGCAGCAGAACTGTGAGAAGGAAGAGGCAGGAGGCTCTTGAATGGTCCTCTCAGTGGTCAGTACTGTGGCGTGCTTGAGCCAGGGCCAATCTCTCGGCATCTTGAGTCTCTGAGCCTGAGAGACAGTGTTGCTGGCCTTGGATTTCTCGTGCATGAAGGCAGCCTTCCTCTTATTTCTCACTGTGCCTATTGAGTACAAGAGACCCCATGGTTTCCAGTGGCCCCAGAGCAATCTTTTCTCTACATACTATGTTGTTCTTAGGAAAGGATTGTTGCCCTGCCTAGATGAGGAGCATGTGGAGACGTGGGCAAGATGGAAAAATTCATCACCGGCTACCTTCTTTTCATTGGGCTTGTGATAAAGGGACAGATGAGGCCCAGATTGGGGCCCGAACTTCACCTATGGACAGGCAGCAGGAAAGCTGGAGTGGGGAGGCAGGTGCACAGGGAGCACTCAGGGAGAGCACTTTTTCTGCAAAGAAACTCTGCAGCCCAGTCCTTGGTCTACTCTGTCAGCTTTATCCATATCTGGAAACTCTTTAAAGATCAAGCATCTGGTTTCCCTTTGGCAAACAGCTTTCCTCACACGACCTGAAGATGTCATGGTCCATGTCCTCCAACCAGCGTGGGGTTTTCCAGGAGCACTCAGGCCCTGTACAGATGCAAAGGGAGCTTCTGAGGCTGAGGGTCCGAATCGTTCAGGCATGGACCCACTGTTTTAGACATTTTTTTGTCCTCCATGAGCAAGCTGTTTCTGGGATAGAAACCAGGGTTTGGACATTCACCAGGCAGGTGGAGAAGCTGAGAGAGCATCTCAGCAGATGATTCAAGCTCCAAGTCAAGTGGCAGATTTACTTGTCTGACCCAGGGAAGATCAACCATTTTGACCAACTGTGAGCCAATCGACTTTCCTACTCAGGCCAGGATGTCATATTTGGACCATGATTTTCATTAACTTTCACAATAGCTATGCCCTTGGTCCGCCAAAGAAGGCTAGTGGGAAACATGCCGAAGGATGGGTTCCTAAATATCGCCAACTCTGATAGAAACAGAGGCACAGGAGACAGGGATACACAGACCTGTATTAGAGAAGCAACTAATCAGCATAGGACAGAGGTCTGGCAATAGCCAGCAAGGCCCCGAGTGACCCCACAGGGTCCCTGGGGCAGCCTGTGCAAATGGAATGAGGAGAATAGTGGGGGCAGAATTTCTCTGCATGCACCAGTACAGCCACCGAGGGGCCCGGAAGACCCTGCGAGCACGAGTCCACCTGGCCTGGGCTCCCTTCCAGAGGGCAGGAGAGATTCCGATTTCCACATACTCTTCCGTGAGCTACTGCGAGAAATCTTTAGAGCCCAATAAAGGACCAGGGGAAGGAAAGAGAAAGTGACATGACCAGCAGGAAAGGATGTAAACCGGGGCCATTGCCTCTTCTTAAAAGCTGAGAATTCTTTAGAAACTTGGTTTTTGTTTTTACCAGATAATTACTTTTCCTACTAAAAGTCTACTTTCTCTCCCACTTTATCTCTGGCTCTAGCTATACCATTCATCAATAATCCCCCTTTCTAACAATTTTAAGTTAACCATACATTTCTTCATGATGCAATAATTTTTGCCAGATTTTATTTTTTTATAAAGCAGTTTTTACTTCATTTCTTTGCTTAATCACCTACTGCCACCGGATTCCACAGAGAGAGAACGTTCTGGTAGATCGAGAACCAGGAAGCCTCGCTTACACCTTAACAGCACCTCGAATGAGTTGGAGGCAGGCAGGTAGGGCATAGAATGCCTACAGGCACTTTCTTTCCATGCCTCAGTTTCTCTGTAAAGTAGGAAGACTGGCTTAGCAGTCCGTAGTGAGACCAAATGGGGTCATGTCTGTCTTAGTCCCTTCAGGACTATAACAAGTACCACAGACTAAGTAGCTTATAAACAACAAAATTTTATTTCTCGGTGTTCTGGAAGCAGGAAGTTCAAGATCAAGGCACCCTCATGGTTGCACTCTCTGGTGTGGACCCTCTTCCAGGTTCATAGCTTGTGTCCTCTCGCTGGGTCCTCACATGGCAGATGGGCTGAGAGAGCTCTGTGAAATCTCTTTTATAAGAGCACTAATCTCATTCTTGAAAACTTACCTTCATGACGTAATCCCAAAGACCCCACCTCCTAACTCCATCCCATTGGGAGTAAGGATTCCAAAATGTGTATTTGGGGGGACACAAATATTCAGACCATAGCAATGTCTGAAAAGTCACTAAGGCTTCTGGGGAAAGTGCCGTCCAGATAGAATGTGAGATGGGCAAGGATCCCTCAGCCTCAGCCTGGAGAGTTTGCATTCCGCTCTCCGACTCAGAACAAAAGGAACTTCACTCTCCTGCCCTTTTTGTTAATTTCCATTTTAAAATTGGTACTTTTGTAATTCTGGTGTTCTGTCATCTCTCATTTTGAGCTAATTTATTCTATCCCTTCATATAGATTTCTGCCTAACACCATAATATAATTTCAAGGCTCATCTTTATAGATCTTCGAAGTTGAATTATGTTAAAACACTGCATAAACCATGATACTAACATCTAAAACTATCGCTCACCCTTTCCTGTGACTAATGCCACCCATTATTGGGCTTTTCTAGATTTGAGCTCAGTTTTTCACTATTTCCTCTCTCTCTGTCTCTAGGCATTATCTTCTTCATATCATTTATTTCAAGGACTCTTTTCCTGTATGCTGTTTGGCTAGTGTTTTGCTACAGGCTAAAGTTAACCAACAGCCTAACAACTATTGTACAGAGCTTCCAACATATCAGGCAATGTGCTTATTACCAAGGACACAACAGCAACCATGAGCGGACCAGTGAGCCTAGGTCACCATTTAGCCACTTTAAGAACAGAGTTTCCCGACTTTAGTCCATTCTTGGATCTTGCAGTGTTCCCACTTGACCATCTCATCATCCCTAGAAAAACTGCTTATAGCCTGGTACCCCTATTCCTACTTAAAAAGAAGCAATGAATAGACACATTAACCCATTTTGTATCAATTCCTACACTTTAAATTAAGTAACAGTCAGAAGCGAGGGAAGTAACATATATTGTGTCTATGCAGAATCAGACATTACGCCGGACATTTTCCATTCATTATCTCCATCAATCCATAAGACAAGTAAAATAGTCTTTAGGAAACCAAAGTTCAGAGAAAAGCTAAGTAATATGTCCAAAAGAGCCAGGGTTTTTTTGTTGTTGTTGTTTTGGGAGATTTTAATGCAGGTTTAGGTGATTCAAAAGCCAAGCTCTTTTACCTATACCCCCATTGAAACAACAAATGTGAACAAGCTGAGACATTGCTATGTGCTCGATGGGTCCTCAGCAAGGGTTCATTTTCTTCCTTATAAGCAAATCAGAAACAAGATGAAAGCAAGCCATTCTCAAGTAACAACGCTATGGAAAATTAACAATAGTCGCTCCATTCCCATGTCTCTCCACCTCCTCTGAGGCCCCTTGCCTCCCCCTGCCTCTCATTCGTCCATTCTGTCTTTGGCCCCTGGATACCCCTGGATTGGTCTGCACCTCAGAATTTCCTTTCCAAATCTGAAGTGATAGGTACTTTCAGGAGATGGGGCAGTCACCTGATAGGCGAGCTCAAGAGAGTGAAACAGTAGCCTAATACACCCTCCTATTCATGCGTATGCACACACACACGCACAGACACATGCACTGCACTTGCAATGGAAGATTTGCAAGTTATGGAGACAAATACTAGATCACTGAATTCCTCAAAGGCAGAAACCACCTCATATCCATTATTTTGTCCCATGAGAGGCTTTCAGTGAAAGTTTAATGCATGCCTGCATGAATGAATGAGAATTACAGACCTGGAGAACAAGAGAAAGAGAGTCAGAACATTAATATCAGAAAACACCATTAAGATCATTGATATTCCATCAATGCAGAAATCTCTACATAGTCCTGCTTTTGGCCATGAGAGACTATATCTAGAGGCAGCTCTGTTGTGAATGCTCCTTTATACTGAATAGAATGTGCCCCTTTGTAACTTCCACTTATTAGCACTATTTTTCCCTCTTTTTTTTTCCTATAGTGATTGAGCACCTCAGTAATGATGCTGAGACATGGTACCATCTTTACAGGGCTCATGGTATAATGCAGGAAACACCAGTAAACAAAGAGAATACAGAATAGAGCAAGGGCTATGCTGGAAGAAAATAGGCTACCACAAGGAGAGCAGTGTCCCCACTGCTCTGAGATAAGGGGGTCAGAAAGGTGCCAGTTAAACTGAGCCCTGGAGGCTGAACAGGATCCAGAAGAAGAGCATTTCAGACAGAGGGAAGAGCAAAGGCCCTGAGGCAGGAGTGAGCACAGCTTTTTCTGGGAACTGAGAGCAGTGAGTGAGGAGGCGGGGTGTGCAGGGCCAGAGCATGCAGACCCTTCGGGACCTATAAGAAGTGTGGATTTGCTCTGACTGCCCTCCGAAACCACAGGGAGCAGGGATCTTCAATGGGACGTTATATAACCTCATCATGGTTGTGAACCAGCATGCTGACTGCTTAGTGAAGAATGGGCTGGTGTGGGGCAAGGGGGGAGCAGTTAAAGCCTGTCCCTGGAAATGCAGGTGACAGCAGTAGAGATGGAGAGAGGTGGGCAGAGTCGTGACTTTATCTGATGGTGAGGTGGATGTGAGGGTGAGGAAGAATCAAGGAAAGCTCTAGATAGTGTTTGAGCGGGAGTATCTCTTACCCATCTTTATATCCCTGCAGATGCTTTCACAGTAGCACCTGGTAGCATTAGACACTCAGTAAATGTCACCTAAATGAGAGCAAACCAAAGCTGGCCTCCACAGACCGCATCCCCGGCTGGCCCCACCCACTCAATCCCAAATGCCGCTTCTGCCCCCTGAATCGTAGTGGTGCCCTGCAGGTTCCCAAACGCCCGCTAGAGGGCAGTGCACTCCCCACACTGAGAACCACGGCTTTAGGCTAATAAGGTAAGATTTCATTCAGCCTCTTATTTCATTTTCCTTGACATCTATTTATCCCAAATCTTAAGAAACCAGTGTCTCCCACCATCAGTGGAACCCCCTCGACCCAGAAACTCAGCATATATGTGTCACATTTGAATGAGGAGGAAAGCGAAGCAGAAGGAAAGGAGGTGGCAAAGGGATGACACAGCGACTCAGCCGGCTTCAGCCCTGAGTCAAGAGGAGCGCTCTGCGTGGGGTGGAGCTCCTGCCTGTTTCTCAGCAGCCTGATTGGTGAGTGGGCATTACCCTGATTATTATTTATTTGTGGAATGCCCACAGGGTTGTTGGAGCAGTACACGCAGACAGGCACAAATAGGCTTTGTCAGGGGGCCTCCCCGCCTGCTTTTGTACCCAGGGATTTGCATATTGTTGCAACATTGTGACAGGTTTCTTTCTTGGCTGGCGCTTGAGAGCTTAAAAGTCACTATGAATGATGAAAAATAATTATATAACTTGCATAAAGCCTTGTGTGGGAAGGGTAGTATTACCTATTACATTTAATTATTTAATGTGGAAAATTATTCACACTGTACAAAGAAGCCTGATGGGAAAGTGCACTGGTTCCATCTCCATTCCCGTCACTGGGAAAGAGACTGGACCACACTGAGTCTGGG
>NW_006443138.1:30781658-30782255 GCF_000325575.1 Pteropus alecto
CCCCCCCCCCCCCGAGGCACTGCCAGCGCTCCAACCACAGTAATAGTAATAGCAGAAGTCACAGCCACCAGCAGGCTCTGCACACTTCATGCACGAACTCAAGTAATCCTCATAGAGCCTCTGAGGGCATGCATTGTATTTGTTCCCATGCGACAGGAAGGAAGCAGAGGTTCTGGTAATGTGCCTACACAGCTCTGGAAGCGAGGGCCGTCTCTCATTTCGTTCACATTTTGTTTACTAAAGTGGATACAGGCAGCTGGCTGTCATGATCGTAGTTGTGCCATACCTGCCCCTTCACTAAGAAGGGGTCATCCTGTTAGGTCAGAAAGGGCTCAGAGACTATAGGACAGGACCAGGCAGATCTGGATTTGGAATGTTCTCCCAGAGCCTAGGTCAGCTGAACTGGGCAGGAGAGAATTCGAGACGGGCAAGCCATAGAGGGCTGCCACGGGTCCAAGCTCATCCACTGCTCCTCCTTGTCTCCCAGCACTGCCTGACCTCTGCCTTCCCTGCCCCTTCAGAGTGCTCATGATGTTCGTGGGAACTTAAAGTTGCCTGCACACACTGCAGTGCCTCTGCCAGCCTCAGCCCCGCCCC
>NW_006443138.1:30782267-30785523 GCF_000325575.1 Pteropus alecto
CACCCCAGGGATGCACTCTTTCGACACCCTGTCATGGAGGAGCCCTTCGCAGGAATCAGCTCATCTCCAGCATTAGCACGAAGCATCTGCTAGAAAGAACCTCCTGAAGTCCCCCAAAGAAGCTTAGTCAATAACCCCCAGTTTTCATCTGCTGTCAGTGGGGAAGACTACAAGTGTCTGATCCAACCCACATGTGTGTATGCCAATACCTTGCACAGTTCCAGGCACCTAGTAAGCACCCATTATGTGTTGGTAAGACAAATAAATGAATGATGATGGCCTTTGAAACTTTCCTGGGGAGAGAAAAGCTTAATTCCAGAGAAGAATAGGAGCAAAAGGTGTCCCATTTAAAGTGTACATTCCTCTAACAGTTAATTTTGAGAACAGTCTCCGTCACCACCACCACCTGGGGCCTCCTCTCACCAGGGCAAGGACCTAGTCCCTAACCCCAGCCCCTGGCCTGCTTCTGCCCTTTGTCCTCACTGGCCCAGGCTACCTGTGCAGTGTGAGCCTCCAGGCGCCACCGAGTGAACACAGCACAGGGTGGGAGCTGACAGAGAAGACAGAAATCCTCGCCGCCTCCCAGGCAGCCAGAGCCCAAGAGCAGCTGTGTGCTCCAGTTATGCCTTCTCCATTAGACACCACTAATTTCCATGATTACTGTTATGCCTAAATGGCATCCTAATGTAATACAATTTATATTATCTCTGCTTGGTGTCAGTTACCATTGTGTTCCATGATATTCCAAGGGATTGACTGTTCACAGACACACACTGAGACATCGCCACTGCTGCCTCGCTGCCAGCTGCATTCAGCTCCTCTCCATGCTTCATTCAACTCTCCTCATCATTCAGTTCCACAACCTAGGACCCAGGAAAGATCAGTGTGTCCAGGAACTGGACACTGTCCCCCACACCCACCACCAACTGCTTCTGCTTAGCCACCTGCTGCAAATGCTTGCTCACTCAGGCAGGGGCTCTGCTTTCTTTCAGGAACCCCCTGCTCTGGGTGAAGTACAAGCCACCTTTTGCCCTCTCTTCCCATTTTAGGCCTTTCCTCCCCCAGGTGGCCTTAATCCCTCCCTCCAGCTTCTGGTGGATTCCTACTGCTTTCCTGAGTTGCAGAGTCATTTAAGAGGCCTTGGGCCTACTCTGGGGACTTTCCACCCTGCTGCCCTGCCTCCTCTCCCTCCCGTGCTCGTGCGCTCTCTCCCTCCCTCCCTCTCTCTCTCACATTTATTTATTTTTTCCTCTTTTTTTTAAAGTCATTATTCTAAGGAAGAATTTTCCCTTTCGTTAATGTATATATTTGCTTTCTTTTCTCCTTTTCTCTCTCTCTCTCTCTCTCTCTCCCCCTCCCCCTTTCTCTCCCTCTCTCTCCTTTCCTCTCTGCTTCGCCCCACTTTCCACCATCTGTGTGCTCTTTCTTCTTTTCTTCCGCTTCCTACCTTGAGTGACCTTTCCCATCAATACCCTCCTCACCTTTTTCTTCTCATGGGATTTCTGTAATTCCTTTGCTTCCCTGCCATCTACATCTCTTGGCAGCTGGATTTTCCTTCCTCTCAGATGTTCTTCCTTCCCTCACCTTTCCATGTTCGTTCCCATTCTCTGTCTCAATTCCAGCAGCTCCGCTTCTAATCTCGACTCAGGTCTCCCACTCCAACACTCTCTGAGGCCCCGTGTGTCCATAGAAGGGAACAGTCTCAGGAGAGAGACCCCCAGACAGACTGAAAGTCTGGAGTCTGACTCCCTGCCTGGGGCCTGATCATCTCCTCTGTGCTCCTTTGCTTCACCTTTCCTCTGCTAGACCCGTCGGAGGGTAGATACTGATGATAGGTAGGAAGGAATAGAGAAGAGAAAAAACAAGTAATGGCAATGAAATAAGTTTTGCCTCAGAATTCCTGAGAATACACAGTCCCAAGTGTGCAGAATTTCTCGTGGATCCCTTCTTATCACCAAGCTGTTTTAAAGTTCATATTGCCTCTAAGAAGATTATAGTAGCAAACTTTGCTCTGGGCAGGGAAAAACTTAGGATTCAGAATTCAAGGGCACAGGCATGTGCTTACCACCTCTCCCACAGCAGTCCTGCTCTCCAGGATCAGAACTGGAAAACAGGCCCACTCGGCAGCTCACCCCTCTCTTCCTAGCCCCCTAGGCAGAAAAGAGGGAACTGGGTCTCCCTCGGCAGGAATAGGGGTTTCTAAGAACCTGACTGTTGACTGTCTACATAAGCTTGAGCCTAGTAAAATTCAGCCAGGACAACTTGCATGCTGTCACTAATCTCGAAATAGTACCAGCCAGATTTCATTCAAGAGCCTCAAGACAGTCACACTACTCAGTACTGACTCAAGAGGGGCAGAAAAGGCCTTAGAGACAGACAAAAGGTGAGCTCAGGATTCCAGAAGCTTCAGCCTCTTCCCTCCTCCTTCCACACACCTGTGCTTTGCCTTTCCTTCTGCTCAGTCCTACCCCCAAAATTGAACCTGTGAATACTATTTAACAGATCACCTCCAATTAATCATGACAGAAGCTAATACTTATTTAGAGCTTACTTCAACCAGCCACAGGTCTAAGTGCATTACAGGTATTATCTCGTTTAATCCTTGCCATAATCCTATGGTTATCTCATTTTATAGGTGAGAAAACTGAGGCCCGGAGAGGTTACATTATTTGCTACAGGTTACCCAGGTACTAAGTGCCAGATGGAGGATTTGAACCCAGACACCTTATCCCCAGAGATCATGCTCTCAACTACTACGCCGCCTCCTTCAATTTGTAGTAGCTCCAGTGACGGAGGTGAATCAAGACACAGATAATTCAAAAGAAAGGAAAATCCAAAATTCTTGTGCATGCAAAATTATATGATACTTTTGCAAAAATTTTTCTTCCTAATCATGATCTGCTGAAGCTAATATCAATTTGGTCTACATTTTGTCAGCCCATCCACGTCAGCCAGTGAGTGGAGGGTCAGCAGCACTCAGGAGAACGTATTGGTTCTAGGGTACAAGCAGTTGCAGATCACAGGGGTGGCTGCTGGCCGGCACAGTGGAAGAGCTGTCGAGACTTTCCTGAGGATGGCCGGGGCAGGGGCCCATCTTCTGGAAAGGAGAAATCCACTAACTTTGGAGAGTTTAGGGATTAAAAGGAGAAGGCTTCTAGCCCTGAAAGTGCCATCCCTTCCGGATGATCAGGCCTGCATGCCTCTGAGGAGTTGGACATGGAGAGGTTTGGTTCACCACTTCAGGGAGAGCTAAAAA
>NW_006443138.1:30785566-30832217 GCF_000325575.1 Pteropus alecto
GGAAAGGAGGAGTGACAGGTATAACCTGGCTCCAGGTCAAATTAACTTTGTAAGAGAAAACAACCAATGATTTCCTTTTCCCATCTTCCTTCCTCCATTACACTCCTGAAACCCACGTTACCCATGGTTTCCAGCAAACGAGGTGGGCAAAAACGTGTGTGCGTGTGTGCGTGTGTGTGTGTGAGTGTGTGAGAGAGAGAGAGAGAGAGAGAGAGAGAGAGAGAGAGAGAGAGAGAGAGAGAGAGAGAATAAGAGAACACTAAGCTCTTATGCCCCAAAGAGCATAGGTAAAACGGTTCTCCCAGGCCCCGCCCAGTTAAGGGGTTGACCAGGTTTCTCCCTCGTCCCTTGGACAACCTGTTGACCTAATGGGAGCTATCGGCCTTATTTCTGGGAGTGGTGTGGAATGGGTGAGAGGAAGAGGCTATTGAAAGAGTGGGAGGAGGAAGCCAACCTGGAAGCTGGATCTAAACCGTCTTCGTGGTCCACCTTGCAGGACTGTTGGGCTGTGGGCCAGAGGGGTGGGAAGGCAAGTGAATGGGTCAGGGTGCAAAGCTGCCTCTTAAAGGGACTCTGTCACCAACCTCCCCAAACACACTCCCTCAACTCTTGTATTCCAGATGCGTGCAAATCTCCTCAGGGCCGGGTCCACAGGAGCCCTTGGCAACAAGGGCACTGGTTGGTCCTGCAGCCGGTGGAGGCCTCTGCACGGGGTCTGCCAGGGAGCTTGCCACAGCCCAGAGAAGTCAGTCGAAAGCCTCCAGGAACACAGACTGCTAAGGGCAAGTGTGAGGCATGAGGCATTAATCTCCACAGAGCCCAGCCAACCCAATGGCAGCCAGCACTGAAGGGATGGGAGAGGGCCATGGTCAAGGAGGAGCTGACTGTGTTGTGTTTCCTTCCATCTGCACATACACACGGAAACCCAAGAGAAAGGGTGACAAGCGATGTACAGCCAGGAGGTTGACAGGGTCCCTTTAGGTCTCGGCCCCTCCCCCGGTGCTCTCCAGTGGATTAACCTGTGTGTTAACCTAGCCCGAGCCTGCTCTCTGCCTCTCTTCCTTTCCCTTTCCTCCCCTCAGAGGTGTTGCAGACCAAGGCCAACTTACCCATTTTGTTTCAGGTCGCTGGTGGAGGAAAGACTGTAACTCATCCTCCTTTCGTATGCCCCGAACCTTCTACCTTCCTACCTCTCCTCCTGCCCCCACACCCAAATCATGTTTTGTTACCACGTCTTCTAGGCCAGGTGCTGAACATCCTGGACTCTGCTCTGGTTCCTGTTTCTCTCCTTTCTCTTTCTCGACCTCCCTCACCTTCCCTTCTGAAATAGCTCTACCCACAACGATGGCATTCCTATCTAGAGATATTCCCCCAGTGTTTTCCGAAATCTAATTTTATATCAGACGCATATTTATAGTTCATTGGGGTCTTCGCTCTTTGCCTCCCTTCCTTCAAAATTAGCTTTCTCCATTTGCCCTGAGAATGATATCTGAGAACCTGGGAGGGAATTGGTTGTTTCCTGCTCATAGCATGTGACTTGAATGGGAGAGAGAGGTCTCTCTCCACCTCAAAGCCTCTAGTATATTCAGAAAAATATTCTGGGAAGCAAATGAGAAAGCCACGATCCCAAGCCAACCTTCACCTGACCCCATGCCCTGGCCAACCTCTGCTTCCCCAGTCTGGCTGTCCGAAGTCTCCGCGGTGGTGCTTCTGTTTTCTTTTGGCAGAAATGCCTGGGAACCGAGAGGCCCCTTTCCCTGTGACCCGACCTCCCACACTAAGAATAACAGCCCTAGGACAGCATGTCTTGCGATCTCTCTGGAAAGAGGGCATGGCTGGGAAGTGGGGAAGTTCAGGGAGCTGGATAGAGCCAGGAGGAAATGGAAGAACACAGACTCTTGGCTCTTGTGAGTAAAAAATAAAAAGGGAGAGAGAGCTGGGGAGAGAGAGCTGGGAAACTCTCAGAGGAACCCTAACGCTTTCATATGCACTCACCACTCTCTAGAATTCCATCTCCTGGAAGCCCCAACTAGTGGCTCAGAGAATAGGAAAATTCTGGGCCTGCTGAGCAAAGGTGTTCCAGCCCTGTTTTATCCCTTTGTCGACATTCCTTAAAGGACGAAAGGAGAAAATGTCCTTTTTCATTAAGACTAGTGTCTTTGGTATGAGGTCTTTTCCACCCCGCCCAGGGGAATATGGCTGTCCTGGGGTTTCCTAAACTGCGAGTGGATGTCCCGTGTGGTCACAGCATTTCTCTCTAGACTCCTACGCCTCTCAGAGAGGCCACTTTGTACAGAGTCCACTCACCTAGGACTCCTGGAATCCTCTAGGGAACTGGGGACAGCCTATCCCTTGGTTGACCAGTTATCCAAGTACCTCAAAAAAAGTCTTTCAAGAACTTTCATTTTTTTCCCTTTTCTAAATATGGTGGAAAACCCGAAAATCCCATGCTCACAGGGTAAAGTAGTGAAATCAGGACACTGTCTCCCCGATCTGTGCTAGAACCTCTCCTCCATGGCTGCCCTCCCCAGGAAGCCTGTGTCCCCATCCACACACCCTATGCCCAGACTACACCTGTCAGTCTGGTTCTCAGGAAAGGCTTTGGCAACGTCATTCACTTCGGTGGCATCTGCATTTCGGTGGGTCCCTATTCCAGAATGACGATGTTGGGAAAGGAGCCTGGGGCAGGTGCTTGGGAGACGCCCTGAGAGCACTGTACAGGGCCACGTCCTGCATTACCTAGCTCCAAGACTGACCTGGACTCTGTCTCCCTTCTGTTAGTGAAGCCTTTGCCAGGACACAGCTGCCCCTGGGAATACTGGAGCATGTCCAGTGCTGGAACAAGGGTGACTCTGGTTCCGTCTGCATAGAGCCCATATTTTTATAGGTATCATTCTAATGACGTGGCCCCCTTGTTATTGCTGAGCTTTACATGAGCCACCTCTGGGCCCAGACGACCTGGCCACCCTTCTGGGCCACACCGATTGCTACTTCTTAGTTCTTAGATCAACCACAGGGCCACAGCCCATTCTCCTCTAAGGGATCATCCACCTGTGTTCCCTCCCTCCTTGCAGAAAAGCCTTTCTGAAGGAAGAGCAGTGGGGCTATAGGAGATGCTAAATGTGGACTGAAAAGAGAGTCCAGCCACAACCCTTCACTGCCTGCCCCACGCCCACTCCTGCCCTGCTGGGAAGTAGAAAGGGCCTCTGGGCAGGAGGGTGGCGAGGCGGGATGGATCCGGAGGAAGGGGAACCATGTGGCCACTGTGGCCACAGGAGGCAGGGCAGGAGGATTGGCCGCCCCCTTCTCCCCTGGGCTCCTGGGCTCCTGGCCACGGCGAGGGTGTTTGGAACTCCAGCAGCAACACTGAGGTCCGGACGGTGATTCTGATGGTGATGTTGCTCTGTTCTTGTCTGTCTAATATTCCTTTTTAATCCCCGTCCTGCCTGCCCCTCCCTTATGTAGGGTTACTTTAGTGATCCCTGGAATGTTTTTGACTTCCTCATCGTAATTGGCAGCATAATTGACGTCATTCTCAGTGAAACTAATGTGAGTATGACTCTGCCCTCCCAGGAAACCTCCTCCTTCCTTCCTCTTCTGCCTCCTGTTTCCCTCTCTCTTTCATTCTCTCTCTCTCTTTACCTCCTTTTATTTATTTTGTTTAATTTCCTGTTTTTACTCGCCTCCAGTCATGCTTTTTATTGAACCCGCCGTCGTCCTGTGAGGGAAAAAAAGTGAGAGCTTCTCCTCCTTTTTTTCCACTTGTCCCAGCTCGGCCCTCTGTGCTGGGCCCAGGAGCTGGGAGCCGAGTGGAGGGAGCAGGCGGTGGGAGGCCGCCCGGTCCCCCTCCCAGGGTGGCCACGGCCCAGTGTAAGCTCTGAACTAACCCAGCTTTTGTCAGGCCTCTCCACCCTGCGAGAACCAGGTTGCCCAGGTCTGAGCCGCCAGAACTGTAGAGTGGTAAGAGAGTGTTTACTATACCCACGTAACCTCTTTCTTTTCTCATTTTTTTCTCTTCTCTCCTTTCTTTCATGCTTTTTTTTTTTTTCATTTTTCCTTTTTTTGTTTTGTTTTTCTCCTTTGTTGTTGGTTTTTTTTCTCTTCTCTCTCTCTTTTCCTCGGCTTCTCTGCCCCATGCAGCACTATTTCTGTGATGCATGGAATACATTTGACGCCTTGATTGTTGTGGGTAGCATTGTTGATATAGCAATCACCGAGGTAAACGTAAGTACTTGGCGTCTGTACCTAACTGTCCGTGCCTGCTCTAACACTCATTGTCTTTCCCCGGTTTATTTTTTTCTTCATTTTATTTTCTCCTCCCCACCTCCTAATTCTCATTTAGTTTTTTAAATTTGTTCGTTTAAATTGGTTTAAAGGATCTTTTCTTGTCGCTTTCTTTTGGAACTTTTAAGTTTTTTTTTAACTTCGTTACGAATTAGGCCTCCCTGATCCTTTTAAGTTTTGATTGCTGCATCTTTTTCTCTCTCCCTTTACAATCCGCCTGGCATGACTCACGCTGTATAGGAGGATGCAGCTATGGGGATCATGGAGTGAGAAAATCAAGGAGTATTTACAACTTCTGGGTCTGAGCAGCTGCCGGGGCCAGGGCCCAAACCTCTTTTCACCCCCATCTCACCTCCAGACCACCGCCTCTCCCCCTCCTGCCTTTTCACCCACAGCATCCTAGAAAGGGAGACATGGAGTTAAGGCTCTGTCTTTGCCTGCTTTGTCAACCCAAGGCCCAGCCCATTACACTCACACTGAAAGGGCTCCACCCCATTTAATGTCAGCAGCTCTCCAAGCACCTTTGGGAGAGGAGAAGAGAACCAGTTGTGCTTGGACACCTGCTTGCACACCCCTCTTCTCTGGAGTAGCCAAAGAGCCAGGTGGCTGGGTGACCCACTGAGAGCTCTTGCGGGGGCCTTTCTTCCTTCTTGCTGGGGACAGTGGCATCTGCTTCCCGCATGGACCCACGCAGGGAACTGATTCTTCACTCACCTGGTTCTCTCCCACTCCCATCCCCCTCACGTTCTGCCCTGGCTGCCCGGCCTCAGACAGAATGCCAGCCTCTGCGCTCCGAGGCCTCCTGCCACCTTGTCCCAAGAGTTGCCTCCTCCTATACAGTTCCTACCAGTTCCTGCACACGTCTTTTTGTTACCTGGCATGTTTAAACCTCCTCTCTTTATCTATAGGCAAGCTCTCTGCAGTTAGTGTTTAACATGTGTTGTTTAATTTTTTTGTCATTATTTTTCCTTAATTAAGAGACTTGGTAATGTTTGCACAAACCTTTGACACACTGAACCATTGAATCACAGCACGGAGCAGACGCTGTACAGTTTGATCTAAGATGTTTGAAACTACCCTAGCAATCGCCACCATCTCCCCATTGTGTCTCACCCTCCCCTCTCCATGCCATAATTTGCCCCCTATCGGTTGAGCTGACATGTTATTTTACCTGCCTGATTCCCTTGCGTAAAATCCCGTCTGCCCCTTCCCAGCTGATGGACTTCGGAAGGGGGCGGCCGTGCTTTCCGTACACCGCCCCCGTCAGCCCCTTGCACCCTCCCTGCTCCCCTTTAACTCCAGATTCAATTTCTCCTCTGTCTCCCAGATCTCTCTGAGTTGTCTGTCTCATGGTGTGTGTGTATGTGTGTGTCTGTGTGTGTGCATGCGTGTGTACACTCTCCCTTGACTTCTTCCAGTAAATGGAAGGTCATCTTTTAAAAATCAGTCTTCCCACTCATTCTCTGCACCCCACTCCCCTCCCACCCCCTCCCTCAGCACTCTTGAGCACACTGACAGTTTCGCCAGCTGGAAGAGCCTTAAGTCTTATCTCAGGCGCTATTCAGGGCCATGAGTTGTACATGGATATGTAACAGCCAGAGCCTTTGTGCTTGGAGCTTGCACCATGCAGTGCTCTGAACTGAGGGAGTACTCGGGAGAGGAACAGGGAAGGGAGAGCAGCAGGGGGCCCTGCCCTCCAAGGATGTCATTTTTTCAGACAGCAGTGCACATCCATATGAAAATCTATGTGAGGGACTTGGAGCCTGGTAGCAGGAAAATGCAGGAAGGTGACAGCGAGCTGCCTCCCTGCATGCAGAGGGGACCCACTGCTGTTTCAGGGGGTCCTCTGGGGTTCTCACTATTGGCAAGGCCCACATCAACACTCAACCTGCCATTTTCTCCCCAACTGTTGTTGTTTTTAAAAGAAAAACAAAGACAACACAAAAGAAAAATTTGGGGGGGGGGGTATATAATTGGCTATGTTGGGAGCAGAGAGGGAGTGCAGGACAAGAAAGAAGCGTGAAATGATCATGCAGTACTTTCCGATTGTAAATGGTTTTCTATTTACAGTTCACCCTTGCATTTATCTCCTGTAATTCTGAACTAACCTGTGGATTTGACAGGCAAGAATTATCATCCCTAATTTGCTGATGATAAAGATGACAGTGGAGAGATTAACTGCCTTTCTATGCCACACAGCTGGAATCCCGGCCTCCTGATGTGGCCAGAGTTTGCCCTGGGCCACAGTTCCTCTATCTCTTTAATCCATGATGCCCTTAGATAAACCTATGCATCTCACAGGTCCCCCTCCGTTTACTTCCACCAGCCAGGATTTGTTCAGCCCTTACGTTCTAGAATTTATATTCACAATAACCATAGGTTGTTTTTTTTTCTAAACAAAAAAATTATTTATAAGCCCACCCTTGTAGTTCTGATGCACCTCTGACTCCTCCCAGACCACCTTTACCCCACGTGGAAGTGCTCCTCATTCCTCTAGACTGAGGAGTTTGTGAAAAGTTTTGCTGAAGAGTGGTCAATGGATTAAATGGGGACAATGTGTGCGATAGAGAGCAAGGGGAGGTGTCCGGAGACCCAACGCATATTTCTGGATCAATTTCTTCCCTTCCCATACAATTAATGGCTTCTGAACAAAAGGAATAAATGTAACATCACCCAAGGCAGGAAGATAGTGTGGGAAAGGAAGAGAGGGCTGGACGTGAAGTCAAAGCTGGCAAATCGTTGAGTGTTGCTTCTTCTTTCTGTAGAAGACTTAGTCTCTTCATCCGTCAAGGAATATGATGATATTTATGGCACTATGTTTTGAAGCTCAAATAAGAGCATCTATTTTAAAATCTATGAAAACTGTAAAGCACTATTGAATGGGAGAAACTGTGGCATCCAGGCAAATGACATTTTTTTCCCAAACCCCTGCTGGAATAGCTGGGAGGGCCTAGTCTCTAGCCAATTATATTTAATTATAACTTACCTCCCACAGACAGTGTTAGAGCCCTCATTTCCCAGACACGATTAGGCTCGTACAGATGGTTGACAGGTATGGCCAGATCAAAGCAAGCACAGCTTATTGACCACTGCCCGTGACTCAAGCCTAGATAGGGCTGTTCCACAAGCCCAGTTCTGGCATAACCCTGCACTCAGGTAGCAAACAATACTGTAGATGACAAATTATATGAGCAGTAATGCTTAGTCTCAGAGGTGGGTCTCTCCGCCCATATGGTTCTGCCCTCAAGCCACTGGCAGCTTACAGGTCTGGACACTCCTTGGTGCATGGAAGTTCACAACTCCAGGATGTCTTCCCTGGGTGCCTCCCTTTATTTCACTCCCCAGACTTTTCTAGTCTTACTGTCATCACAAGACATCCATTCCCGGACATATGTTCAATTTGGCAGGAATCCATACTTGTAGCCTCAGAGGAATCCATGAGGGCTTTTCACCTGCGATTCATCATCTTTGACTCTTTTAACCCTGTAGAAATCAACTCTCATTTCCTCACCTAACTGACGTATTCATCCTAACTGCCCTCTGAATATTCCTCACATTTAAACACCTTTCCTTTCCTCCTTGCCTTTACTAGGCTTTGGTGCCCCCCTCCCCCCCCCTCCCCCCCCGCCCCTGCCACTCAGGAATGGATTTCCCACAAATCCCAGGAACCATCATTCATTCCACCATATTTATCGTCTCACCTTCTGTGTGTGTCAGGTACGATTTTAGGCACCTAAAATCCCTAGGCCACTCTTTAGTGAACAAAACAAAAGCCCCCTCCTAATGAGCTGGGGTCTGGGAAGTAATCAGTGAGCAATGCAATAAGTACAGAAAATAAGGAAATTGGACTATCTGTTAAAAGATGGCAAGAGCTTCAGAAAAGGAATAGTGTTGAGGAACGGGGGTCAGAAGTGCTAGGGAGCGGTGAAGGCAGGGGCTGTTTTAAATAAGACAGAAGTGAGGGGTTACCCATTCAGATACCTGGGAGAAGAGCTTTTGTGGCCAGAGAAGCAGAATGGTCAGGAGAAGGAGGAGAGGGGAGGGGATCAGGGAAGGGGACCAGAATTTGGCTCTCCTGCTGAGCGAGAAGGGGAGACACTGATGCCTTTGAGAAGAGGTGTCCCATAATCTGACTTACATTTCCAAAGGATGACTTTGCTGTCAGAGTAGAAACCAGAACACCACGTAGAAGGTGGATGTGGTAACCAGGGTGAGAGGGGATGGTAGCATGCACCAAAGCAGCAGCAATAGAAGTGGTGAAAATGGTCAGATTCTCGGTCTGTTTTGAAAATAGAACTAACAGTATCTCCTGACAGACTGGATGTGGGAGTGGGAGAAAGAAGCATCCAGGATGGCTGTGAGGTTTGGGCTAGGCAGTGGGAGGACAGAGCTGGTATCGACTGGAAAAGACAGGAGGTGGAGCATGTTTGCATGAGGAGGACAGGAGCTCAGTTGGGACGTGTTTATTTCGCTTCCCAGTGGAGGTGACAGGTAAATAGTTGGACACTCAGTCTGAGGTCAGAGCATGGAGTCATGAGCATATAGTCAGTATTCAAAGCCAGGACAGTGGTGAAGAGCTCCATGGGAGGTAAGAAAGACGGGAGAAGAATGAGGACTGAGCCCCAGCCTCCGGCTCGGAGAGAGCAGGACCCTTTGTGTTCAGAGCCGGTCTGTGGTTCGATTTCTCTTTACTCTGTTAGATGCCTCTGAACCACAGCCGATGTAACTAGAGGGCCATCGTAAGTCTCCGCCTTGTGCAACTATGCTGGCTTCTGCATGCGTGTCCAGGGCGCAGGCCACTGCCCTTCTCCTCCCTAGTGCATTACCTTGTTCTCCGTCGGAGGCTTCCCTTCCCGTGTCCCCTGGGAGAGCAGAGTGCAGTATCTCATCCTTCTAAGGAAGCTCTCTGGTCTTCTTCTCTTTCTAGGGTATGGAATTACATTTTTCAGAGGGAAAACGCAGAGACATAATCCCTGTGGTTGTTAATGGAACTTCCCGGAGCATCAGAAACTGCTCCCAAACATTCCACATTGGAATCAGTCTAGGCGCCTGGCCAGCAGCTTTTCCCAACACTCTTCTCTTTCATTCTGTATTGTAAAGTCTGTTGCACAATAGAGAGTGCTGAGAGGCCTGGATTCTTGCATTATGGGTACAGAGAAATATTCCCAAATTGCAAATTAAGAAACCTGTGTTCTGTTTCCAGCTCTGGCACAATGTAGCCATGTGAGTTAGAACTATTAACCCATTCTCTGGGCCTCAACTTCCTTGAATGCAAATGGAGCATTCAAGGTTGAGATAGTCTCGGAGGGCACTTGTGACTCTAGCATTCCATGAACCTAGATGGAGAATTTTCTGAGAATTTGAGGCAAATTTTCATTTCTTTTTCACCGCCTTGCCAGGTTTCAGATCTAAGGTGGAGTTCCTTTCATGAAGCTTCCAAGGCCATGTAGGAATCTGCTAACTTGGCTTTGAAGTGGCTCGTGTAGAAACTCTCCGGAGAGAAGGCACTGGAGGGACCTTCAGGGAGTGGAGCAGGACAGAGATTGGGTGAGGCCTGGGAGCCTCTGGGGAAGGTTCAGAGGGAGGAACAGCTACAGGGTTTACTTAGGTGCCAAAGCGCTAGTCCACAGGAGTGACCAGAGCAGGAAAATAAGGTAACAATGGTACTGGCTGTGATCTTAGCTGATTAGATCAAGGTAGGGGAGGGGAGGAGGATTAGGCGGAGGGGGAAGAGGAAGACGATGGCTGCTCTTCCACTAAGGACATCATACACATGGTCAGACTAATTCCTCAGAGTGTGCGTGGTCCATAAGAGGGGACCGAGGCTTACCCATGATAAACAGTTTGCCCAAGGTCATACAGCTAATAGGAGGCAAGACTGGGATTCAGATCCATTTCTGTAGGAGAACTGACTCTTGCATTTTCACAGAGCCCATTGGCTAAATCCGTGGGCCAGGCTGGCCTGGGCATGGCATTACCGAAGGGCCCCTGCCAGTCACAGGTCCTCATTTGTTGCACTCTCAGCAATGTGACCTGGGGCAGAGAGGCTTAACCTAACTTCTCTGTGTCTGCTGACGCTGCCAATGCCCAGACCAAGGGAGCCCAGGCCACCCTGGGAATGCTCAGACTGAAAGCACATCTCAGGTTCACGCACCTGATTAATGCGGCTCAGGAGAAAGGGGCAAAGCAAGTGCAAAGCCAGCCAGCCCCGCTTACCCTTGCCCCCCTGACATCTGCAACTTGAGAAGAAAATGGGAGGAGGGAGGAACAAGACAAGGGATGAGGCTCAGCTTCAGGGAGTATGCAGGAGTGTGCATGTCGGGGCCTCCAGGTGCTGGCCCCCAATCCTCCTTACCCCAACTCCTGAAGCCAGTGGTACCTTTCCACCACAGACCCACAGGCACAACTTCTAAATACTTGCCACCTCACTGGCTCCCCATAAAAATAATAAAGCAAGTTTGGCTCCTGCTCTGGCTTCAGGGCCTGGAATGATGGGGAAAGGCAGTCAACCTGAGTCACAGAGAATGTTTGCTACACATCCACCTCCTCTGAGTTGAGTCAGAGAGCTCAGCCTGCACGTTCCAACCCTCTCTCCATCCTTCAACTCACTATGCCTATGTGGACCCTCGGCCTGGCTCTCTAGATCTGCCTTTTCCTGCCCAGGCCATAGCAGAAAAGGGACCAGAGCAGCACAAGAAAGGGAAGGCTGAGTGTCCCCACCCCCAATTGCTGCAATGAGGGGTAAAGGCAGAAAAGTGCAGGCAGAAAGTGGATTCATCCAGCAATGTTAGAGTGGGTGCAACTTTGGGTACCATTTAGCCCAAACCCATCTCCATTGATTCCAGAGGGCCCACCTCCTTCTAGCTAGAATTTTTCCTTGGAGAAACAGATGCAAGCCAGGGGGTTTTCAACACAGTGGGCGTGTGGGGGAAGTGATCCTCTTTCCGCTCTCCATCTTGTCTGGTCTTTGTGCTTACCTTCATTTGTTCCCTGCTCTTTTCTGTCCAATGTTTTTGCCTTCCTCATAATTCCCCCATCTTCCTCTTCTTACCACTCCTCCTCCACAGATCCATTTCCATCTCTCCATTCACACCAGCCCAAAATGGAGAGTCTGCTTAAGAATTACTTTCAATTACCTATCTTTCCTTCATTTGCCCTTATATCTAAAGGCTGTTGACATCTATCTTCAATTTCTGTATATTCCAGGTGACTTGTGCTTATTTAAACTTTGCATCTCCCTTAGCAAGGAAGCCTTTTATTTCGTTCAGCTTTAGAATGTTACAGTTTAAAATATTTTACTTTGGCCTTCTGAAAATCCCTTTCTCTGCTGCCATCTCTGGTGGCTCTAAGATTCATCATCTCCCGACTCTTCCATATCTATAGGCCACACTGGTCCCTGGGATGTTCATTTCTCCTGGGTGAAAGAGGACATGAAAGGATAATGAGGACCCCTACACACACCTCTTAACTGACATGTGCTGGCTCCTGGCTGTGAAGGCAGTGTCAAATGTCTCTAGAAGCTCCTGGTGCCTGCCATTCTGTTCTCTCCTGTATGTATCAGCCTGATAATTGTCCTCCCACCCTAGATTAACTGGAGCCCCATCAACAAAGCCCTCAGCCCTCAGCCCTCAGCCTCAGACCATACCATGACCCCCTCACAACTGAACTAGCCATCCTGTCTTGCAGATCAAATTGGGATGAAAGTAAAGACAGTAAAAGCAGAAAAGCAGAGCATAGGGTGGGGGTGGGGGTTTGTGGGGAGGAATGCCAGCTGGACCCAGACCTTCAGGTGGTTGGGAATGGAATTTATATCACGTCTACTTCCTGAGTTCTAGACAAGAGGTTAAAAAGAGAAAAAGCAAGGGTTCTGTAGTAGAGTAGCCAGTAAAAGACTCACATACTCCCATGGCATGGCTTTTGACTCATATTCCAGAGGAATGAGGAATTCAGTGCCCTGATGTAGCCACCACCTTGGTGGCAGCTGTTGGGGTCGGGCATCCCATTTCCGCAGGTCCGTTCAAGACTCAGCCAAGAGCCAGCCTTCCCTGGAGGGAGTCCGAGAGAGCCTGCACCTTCAAAGTCAGCATGTCCAGGAGGGGACAGCAGTGCCTTATAATCTCTTCAAGATGCTCTCTAACCAATTGATCTCAAGAGAATATTCTGGAAGACAAATTGGTCGGATATTCCAGCCTAGATATCTACTACCCGACTCCTAAATGCCTAGTAATCCTCGCCTTTTGGCCATGCTTTAAAAAAAAAAGGGAAAAGTTTCTTTTTTATATGGTTAGGAGCTATTTTCAACACATTTTTAGTCCTCCAGAGAGACAATGTAATGTTAACAGTTGGGAAACACTTTCCACTGACTGTCACATCCACCCTCTTAGGAAGTCCGTCCCTCTAGGAGAACCCCCACACCAGCCTCTGGTCCTCCCTGAGTCCCCCTGAGCATCCTCCATGTGGCCTAAAGATAGTGCCCAGTAAACAGGAACAGCAAGTACATCCCAGAAACAAAGACTCATCCACTAAGGTAACACTTCAATTTGATCCTGAACTTCATTCAGAAGGATAGGTTTCCAGAGAATCTCTCTTATTAGCTGCCCAGTGCCACTCCTATCACCGTTGCCAGTTATACCGAAACAAGGTAATCTGCATAAGTATATGAAAGTAGGTTAATGGGCTTTTCCTTCCATTTGCCCTTAGCCTGTTAGCTGGAACCACTAAACAGTAGGACTCTTTCTGAAACTGTTCCACCTCTGCCCCACATATGGAGTAATCACCTTGTTTCATTTATACCAATTGCATGAACAGATTAAGTTAATTGCCCCAATATCTTTAACCTCTTGAAAATTACCAGATCATTAGAAAACAAAGATGAAAGAATTGGCTACTCAAAAATTTACTCCACGCCTACGATTAGTACTATATTAAAGCTCAGCCAAGGATTTTCGGGAAAGGTGAGCAGTTCTGTGGGCCCCCGTGGAAGGGGGACGTAGGCAGGGTCTCCAGGGCATAAGTCTTCAGGGAGTCTTATCACCCCTCTTCCCCAGGAAGACCTCAGACATAGAAACCATAAGCTGACTCAGTGGAACTGGAAGCAAATCTGGGAAAGGGTCAGAGATGGGTGGCACAAGTACTCCAGCTAATTCTGAATTTAGCTCAAAAAGTAAAACTGATGCCAGGTAATTTTTCAAGACATTGTGCTAGGGAGTCACAGAGAATGGCAAACAACACAAACACATCTCTGGACTAAAAGTGCAGGTGCCCGAGCCCAGCTGGTCTGGTCTCCCCTTCTAGTTCACCAGGGAGTTCCACTTGCAGCAAGGCAAGGGGACCAAAGATAAGAACCATTACACCAGGTCATCTAGGAATGTCCTTCAGGAGCTGGCAGTGTGTGTCAGCGGACTGAGTTCTTGAGAGCAAGGCTGTGTGTTAGGCTTCTTTCTATGAGTCCCACTTAGAAATCACTCTGTGATTGCTTTCTGATTTCATTATTTTTGAGGCCATGGGTTTTATAAACATAGTTCCTCACATTAGAACAGGTTTGTGTGAGAGGATGACAGGAAACACTTCTCCAGCAAGTCGAAAGCTCCCTCTCAAAAGCAAGACTTAAAGCCCGAGAAAAAATTAATCTGTGAGTCTCTTGATTCTCCCAAAGTGCAAGTCTCTGGAACACTGTCATTACCCGGGCTGGGGACCCCTCGCAGGGATCCCAGAGCCCCCATTATCCCACTCACTGCTGCCCTCACAGCTCCTCCCAACTGCTGCTTGTCTCCTGTTATAGAGACATATCATGAGGATTCTTAAATTAATACATGTTATTAAAATAATAAGATATGACCAAGGCGATTAGAACAGACCTAAAGCTAAATCTCAAACTAAAATATGATTTATATAGATGAGATATTAAAAAAGCTATTAAAGGCTTAAAATCAACAAAAGACAGTTAAGACTTTTAAAAATCCCAAATGAAGGATTCTGAATATTTAAGAAATAAAATAAAACAAATAGTTTAAATATTTAATTGGCTGGGAGTTGTTCAGCTGGACCAGGTAACCCATGTGAGTTCCTTAAGTTGTCTCCATTCTGGTCCTATTCAGGATGGAATTGACCTTGAACCATTCACCTAGGGCTCTTAGCAGTAATAGGCTGCTTTGTTAGTTTTTGGGGTGGATCCAAGAGGGAATCGGTGGCCCGAGCCTGCTAGAAACTCTGCCTAATTCTCCGGCATAGTGTGTGGTGTAGACTGACGTCTGTCTGACCTTCACATTTCCTCCCTCACTGATGTCCTAGAAACACAGAACTCCTTATCCATTAACAGGAGCACAAGCATTTGACCATCTCCCGTGTGTGTGTGTGTGTGTGTGTGAGTGTCTGTGTCTGTGTGTGTTTCTATGTTTTATCACAGCCTGCGAGCCAAAAATCTAGTGAGCCTATACCCTCCAGGCATGTGGATTGGCCTGGCAGCTAGTATTCCTCAAGGAGCAGAAACTCAGATCTAGACTGTGTTCTGTAAATGACTGGAGAGGTGTCCCTTTTTTCTCTTCCTTTGCCTCACCCTATATGTCCATCATTTCAAAAAAAAAAAAAAAAAGGACATCCTACCCACTTGCTATGGGAAAAAAAGGAATTAGCTGAGAAATCTGTTGCCAAAAGAGTATTTTCAATCTGCAAGCAAATGTCTAGTTGTGCACATTTCCATCCTTCAAAAATTTCATTACCTGTTTCTTTGTTTGTACCTTAAACACAGAAACACAAGAGCAACCACCTGAAAGTGGAGGGTAAAAGCAAAGCCATGACCTTCTAGAAAGAGTTAACAGCTCAGCTGGTCAGGGGCAGCCAGGAGCTGAGCTCTTGTGCTGGGGCCCAAAGAGTTGGGGCTCAAGGAACTGGTGCGTACCCACCTGCAGCCAGCTTCCGCAGCTCCCACCCCCAAATAAACTCAGCAGTCAGACCCTTGAGAACAGCTTCTTGGGTGTTAACATCCATATCTTAAATTGTGTGCAGGGTTCTCAAATGTAGAAAACAATTCCACACTCATTATTTCATGCATGGCCAAGGTTCTCCACACCTGTAGACTGGTACTAAGCAGGACCCTCTCCCACCTGAGCCTCAGCTTGAGGACTAACCCTTGCTATGCAAGGCCACCTCTTTAGATGCTCCTCAGTGAGAACTAAAACCCAGTCTTCCCCTGAACCTGAGGGGCCATTGCCTGGGAGCCCCTTCAGCTGGCAGTTCCTGGGGCAAAGCTAGAGTGCATAAAGTACAAGCTCTTGGAGATTATCCTAGGATGTGTGGCTGATCTTAAAAATGAAACAAAACCTCCATCCACAAAGTCCAGAAGACCTCATTGATAATGGGTGTGAATTATTTAATTTGAGGCCAGAGTTGGGTCCTTGGTAGATGTGATACACGGCTGTGCAGAGTCCACACTCATGGTGCAGAACCTGCCGGGCCTACGCTTTGTATTTCTTTCACCTGTTTCCTTTTGCCCTCTCCTGCCACTGGGTTGCTCCTGTGTTAGCCAAGACCTAGAATACCGAAGGCATCTTCGTTGGAGACTCATTACAGCTTAATCTCTGTCTGCCTTTCTTTAAAGCCAGCTGAACACACCCAATGCTCTCCCTTTATGGTAAGACCGACCCTCCAGACCACGCTCTCAGCTTCTGTGACCTCCTCTGACGTCCCCCACTCTTACCTACCCAGCCCCCAGAGCCTCCCGGAGCCCAGCCGGCTCCCATTGCATGTAGCCACTGTGTCTGTCAAGTGCTTTGCCTGCCTGGTCTTGTGTGAGCTGTGACGTGCTGTCTGTGTAACGGTGTTCTTTTCCCTCCCTGAGCTTTCCTCTGGGTGATAATTCACTGTGATCTTGACTATCTAATGAGCCGCTGGGAGAGAACTGGATCCAAGGGCCATTTCCTGTTAAACATCCTGAAGACTCCACTGGCTAAAGTCTCTAACCTTAACCTGATGTGGGGAATTTGCACAAGGCACCCGTGAGAGCCATGGTCAGGCCTCCTGGGAAGAGCAGGGAGAGAGATGACCTAGCTAGGAGGCAGAAAGGTAGATGATGACTTCCTTCTAATCGTCAAGTGTCTATAAGGACTAGCCTCCCTTGTGCTCTGAGTTCAAGGTCACAGTGAAAGGTATAAGCTGGGATTTGTTACTGAGAGTGTGGTTGAATTTCCAGTCACTTCAACAATGTTACCAGTGAATTTTTCTAAATTCCCGAAGTTCATTAAAATTTGACTATACCCACTTTTCTGCAGCAGGCTACAAGCAGAAAAACAAACTCTGTTGTTTGATTGGACCACTCCTCATGTAGGAGTCTCATGACTTGCTTTGCTTAAGTGATAGAGATGCCACTCAGTGTGACCTTGAAGTCTCCTTGGAACAGCCTTCTCCAAAGGGCTGCCATCACACGTTTAGTGAGTGGGTGGATTCCCTGAGCCCCCAGACTCGGCAGACGAGGCAAGACTGGGAGGGGGGGTAGTGTCGCCTGATGTAGCTGTCTCAGGCTTATTGGAAGGCCACAGAAGGAAGGGCTGGACCTGGGTATTCCCCCGGCCCTCCCTTCGCAGGAATGAACACTAGGATCTGCTTCTTCATTGCACTGTCATTTAGTTTATTAGAGGAAGTTGTCATGTCCAAACGGAAACGTGTTTATTCTCCTTCCGGAGCACTAGGACACTGCAGCAACTGGGGAGGGTTCCGAACCCAGAAGGGAATTCAAACTGCAAGCTTGATTTTTATTCTTTAACTTATCAGATCCAGACGCCCCTGTGGCACCAAATTCTCAAACTCTTGACACTCACAGCTGAAGTTCCCTGCTTAAGAGCTTGTTTTTCCTTCTTTTTTCTCCCTTCCCAAACATGCTGGAACTGACAGCTGAGTTATAAAACCCTGTACCTCCTCTGCATATTCCTCTGGGGGAACACAACCTCCTTTTAAACAGATTCCAGTAGACACACAGGTGATAGAAATGCAGAGATGAAGGGCATCAAAGACTTCAAAAACACAGGCAGGATAGGGCCCAGGGTGGGGCCAGGACTGCCGCCTGCTGTTCCTCACCCAGCTCCTGCAGCACCCGGAGCTTGCCCAGCGCCCACAAGTCTGTCCTGCCTGAGGGCAACAGGAGCCCTGTGAGGATCGGAGACAGCCCTGGTTTGGATATAGAAGAAATACTGTGATTCTTCTCCTGTCTGGAGAGTCTGAGAACTAGAGAGACCCTTCCTGCTGGTTTCCCAGGGTGGAGCAGGATGAGCTGACATGTAAAAGCTGCCTCTGAATTCTCCTGTCTCCCTCGTGGGTCTCCCATTCTGAATTCGAGTGAGATGAGTGGCCTCTGGAGCCACCAGCCACATGAGCAGCAGTCAGCAGGATTAGGATGAAGGGCCTATGGGAGCCTTCCAGGGCTTTCATGCTAGTGAGAGTTTTGGAGTGCAGACAAGGCATGGATAGTGTCAAGGAGTCTCTGACCTGAAAATGATTAAAAACAAAGCAAGAGAAGTGAACTGAGAAGTGGAGAGGGCTAACATAGGATCCAGCGAGGACCAGAGATGGCTCCTCCCGAGGGAGGCGGCAACAGGAGCAGTAACAGGAAGCCCCAGGCCCATTCTCTCCCAGTGCGGTGCTGACAGGGCTGGGTGAGCTGCACTAGCTCTGGGGAGCAGGCCGATGTGGGAAGGCGGGGGGTCAGGAGGGTTCGGCCCATGTTCTTCTTAGGTCTGGAGGCAAAGGGTGACAAGGCAGCCTGTCCTGCCCCCTGAACCCTGGCCAGGCATGTGCCCAAGCCCCAGGGCCTCCAGGTCCAACAAGGCAAGGTGAGCTTTCAGCCAGCAGGCCCCCAGCAGCCCGGCACCATATTCCCACCTCAGCTTGCCATGGCCTCAATTCCATCTTTTTCCCCATGCCCTTGCCCTCCAGGACTCCCCTGAGGCGATGCTCTACCCTGAGCAGGACTCCTTGGTCCCCTCACTCCAACTAACTTCCTTCCCTACCTCCCCCTTTCTGTGCCCCACCCCTCCACGGTCTCATGCAGCCTGGTGAGGGGGTGCCTCTTAGAGGCCCCAGGGCAGAAGGGAAGAGAAGAGGAACAGCTTCACAAGAGCTCCAAGCCAGACACTCATCCAGCACTAAGCAAAACTCAGTTCACTCCTCCCCATAGCCATGTGAGGCAGGGGCTGGGGTAAATACAAGGTGACACAACAAAAGTGCTGGAGTCCTGAGCAGCCAGTGCACAAGATCCTTCAGTGGGCAGCCCATGCTACCCACCAGGACACCTAGTGCACTCGTCCCAACGGCTGGGATGGGGGCCATGACCACCCAGCCACCTCAAAAAGAGCCAGATCCCACTGGGGATGCAGTACCCTCAGCTGGGCCAGGCAGGAGGGACATCAGGGCTGCTTTCTCAGCATGCGGCTGAGGCAGGGCATGCCCTTGGATGCTGGATCCCACCCAGCCCAGAAGATTTCAGGGCATACGGAAGTTCCTCCTGGAATCTTCTGTTGCTCCACCCAGGAGCTTAAGAACTAGGGAAGAGAGCAAGAGGAGAACATAGGAAAAGGGACCTGGACTCAGGGGCCTGGGCACAGCCTGGCTTTGCAGAGACCTCAGGGCTGTTATCTACTTGGAAAAGGTGGGCAGCTGGCCTGCCATCTGTGGCAAAGGGAGAGAATCTAGTGCAGCCAACCCCACCCTGAGCTGGCTCCACCCCAGCCAAGGGCCACATTGCTCCGAGCAGGGCCCACCCCACTCTGTTGCTGTGTTAACTACCACCTCCTATTGCCAATGGATTCCAGAACGCAGAGGAGAACTCCCGCATCTCCATCACTTTCTTCCGCCTCTTCCGGGTCATGCGCCTGGTCAAGCTGCTGAGCCGCGGGGAGGGCATCCGGACCTTGCTGTGGACCTTCATCAAGTCCTTCCAGGTAGCCACCTCTACCCTAAACAGCTGGAAAGAGAAGAACCTCCTCATCTCCTGGGTGGCAGGGCTGCACGGGGACTCCACCCCAGCTTCCACTAAGACTCCCAGAATGGGAGGTGACACAGTAAAAGAATAAGCAGCATCTAGGAGTCAAGACAGGGCTCACTCTGCTGCTCCCTACTGAGTGACAGCAACCTCCCTTCTGCTCCTTGCTTTTCCTCATGTCTGAAATGAGTCGGTTGGATTCAATATGTGGTTGTCAAAAGCATGTTTCTGGAGCCCCAGATTTCTCCAAAGTCAGGGAAGGTTGAGAGCTAAACAGGAGGCTGAATCGTTCTGCTTTCTTCTCTCATTATGTAGTTTTCCACAAGAATTGATTGCTCTAAGGGGTTTTGTGGTGGAATAAATTTGAAAAACATGACCCCCATGGCCCCTCCTAGTTCCGGCATTTTTAGAATCTGGCTGTCACCTTCCTCTCAATAAGCATTGCAGTAGTATCTGCTGTCTGTACCTACTTGTGGACTTAGCCAAACTCTCCAGGACCCTGGCTGTCACTCCACTGGAGGAGAGACAGTCCCCGCAAATGGGCACAGGGTTGCCCAGCTACAGGATTCATTCTCTTTTCTGTAAAAGCAGAATAATGATAGCTTCTGGCCATCTCTGAGGACTGTTACGTAAGTTTGGAGTTAAAGGGAAGCAAAGCTCTGTCAGGTCACTTGAATTCCTTGAAGATGAGTTCAGTAGGGACGCCAGCACGTGCTTCCAGGTTTCTGGTCCTGACACTGAATGCAGCTCCTCCTGCCCATGGAGGCACTGCTCTCAGGCTTCCCAAGACAAGGAGACACGCCAGCGCTGAAGAATTCCTTCCGTGACCCTGCCCTGGCGGGTCCGGGCCCAGGGACCCAGCACCGAGTGGGTCCCTGATCTAGCTGTGCTGCAACGAAGTTTACAGAGGTAGGGGGCTTGCTTTGGAGACCCGCCGCCCAAAGGCGTGCACAGCCCTGCAGACAGCCTCCTGCCCTGGGACCTCATCCGAGGGGGCTGTGAGTGGACCAGCAAAGGAAAGCTTCAGCCTGGCAGCACTCATAGCCCGTCCTCTTCCCCTCAGACCCATGCTGACGCCCCACTTCACGATGAGCCTTGGCGCCCTACCTGTCACCCCCTCACCCCACCCCCTACCCCCAGCCCTGTTCAGTCCCTGGGAGTCTGAGGAGTCTGGTGGAAACAGGACTAGGCTGACCCTGTCCACAGATGCACCTCGGAGTCCCGCAGATATGAATGACCACATACCCAACATACTCAGCCACCCACCTCGCCCCCCAGCATTTCCTGGGCTAGGAAAAGGCAGCAGACACGGTGACTGAGGAGCTGCACTTGAATGCAGAGCGGGAGCGCGCACGAGACAGGCATCATGTGGTCTCGCAGCGCCACCTGGTGGTGGGCAGGAGCCTGGCGAGGCATTTCCTAGGCGCGCACGTGCAGCTCTCCTGACTCCATCACGCGCGCTGAGCCCCTGTGGCCTCTCCCCAGAAGCCGCCCGGACGCTGGAAAATTAAGTTGTCCTAGCTGCTTGGCAGATGACACCTTGAGTGAATAAAATGTGTGGGATCCACCTATGTGCAAGGCAATGCACAAGGCGTTTTATAAGCCTTAAATCATTTAAACTCCGCAAAATCCCTGAGAGATCATTGTTACTCTTCTCATTTTTCAGTTGAGGAAACTGAGGCTCAGAGAGGTTAAGTAATCTGCTCGAGCTCCCACAGCTGGAAAGTGGCAGAAAAAGGATTTGAGCCCATGATCTTTCTTTTATTTAAGTTTTCCTTAGTAACTGTTTTTATTACAACTAGTGGAACAACATAAAGCTGTGGAAAGGAGGGGTATGACCTACCTCCACCTTTGCCCCCCAGGAAGCCTTGGTGTATGTCCTCCATGACTTTCTCCTTGCTGTACAAAGATATATGTCTAGTCAGAGGACATTTTGCTCATCTTTTATTGCTTTTACTAAGTGATATCACCCTGTTTCCCTTACTCTGCCACCTGTTTTTCTCAGTACACCGCACTGCTTCTCAGGTGATTAAAACCAGGCCAGATGAGGGGTCAGTGCCTTCTCCCAGGTGCCCAGAACTTCTGTGGGGTTCTTAGAAATGCCCCCAAGCCAGGCAGCAGCTTAACGACTACAAATGCAGTGCTCTGGGAAGGCGTCCAGCCAGCTGTCCCCACTGGCCTCACAGTCTCTTGTGCTTCCTTCCAGGCCCTGCCCTACGTGGCCCTTCTGATAGTGATGCTCTTCTTCATTTACGCCGTGATCGGGATGCAGGTAGGATGTTTGGCTCCTCTGCCTCCTACTTTCTCTTCCCTGTTCCCAGCCCCACACTCCCTGACACCCTCCTCCTTCTCACCTCTGTCTTGCTCCTGACAGTCCCTCGCTCTCCTCTTCCACCTTATGAGGCCTAAAAGGTCACAGGGACTGGAACTTCCCCCCAAATGGTATCCTGTAGGTAGCAGGGCAAATGACCAAAAGCGGAATATGCAGTTCAGAGAGCTCCTCTCCCCATTGCCCTAGGTCTGGGTTCTGCTTTCAGAAAACACTCCCAAACTATGTGGTGGGCCTCAGGAGAGATAGGTCCTTCTCAGGAAACAAGGCATGTCAGACAGCATCCCTCCCTTTGTCTGGATCTAATGGGCCTGAGAACAACACTTGACCCAGTGTCATTCAGAAGGAAGAGAGAGAGGGAGAGAAGCAAGCTCCCCCCATCAAACATGCAGCATTTTCCAGAGAGCTCCCCTCACAGGTGCCCACTGCCCCTTCTCCTGCCCCAAACACAGCGTCCTTCCACCTCTCCTCTGGATTCTAGCAGAACACCCCGCCCCGCACTGCTCCCTGGCCAGGAGCTTCTCCTCAGCAGCTGCTTAAATAAGATTCCCCCACTTGCTCCTTGCAGGAATACCCCAAGGTTCATAAGCCGAAATCTTTTGAGATGAAAGAGCTATCTTGCCACTGATCAAGTGTGGCAGTTTCCAAAATAAGCATAGCTTTGAAAGGCCACGGGGAAAAAAAGGAGGCCTCTAATTTCAAGGATGCATTAAACTTGCCCAAGCCACAGATGGCTTATTCCATATCACTCCAAAGAGAAGAAGGCCAGAAGAGTAAGTTCTGAGGCTGTAATGGTGACTATAACAATAATATGGTGTTGTATCCTTGAAAGTTGCTGAGAGCCAAATATTATTAATAGTAATAATAACTACGTGGTATGGATGTGTTAATTATCTTGATCTTGGTGATGAGCCTACAATGTATATCGACATCAAATCACCACCACATAGTACACTGTAAATATATACAATTATATTTGTTAATTATTCCTCGAGAAAGTTTTTCTAAGAGAAAATATTCTTTGGAATGTACGGCCAAAAAAAAAAGACAGAGAGAGAGAAGGCCAGTGAGTCCCCTTTCCCGGCACAGAAGCAGAGTTCTGGTCTCAGCATGCACCTGCTCTCAGCCTCAGCTCCCACCAGGCCACAGGGACCGCTCCTGAGGGCCCACAAGCACTTTTCTTCTCCCACTTGTCCACTGTAGGGATTGAGATTGGGGGCTGGACAGAGCAGCAGGTGCCTGGCCCCATGAGGCCCTGCCAGGTTGCATCAGGGAATTCTGCTCAGCTTATAGGCCAGACTGTCCCAGGGTCAGCTGTGACCCTTGAAGAGACCATTAAATGATGGGTGGAACTAGGGCCCTCTCTGTCCATGGTTCACAGAATCCCCTTCCTCTCTCCCTCTAGGTGTTTGGGAAAATTGCCCTGAATGACACCACAGAGATCAACCGTAATAACAACTTTCAGACCTTCCCCCAAGCTGTGCTGCTTCTCTTCAGGTGGGTCTCTGAGGACAGGTGCACACAGACATACCTACACGATGCAGCTCTATGGTCTGGATATAGAACGAGCGGAAACTCTCCAGGGGAGTGGGCAGGGAGAGAACTAGTGTTGGATCTTCCACCCCGACTGGAAAGCTGGTCATTTCATTGTTGTTTACAACTTCCCATCAAGCAGCCACTGGCACAAGTTGCTGGTAACCACCTGAAACCACTAGGGCATCAAAAGGCAAATACGGAAAGCACCCTGGTTTTAAAGCTAAACAGGTTCAAAGCGAAGCCTGCAACACACTTGCTCTGTAACCCTAAGACATCTAACTTCTCTGAGCCTCAGTTTCCTCAAAAGCCTGCAACACACTTGCTCTGTAACCCTGAGTAAGACATCTAACTTCTCTGAGCCTCAGTTTCCTCATGAAGCAAGTACAGGTGCCAATGTCAGTTTCCCTTTGTCGGGTGGTTACCTCCTTGTGTGCTTGGTTCCTCCCCAGTTAAGCCAGCCACGCGCCTTCATTTCTTGGAAGGCCACTGCTTCTGGTATAGCTGGGGAGGGCAGGATTTCTCATACCTGCTCATGAGTGAGTCCATGCCGCAGCCTGCTTCTCCTTCCTCGCCTGCCTCCTAATGAACCCCTGGTCTGCCTGCTTGGTTCTTCTCACTTTCCTGGGACCCCATCAGGTCCAGGGCTGGGAGATGAAAGCTGTTTATCCTACCCGGGACCACATGATTTCTGAAGTCATTCTAGCTCATGTATTCCATGTGCCGTGGCATTGGGAGAGGCAGCGGGCCCTTTATTATCCCCCGGGAGCCCTTTCTGTGTCCGATAGCCCCAACTTCACCATGCTCTATGGAATCTTTTCCCCACACTCCAGCCCAAGTATCATTATTCCTCCGATGTATTAAATCAAAATGGCAGGCCCCTTAAATATCAGTCTGACGTCACCATCTCCCTCAGATTGTAGGCTATGAGAACACAAGGGCCATTGTCAACTGCAATTTAGCAGTATTTAAGCCTGTGTGACATTTAAATCAGGGAATTAGACACAGATAGCACACCAACTACATGGTTCTATCTCCCATCTTTTCTTAAAGCCCTTGATGACAGAATATATTTTTTTAAAAAATAAACCCATAACAGTACTAGGAAGGAAAAAACCTAAGTGTTATTAGTGAACAGCAACAAAGATATTAATAATCACTAAAAATTAAATTTATTAAAAGACAGATATTCTAATGTTGGCAGTAGGAAATCTAGCTCTAGCCTGTTGCTAACAGATAGAGTAAAATAAAATAGCCTGAAAAGAATAAAAATAAAGGAAGGGAAAAGGGATTTCAGACAGTGTCTACCAAGAAAAGTAGGTGTAGTAATAGCACTATTAAAAGAAATAAAATTCCAGGTGAAAGGCATTAAACAAGACAAAGAGTGATATTCAGTATTGACAAAAGATATAATCCACCAAGAATATATAACAATCATAAAAACTGCATGAGCATAGCAACGACGCTTGGAAATATATCAATCAGACTGATAGAACTGTAAGGAGAAAATGAACATACATGGACACATAGTGGGAAATTTTGATATAGCATGCAGAAAATTACAGATCAAATAGAACAAAATAAAAGAAATGGTAAAGAAAATCTAACTAACACAATTAACAAACCTAACCTAACAAATTTGTACTCAATAAATAGCAAAAAAACAACGTACCCAGAAACATTCACAAAAATTAGCCAAGATTTGGCCCAGCAATTGCACTTCTGGATATTTATCCAAAGAACTAAAACAATAATTCATAAAGATCTATGCATCCCTATGTTCATGGCAGCACAATTTACAATAGCCAAGATATGGAGGCAACCTGGGTGTTCATCAATGGATGAATGGATAAAGAAGAGATGGTACATATATTCAATGGAACATTACTCAGCCATTAAAAAAATGAAATCCTACCATTTGCAACAACATAGATAGACCTAGAGGTTATTATGCTGAGTGAAGTAAGTCAGACAGAGAAAGATAAATACCATACAACTTCACTTACATGCGGAATCTAATGAACAAAAAGAACAAACTAATCAAAAAACAGATTCACAAATATAGAGGACAATTTGGTGACGGACAGAGAGAAGGAAGATTGGGGAGCTGGGAGAATGTGGTGAAGGGTTAAAGAAGTACAAATGAGTAGTTGATAGATGGTCATGGGGATGGGGAGCACAACACAGGGAATGCAGTTAGCATTAATGAAATGGCTAGGTGGAGGGCCAGGGGAGAGAAAAAACACTTAGGAGGATCGTTTTACAAACTACATAAATGTCTAACCAATGTACTGTATACTTGAAACTAATAAAATAAAATTTTAAAAAAATTAGTCAAGATTTAAGTCACAAAGAAAAATTCAATAAATTCAAACTTCAATACAGTAAAATTAAAATAATCATAAAATCAGTAGTTCCTCGAAAGTCTATTCACTTAAATGTTTTGAGTCATTGTTCTAAAGAACTCACAGCTGAAGCACAAAATACTTAGAAATGAGAGTGAGTCCTTAAATTTATGGACTGTACCAACTAATGCCAAAGGAAAATTCAGAGCCAAAATTAACTTATTTTTTGAAAATTTGCAATAAGTAAACTAATAGATGAGGAAAGAGTAGCAAAGTATGAGGGAATGCATTTATTAAAACAAAAGCAGAAATTAATAAAATATGTTTAAAATATATTTATCAATAAACCTTAAACTGATTCTTTGAAAAGACCAATAAATAGACAAACTCTTATCAAATCCAATTTTTTTTTTTTTTTTGAGAATTTTTGTAAGCATTTATTTGAACCAAACTGACAATGTATGCTGAGGAGCAAGATCTCAAATGCTCTGGAGAGTAACAGTTTTGTAGCTTCTTTTTTGCATTTGAAATTAGGCGGGAACTTAAAGATTACACAGAGATGGGAAAAAGCACCTGGTGGGGGATGGGGGGATTACAGGATAGTTAATGAGTTATGTACTTTCTTGACAGTGGTTACAGTTTATTTCAAAGGTGTGTTAACCTAGATGCACAGAAACAATGGACAAGGTTTGCTTAAGGCAAAGATAAACCTTTTACTAAAAGTTATATGCTTGGGGCGTGACTACCTACAGTGACCTGCCCAGTTAGGAATTTATGATCAGATCACCTTATGAGGTTACTTTCCATAGAACCCCTTTTTGTCCACAGTTTCCCCTTTTGGTCACAAATCAGTCTGAAGGATGCACTGATGACTAACCTTTTGATCAGATAGTGCAGTCTCGAAGGACTAGGAAGGCTCATTCTTACGCAGTCTCAGTAACAGCCTTGTCTTGTTGACCATTGGGGATGGGCAATGCCATAACCGTACGATCTGAGTTAAGGCCAATTTTTTCCCAAAAAGGGAAGGACAGGTAAATGGAAGGCAGTCAAATCTTGTAGCCTTCATTGTGGGAAAAGAAAACTCTGGATCATTTACATCCAGTGAACTATCATTAGTCTAGTTTTGCCTCTGTCTCATTTTTCTGTATTTGACATTTAGTATAACATTTATATAACCTATGGAGAGTATTAACAGTTATCTTCTACATGTTCAGTAATCATAAACAGTTGGACTATATAGAAAAAAAAACAAAAAACAAGTTATTATTGTGACTAATATCATTAGCAGACTAACCTATCTTTACCTAGATAATCAAACAAAATGGATTCTGAGTTCAATATCGATCCATAAGTATACAAGCCTTGTTGATGTCTTGAAATAGCTGTCTACCCTCTGGTGTCAGCAGCCTCTCATCCTAGAGGCGTCTTTGGTGTCTGCTATAGGTGGAGGCAGGTGTCAGAGACAGAGATAGATGTCTGTTCATAGTTAGGCACCTGATAAGGTCCCTCCCAAAGAGGCTGCAGAGTGTCTTGTATTTGATGTCCTTTCCAACAAACAAATCTAAAGTCTATCTCCTGGGAGCTCACTGTGAAAGGAAGCAGTTACCAACTTGGCATTTTCTTGAAGTGACTTTATCAAACCTTGGCAATAGTATAAGATGTCTCCTTTTTAATAATGTCAGCTCATGAGTTCCTTCATCTAAATCCAGCTTAAATGTACTGTGATGCATGAAGGAATGTAAAAAACAAAAAATGGGGAGTCAGGGAGCAGGGAAGAACCAAGTGGCCACCATAGGTTTCCTATGGCCTTGAGTATTCACTTAATTTACAACCACTGTTTACCCTGGAAGTTTTCATACATACATAGAGATTTTTAACCCTTAATACCTTGATGTTTAATGAAAATGAAGAAGTAATCAATTAGCATTCTTTAGCTTGGACATTTTATAACCTCTAGAAACATTTTTCATAGACATAAAAATCGATTATTAACATGGACTTATTTTGTAAAACCCAGGCAAAATAAAGACATGTCTATTTGACTGAAACCACGAAACTTAAGCAAGCTTTTATTTACTAAGGATTAATCTTAGATCACATGAACTTGAGAAGTATTTGAGTTAGTTTCTATATTTCTGAGAATTTTAGAATCCAATCTTTACAAGCGCTTGCCTTTAAATTAATTTTAACAATACCATCTAGAGGTAAAAATTATCTCACTTTTATAATACACATATATAGACATACACAGACAGACACAAACAGAGACCTTTTAGCTATGAGAAAAACTCACTGATTCATAAAAGAACAGTTGGATCCAAATTTTGCCCTAAAACATTTATAATTATATCTGTCCTTGACAAGTCAAGTTTCAAATGACTTTCCCTCTTTTAAAATAAGGACAGACATTTTTAATACCTCAAAGAATTAGGTTGACACCTAAACAACATCATAGGTTGATCCATTAATCTAAACCCTTTTTTTGAAGCTTCAAAAGACCAATTAAATATGCTTTCCATTCTTTATGCCTAATTTTATTTCTATTTCTTCTTTCTGCCAACTTTTTCTGTGTGCGCAAAAGATTAATTTAAAAGTATCGAAGGATCCTCATCTTGACCATCTTAGTTATAAATGCGAGACTGACTGTCATGGGCCTTATTGGCCTCAGAGGTCCATTTTCCCATGTTAGTTTTGAGATCTGTAGAGTCTGAAAAACTTCCAGGGAAAACCAGCCTTTACATGCACATCTCCAGACGAGTCAGAAGTGGTGGATATCCCTCAGGGACTGCTTTATGCCCTAGAGGAAATTTTTCTTCAGGCAACCCCACAAAGATTCTTAGTCACCTAAGAATACTGAGCAGGAGCCAGCGAGAGCTTACCAGACACAGCCGGAACCATGACACTTTTCAAGGCACGGGCTCCCCTCTCAGGCCCCTCTCTCAGGGTGAACCCCATTCCAGGGCGCCCTTTCCTTCTCCCCAGGGCTCCTGCTGTCTTTTGCAGAACGAGCTAAGTTACCACACTGGATGACACTTGGTGGCCAAGTCTGCCACTCTGGATTTGAGGATCTGAACAACTGTCATCACCCAACTATTTGGGTTGGGGAAGCAAGTGTTCTTTCTCTTTTGGAGCTAAAGAGAGTTCAGTCTTTCATTTAACCAGCAAAGATTTTGTTCAAACTCTCAGTAAGCAATCCAGTTAAAAAGCCCAAATTAAAAGCAGCACCCCATTTTTTTTTCTTTCCCTGTGTTATCTCAACCCTTATCTACCTCTAGGATTTTCTGAGAACAGTTCAGATAAAGTGATGGCCTTCTACCTAAAGCAAGGAGGCCCGGGATTTCTAAAGAGATTCACTCAAGTTCACCTAAGGCGAAGCGGGGAGCCGGTGGGGCACAATGGGCCCTTGCCTGTACCTAGAGCCTGGTCTGGGTCCACAGGGTGGTTCTGGGTGGGCTTTTTCCAAATCCTGCTGCACCGCATCAAATAAATGTTGATGTAAGAAATGTCCAGACCTATGGAGACTTTTTATAAGTTTATCTGAGCCCAAATGACCACATATTCTGGGGAGCAAGATCTCAAATGCTCCCTCAAACCTAATTTTTTAAAAAGACACAACAACATCAGGAATAAGAAAAGCAATATAATTACAGACATGGAAGTGATTTTTAGAATGATAAGAGAATATTATGAACAAATTTATGCCAATATATTTGAAAACTTAGATGAAGTGGATGCTTTTATATAGAAAAGTACAAGTCACAAAAATTATCTTAAGAAGAATTTTATTTGATTAACCACAATAAGAATTGAAAAGGTAGGCAAAGTTTTAACCCTCAGAAAAAGACCAAAAATTCAATATTTTATGTGTAATGATTACCAAAATATCAAGGAATAGATCATTCCTATAATATATAAACTTTCCAGGAATAGAAAGGTGTAGAGAAACTCCCCAGTCATTTCAATAAGAAAAGGGAAAAAAAGCAAGAAGTAAAATATACATGCATAGACATAATTGTCATTGTTCACAAACAACAGGTTAATCCAAGTAGAATATCCAAGCAAATAAACTCAAAAACCTTTATAACAATAAGATCAACAAGGTAGGAGATTAACAAAAAAACACAATCACACCGTGTAAATGTATATATGCCTTACTGTTAAAGTGTACAGCTGAAACTTATTGGATTTCGTTAACCAATGTCACCATAAAAAAATTAATTAAAAGGCTTGAAAACCCATATCCAAAAAGATATTTGCACACCAGTGTTCATAGCAGCACTATTCACAGTGGCCAGGACATGAAAGCAACCAAAGTGGCATTGACATTTGCAACAACATGGAAGGACCTTAAAGTAATCATACTAAGCAAAATAAGCCAAACAGAAAAGGTTGAAAATCACATGATATCACATATGTGGGATATAAACCTAACAGCAACAAATGAACAGGACAAACAAACAGACTCATGGGCATGAACAATGGACTAGTGGTTACCAGAGGATAGGGAGTAGGGGAGGAGGAAAGAGGTAGACGGGGTAAAGGGGGTCAAATATAAGGGGTTTGGGGGAGGGTGAAGTGAGTAAAGGGGATCAAATATATGGTAGCTGAAGGAAACTGGGCTCTCGGTGGTATCACACAATAGAATATATAGATGTCAAATTATAATGTATATCTGAAAATTATATAATTGTTACCCTGATAAACATAAATAAATAGGAAAAAATAATTAATTAAAGATTTTTTGAAAAAAATTTAAAAAAAGAAACCCACAATCACATTCCTGCACTGATAATGTATTAGGCTGGGCAGCCTGCTGAAAGAAAATACCATAGATTAGGTGCCTTAAGCAATAGGCATTTTTTTCTCACACTTCTAGAGGCTAGAAGATCAAGATCAAGGTCTTGGCTAATTCAGTTCCTAGTTGGAGCCGTTTTCCTGACCTGCAAACAGCTACTTTATCACTGTGTCCTCATACTGTGGAGAGAGAGAAAGAGTTCTGTTCTCTCTTCCTCTTCTTATAAAGACACTAACCTCATCATGGGAGTTCTAGCCTAAACCTCACCTAAACCTAATTACCTCATAAGGCCCCACCTGCAAATACTCTCACATTGAGGTTTAGGGCTTCAACATATGAATTCTGGGGGGACGCAAACATTCAGTCCATAACAGCTAATAACTAGTAAATATAATAGAGAAGATCATATGTTATCACGTTTTTTAGTTAACATTATACTGCAAGTTTTACCCAATGCAATAAAATAAGAAAAATAAATCAAAGGGTAAGAATTGGAGAAGAAACAAAATTAAAAGCCAAAAACATGATTGCCAAACTCAACAACAAAAACTCAATTTAAAAATAGACTCGAATAAACATTTATCCAAATAAGATATGTGAATAGCCAATGAGCTTATGAAAAGATGCTCAATATCACTAATCATAAGGGAAATGCAAATAAAAACTATAACGAGATACTACCCCACACTCATTCGGATGGCTACTACCAAAAAAAAAAAACAAAAAACATCAAGTGGAGAAATTGGAAACTATGTATGCTGTTGGTGGGAATATAAAATGGTACAGTACAACCACTATGGAGAACAGTGTGGTGGTTACTCAAAAGATTTAAACAGAATGATCATATGATCCAGCAATTCCACTTCTGGGGATATAGCCAAAAGAATTGAAAGCAGAGTCTTGGAAAGATATTTCTACACCCATGTTCATAGCAGTACTATTCACAATAGCTAAAATGTAGAAGCAACCCAAGTGTCCATCGATCAATGAATAGATCAGCAAAATGTAGTATATACATAAAATGGAATATTATTCTTCCTTAAAAAAGGAAGAAAATACTGCAATATGCTACAACATAGGTGAATCTTGAGTTCATTATGCTAAGTGAAATATGCCAGTTACACAAATACAAATACTGTATGATTCCACTTAAATGAGATACTTAGTCAAACTCATAAAGACAAATTATAATAGTGAATTGTCAGGATTTGGGAGAGTTATTGTTTAATAGGCATAGAGTTTCAATTTTACAAGATGAAAGAGTTATGGCGATGGGTAGTAGCGATGGCTTCACAATGATGTAAATATATTTAATACTGCTAACCTGTACACTTAAAAATGGCTAAGATGGTAAGTTTTGTTATGTGTATTTTACACAGAAAATACACACATAAAAAATAAAACAAACAAATACAACACCTTTTAAAAAATGATTGCCTGTCGAGACTACACAAGAGAAACTGCTCAACTAAGAAGAAAGTTCAACGAATCTTCTGTACATAAAATCAATTGTATTTTCTTTACATCAGCTGCAAAGAGAAAATATAACTTTTTAAATGTGAATAGCCAATGTGAATAGCCAAAGTGTTCATTTACAATAGAACATTTTATTTATTTTAAATAAGATACATAGAAATAACCTAACAAAAGATACATATGAGGAAATTATAAAATTTTATTAAAAGATATGAAATAAGGCCTAAATAAAGAGATAAGTCATGTTTATGGCTAAGAGACTTAATATCACAAAGATGTCAAATTCCCCAAGTTAATCTATATCTTAATGCAATTTCAGTAAAATACAGAACAGGATTATTCATGGAATTTGACAAGCTGATTCTACCATGTCTGTGGAATAGCCAAGACAGTTTTGAAGCTGGACAGAGTCATTCTCTATGAGAGAGCAAGACTTAACTATAAAGTTGTAGTTATTAAGGCCATGTGATACATTGGTACCAGGTAAGAAAAATAAACCTGTGGAATAGAATGAAAGGGCTAGCGTGAGACCCACATATCTATGAAAATATAATTAATATCAGAAGAAATATTTCAAATCAGTATTTAGAAAATTGGTTATCTATACAGAAAAAGAGGAAGCATATTTCTACCTTATATCGAGCACAAAAATAAATTTTAGATTAATGGGTTATTACAAAAAACAAAGTTTTAGAACTTTTAGAACATATAAGAGAATATTTTATGACATAGAGAAGAATATTTTTTAAAAGATGCAAAAAAACAGGAAAAATTTATAAAATAATTATAAACTTAAAAATATAGAAGAAAAACTATAAACTTGATCACATTGAAATTTAAAATTTAGATTTATCAAAACACATCATAAATAAAACTAAAGACGAGCCACAGACTGGGAGAAGTTACTTGCGATGCATGTAACTGAAAAAGGATTAATATGAAAAATATTATAGAAAGAATCCTATGAGCAAACAAGATGAATAATCCATGAGACAAGCAGGCAAAAATATGAACATGCAATTCAACAGAAGATGAAATAAGAATTCTTAACCAATTAGTCATTTTAAAACCAAATTAAAACAGTAATGAAATATCATTTCACATCCATCATATGAGCAACATTTTTAAAAATTCACTGATATTGACAAATCTAAACTCTTAGAAAAAGAGTACGAAAGTGGTTGCCAGGGTCTGGGGGGTGGGAGAATAGGGATAGGTCGACGAAAGGATACAGACTTTCAGTTATAAGGTGAGTAAGGTCTGAGGATAGTGATAATACTGTATTGTACAATTGAAATTTGCTGAGAGAGTAAATGTTCTCACACATCCATAAAAAAGATAAATCTGTGAGGTGATCAATGTGTTAGGTGGGAGGAATCCTTTCACAATGGATATGTACATCAAATCAACGCAATGTATACTTTAAACATCTTACAGTTTTGTCGGTTATACCTCAATAAAGATAAAAAGAGTTGGCAAGTCTGTAGAGCGGTGGTGTCTCTTCCGCACTGCTGACAGGAGTATAAACTGGACAAACCACCTGGAGAACAAGCAGTTAGTAAAGATGAAGACACACCTACGATCAACTGGCAACTCCACTGCTAAACAGATGTCCTAGACACAGGCCTGTGTGTTTACCACAGTGTTACTTGTATCAGCAAAAAACGAAACAAAAGAAAAACCTTAGCAGGCGGGTGGATTTTTTAAATGGTATGTTCATAGAGTATATACCTGTACAGCAATTAAGATGAATGAACTAGAGCTCAAACGTATCCAGATGGCTAAATCTCAGAAATTTAACATGGATTACAAAAAGAGTTTTCAGAAAGGTACAGTTTGTTTCTATTTATATAAAGTTTCTATTTATATAAAGTTTTAAAATACATACAATGGTAAGTATTTTCATATTTAGGGAGCTTATCAGAGCATTCAGGGAATGATCAACACCAAATTCAGTTTAGCTATTCCTTCTGGGGAAGGGGCAGGAGCAAGGAGCTGGGGAAGGAGCCAGAGGTGCGGTCCTGGCTCCATGGGTGTTGGGCTCTCCCACCTCTCTGCCTCAGGTGTGCCACCGGGGAGGCGTGGCAGGACATCATGTTGGCCTGCATGCCAGGGAAGAAGTGTGCCCCAGAGTCGGAGCCCAGCAACAGCACAGAAGGGGAGACACCCTGTGGCAGCAGCTTCGCCGTCTTCTACTTCATCAGCTTCTACATGCTCTGTGCCTTCCTGGTGAGCTGAGGTGGGACTAAACAGCTACGGGGAATGAGCGTGCCAGTCAGGGCAGCCCGAGCCCGCCATCTCTGCAGCTCACGGTCAGGGTGACCCCAGTGGAGCAGCTCGCGTGGAACGACTGAGTCAGTAGGAACATCCAGCCACACTGAGATAAGGGCAGAAAGCCTGGGCCAGCGCAAGCTCAACCAGCATCTCTCTCGTCCATTCTTGGCTCTTGTCATGGTGTCACTGACCAGAGGACAGAGGAGATATCTGGGGAGGCTTAGAGGCAACTTAGACTTTTTCGGCACTGTGAAGGGGAATGAGAGAAAGGTGGTGGATAAAGTCACCCTCTGTCCTTGACAGCCCTACCCAGCAGCCTAGTACAACTCTGAGGGCAGCTGTGTCAAGTTCACATCCAAGAGGCCCGAGTTCCAGGGGCTGGTGTTGTAAATGGTGACATATGGCTGGTCTTTAGAAATGTTGGCTTCTGCCATGCATGGCACTCCTGGCAAAGTGAATTCAAGTGTGCACGAAGGTCCTCTTAGGGGACTCATCATAATCTCTGTGCTCTGTAGATCATCAACCTCTTTGTAGCTGTCATCATGGACAACTTTGACTACCTGACAAGGGACTGGTCAATCCTTGGTCCCCACCATCTGGATGAATTTAAAAGAATCTGGGCAGAGTATGACCCTGAAGCCAAGTAAGTTCCCAGAGGGAAATTCTGATTCCCAAAGCTGAGAGAGAGGATTGAGCGACCGTTTCTGTAGAAGAGGGTCAAGACAGGTTAGCATTGGGTGGATCGGTGGGAAACTCTGAATTACACCAGGCCCCAGGGTCAAGATCAAGGCCCAGTAATCGGAGGCCAGGTATCTTTGGCTAAGTCAAGAACATATCTACTATTTTCAGTTGAAGGGAAAAATAAGAGGTCCTAGTGTTATATAGGAATAACTGGTAGGTACTCAATTAGGATGTTTATGGCCAGGTAGATCTCAACTCCATTCGTGCCTCAGGTCCAAGGACAGTCTTGTCAATCAATCACATTTGACTGACACTCAACAAACACCTTTTGGTCAAGTGGTTAGTTAACTAACGCAGCAAGTAGGTGTTGAGAATTTCATTGCACTACGAAAATCCTTTCCACCTTGAACACAGCACCACTGGAAAATTGCCTATTAAAATCTAAACATGTACACATTGCTTTTGGAGTTTTACCATGCAATTCTGCAACTCTGCACTGAGTTTGACCAATAGGGCTACTACAGCTATGGAGAGTTCCTCATATACATGGGCTCCCACCTCTCAGGTACATGAGTCCTGGGCTGGTGGCCGAGACCATGGCCTGACTGACCTTTCTCTCTCCTTCCTCTCCTAGGGGTCGTATCAAACACCTAGACGTGGTGACCCTGCTCCGGCGGATTCAGCCCCCATTGGGTTTTGGGAAGCTGTGCCCTCACCGCGTGGCTTGCAAAGTAAGAGATGACCTGGGTTCACGGGAGAAAGAAAGACAATATGGGAGGCAAGATGCCTGTTTGTCTTGTGACCTTGGTCAGGCCATTGATCCTTTAAGGGAGTGAAGACAATATTTTATGTGCCAAAGAAATGAGCCTGAGCCAGGTTATGTTTTAAGGTTCCTTCCAGCAATAAGTTCTCAGATTCTGTAAAGGAAAAATAAGTGAACACCTCATACTGCAGGGAGCCATGTGCCCAGTCCTGAACGAAGGACTCCATTAAGAGCAGAATGTGCTGCCCCATCAAGCTGCACCACCCAGACAACCTGGAAGATGTCCATTCTAGGGTGGATGGATTAGGGTGCCATCTCGGGACCAGCAGGCCATTAGAGAGTGCACACAATGGCTTCATAGGTCCTCAAAGCCCTGAAATTGTACACAGAACCACTGGAACACTCACAAATTGTACCAGGGAGAGGGTTTCCTCAGATTGCTAAGTGAGTCCATGACCCAAAAAAGGTTAAGACAAACACCCTAGGTTCTGCTAGACCCAACTCTTGCCTCTGTGGCCCTTGCATGGCCTGGAGAGTGAGTGCCCCCTAAACTGTGTGCCCAGGCACCTCTCTTGCCTCACTGTAATCCCAACCTTGGAGCCCAGCATTTGCTGAAGAGTATCATTTCCTCTCTCCCTTCTTTTTTCAAGTCCCATTATCACCTTTCTATATTCCGTGTTGCAATAATAGCAAGCTGAAAAGGCCTGGGGGGAAGTGGTGTCGGAGAGCTGTAGAAACACAAATAGAAAAATTCAGCTCTGTGGATAATCCGCTCATGGAAAATGGACACTTGAAGGAACATAGAACCTTCTACCTGTGCTGTGTGGAACTCAGTTTTTTCTCACTTGTACCTCCGTTTCGGTCCAAAAAACATTTTTTTTTAGAAGATTTGCAAGGGTTTAGAAGATATTAGAAAAAAAAAAGAGCACAAATTAAATAAATGTAAGGTAAAGCCGAGTGGAAAACAAGAGCAGGGATGAGTGCTGCCCACACGAGGCTGCAACGTGTCTACCCAGGCCTCCAGACAGGCCTGGACAGGTTGCGGATTAAGTGTTAAGCTTCCCAGTGACCACTATAAAATTCACACTGTCCATGAGAATCACAGAGATCCAGTCACTCAGGGTATTTATAACCCTTCCTGGCACTATGATTAACGGGAAAACACCTTGTGATCTAATGAATAATATCCTTGACCACATCCTGAGAGCAGATGCCAGAATGAATTTCATGGTGCTCTTTCTCATAATGACCCTGGTGTGTGCTAAGGGCCCCACACCGAGCACAGTGCAGTGGCAGCAATTTTGGGGGCAGTGGGAGAGGAGGGAAGAGGGCAATCCAATCCTATCCAGTGTCAGCAAGCTTCTGATCCAGCTTGATGTAGAGGCAGATTTTTCAAAATACAGAAATTGCACTGCACCTCCTGCAAGCAACCCTCCCGTTATGGTCTCTCTTGTTGGGACTTGGGATGAATGCTGGCTGGCATGTGGGCACCCAACAAATGTCTGCACACAGCTATTCTTTGTTGCCGGTAGAGAACACGCCCATTTGCCTGAGCAACATTTGAGCGGGGAAGGGGGTTGGAAGCAAGGGTCTAATAAAGACAGATTCCATTCCTCTCTCTCTCTCTCTGCAGTGGGTGAGAGTACTCGTGGCAGAGCCAAGATTCTCCCCAGAACAGGTTTTAAATACCTTTCAGCGACCATGCTTATCCCCACCTGCCCCTGCTCCCGACACACGCACACAATTGTCAAAGCTCCTTCGCAGCATCCTCTTGCCGTGGTGGTTCAGTGTGTCCTTTGAGAGCCACTGGCTGTAATCACCAGCTTTGCCTCTCCTTTCCCTTCAGCGCCTGGTCTCCATGAACATGCCTCTGAACAGCGATGGGACAGTCATGTTCAATGCCACCCTGTTTGCCCTGGTCCGGACAGCCCTAAGGATCAAAACAGAAGGTAAGAATCATCCACAGGCCACTGGAAGAGCCGCTCAGAAGATCAAGCAGACCAACCAGAGGGGAACTCAGCAGCCTACAGTGTCCCAGGGCTTTGCCCTCCTGTACAGCATAAGAACTGTGGTTCAGTGATTACCTTCACCTGGGGACATTAAAGAGGCCTAGTCATGTCTTCTTTGCTTCTTGAATGGCCTCCTTGCCTCTAGCTTATTTATTTAGAACCCTAGCTTGCCATCAAAACCTACAGATTATTCTGGGTGATATCTTGAAATCATAGGGTATAGCTCAGAAAGCAGAAGGTGATGAGTGTTCCCTGAAGCAGGACCAAGCCCTACCTAAATGGAATTTTATTGGCTGCAAGTAGGCCTCTCAAATGCTCAACTCTCTTTTAAATTAAAAAGACCTGTGTTGGGAAGGGGTCATAGTGGCAAATGGTGACTGTGATCGAGGTCATCGCATACAATTGGATAGCACAAGGTACCCAGCCAGCCAACAGGTATGGGTTAAAATCTCACCTGTGGTCCCCCAGGCAGGCCATGCTCCCTCGGGACTATGTCCGCCTGGAGGGACACCTTCTTCTAGTTTGCACAATGGCGCCCTAGGGGCTAGCAGCAGCTTTGGCTGAGATAGTCAGCTGTCCTTATAATTGATAAGTATTTCTGAACCATCTGTGGAAAACGCTCTATGAAGTGTACCTAAGAAAATATACTTGCTCTCCAAGAGTTTCCAGCCTGTTATGGTGTTTTGTAGAATGTGGTCAAAAGACCACCTGCCTCAGCTTCAACTATTAGAGCTTGTTTAAAATACTAAGTCCCAAGCACCAGCCCAGGTCTCCAAATCTGAGTCTCGGAACAGGGCTCAGGGATCTATCTGCATGTTGAACCAGCTGCATTATGATTCATACAGGAACTAAGGTTTGAAACCCTCTCACACAATAATCAGAGAAAACACAGATGAAACAAGCATATGTCTTCTTTCCCTTCTTATGCTTCAATCTTAGAGTCTCAGTCTGCCACCCATGGTGTTTTCCTTTGGTGCAATGGAAGGCATGCTGGGCAGGGAGGTGGGAAATCTGAATCTGATACCATGTTCTATTTGTAAAATAAGACAAGTAATGAGAAGCTATGTGGGAATTCAGTTCAGCAAATAACCCAGAGAGGCGCCTTCTCTCAGTTAAAGCATTCCAAAAAACAGTAGAAACATTTGAAATGAAGGGAAACGAGAAAACAAAAACAGGCCAGCAAGATGCATGTCAAAATAATGAGCTACTCTTTAAAAAATTAAAATTAGTTCAAGTTCTGCTGCTAAACTAAAAAGAAACAAAGGCTAAAGAATATACTCAGTAGCCAGTGCAATAGCTCAATCTGAAGTATAAGTAAGCCTATTTCTGACACTGCAAGAGTCAAACACACATGTAATGTACGTGTGTGTGTGTGTGTGTGTGTGTGTGTGTGTGTGTGTGTGTAACTAGGAGAAAAATTGGAAGGAAATCCATTAAAGTGTTAACATTGATTATCACTAGTGGGAGAATGAGCAGTGACTTTTACCTTCTTCCTTTAGTTACTTTCCAAGTTTTTTACAATGACTACTACAATTATGTCCAGGAGGAAAGATTATTTTCCAAAGGAGAGAAGATATAATGACTCCTAGTAGGAATATGCTTGTGATGCCTAAAGCCTGATGTAAACTGAGGATATAAATTTTCATTCCATGGAGGAATGAAAAACAGTGATACACTGAAGCCAGATTCCTCACTGCTGAAAATGTGTTGTCAGAGCAAACCAAGACCCAGCTGAAGAATACCAACTGCCAATCACAGTGCAAAAGAAGCTGGTCCAAAATAACCAATACCCATCTTTAGTCTCAAGGAATTAAGTGTTCCAGAGACAAGCCAGCCACATGGAAACTACAGTTAAGAATTAAAGAAAACTTTAAACACAAAGACATTTATCTACTGCACAGCATTGTCCCTTTAGGTCAGAACACTGCATTGTACACTTAAAATTCTGTTAGGTGAGTAGATCTCATGTTAAGTGTTCGTACTTCAATACAATAAAATTAAAAAAAAAACAAACAAAAAACAGCTACCAAAGGGCCTACAGTGCCAACTCAGAAGCAAACCTTCATCAGAGACAAGTCTCCCTCAAATGTGTTAATTTCTTAAGTCTAGAAGACAAAGTCAAGTTCTTAGAAGCAACTAGAAAGAAATGTGAGAAAGCATCTAAATTTGTGAAGATAAGTCTTCATCAGTCCTTACCCTTCAGACTTTTGAGAGGGGAAGGAATGAGAGAGAAATTAACACCTACTTTAGAAAGCCAGTCCCAAGCCAAACAAACCTTCGGAATGTAGAAGAAAGATATTTTAAAATACCTAAATGATGTGAAACACCCGTTTATGAAGTTCCACAGTTTCATAGATCACTGTGAGAATAAATTGAGGCTTAAAAAATATGAAAGATGCGTTGCCTAGGTCTGCCATAACAAATTATCACAAACTGGGTGCTTAAAAAGACAGAAATTTTTTCTCTCACAGTCCAGGAGGCCAGCAGTCCAAAAGCGAGGTGTTGAGGTGAGGGAAGGGGGCGATCCCTTCCAGAGGCTCTGGGGGAGAATCTGTTCCACACCTCTCTCTTCGCTTCTGGTGGTCACCAATGCCTTGGCGTTCCCTGGCTCATAGCCATGTCACTCCAGTCTCTGCCTCCACCTCCATGTGGCCTTCTTCCCTATGTGTCTCCGTGTGACTCCTCATCTTACAAGGACACAGTCATATTGGACGTAGGGCCCACCCTGAGTGCAACCACATCTTAACTAACCGCATCTACAAAGACTCAATTTCTACACTATTCAACCCACTGCAGAAGATAAACCTATTTGAGTGTTACATTAATTCGGACTCTCATTGCACATGTCAGGAACCACCGATCACCTTAACGGTGAAGGACCCCCTTCCGTAACTAGAAAACCCAGGATCATCCTCTGGCTTCAGGTACTATTTGGCTCCCACGTTCATACAGGGGACTCAGGAGTCAGTCACTCTCTCCGTTGCCAGCTCTGCTTGCCCCTGCTGGGCTTCCTTCCAAGGAAGACTCTCTAGCACGGCCTCTGAGTCAGGCTCTGACAGCAGGGCTCTGGACCACGCGGCCCCCACAGCAGTGAACAGTCCCACAGGGTACACTCCACTTTACTGTGCTTCACTCGGTTGCACTTCAAAGATAGCACGTTTTCGTCAACATCGAGGCAGGACCCTCCACCAGCAAAAAGACTAAAACTCACTGGAGGCTCAGAGGATGTTTAGCATTTTTAGCAATAAAGTATTTTTTAATTAAGGTATGTACATTGTTTTTTCTAGACATAATGCTATCTAGAAATACAGTATACTGTAAACATAGCTTCTGTATGTACTGGAAAACCAAAAAATTGTGACTCACTTTATTGCAATATTTGCTCTATTGCGATATTCACTTGATTGTGATACTCGCCTTATTTCAGTGGTCTGAAGCCAAACCCACAGTACTTCTGAAGTATGCCTATGTTGGTTTCCTATTGCTGCATAACCAATTAGCACAATTTTTTGGCTTAAAACAACACCCAGTTATTAGCTCACAGTTCTGTAGGTGAGGAGTCCAGCCATAGAGTAGCTGAGTTCTCTGCCCAGGGTCTTACAAGGCCAAAATCAGGATCTTGATCAGGATGTATGTCTTCTGGAGGCTCCAGGGAAGAATCCACTTTTGGCTCATTCAGGTTGTTGGCAAGTTCATTTCTCACAGTTGTAGGGCTGGTTCTCAGCTAGAGACCGCTCAGCCCCTAGAGGCTGCCTGTCTCAGCTCCATTCACAACAGGAGTGTGTGCTTTCTTCCAGGCCTGGCAGCCATCTCTCTCATACCTCCTGCTCCCAGCTGGAAAGAACCCTCTACTGTTATCTTTTGACCCCCTTCACACATTATTTTTTTATTTGGTTGGTTGGTTGCTTTCGTTTGGCTTGTTATTTATTGAGGTACAATTGACACATAACATTATATTAGTTTCAGATGTATAACATAATGATTTGATATGTATATATATTGTAATGATCACCACAATAAGTGTAATTAACATCCATCACCACACATAGTTACAAATTTTTCCTTGTGATGAGAACTTTTAAGATCTACTCTCTTAGCATCTTTCAAATATGCAATATGTTACTATTAATTGTAGTCACTGTTTTGTACATCACATCCCCAGGACTTATTTATTTTATAACTGGAGTTTGTACCTGAGAACTCTCTACTTTTAAAGAGCTCATGTGATTAGGTCAGGCCCACCTAAGTAATCCCCCTATCTTAAGGTCATATGTGCCATATACTATAACTTAGCCATGAGGTAAAATCCATCCTATTCGCATTCCCAAGGATTATGCAGGATGTGTACATATCAGTGGTGGAGGGAGATAGGTTGGAGGCATCTTAGAATCATGCCTACTACATTCTCTCTTACAGCTGCAGGTCTCAGCTTTCCTTTTTCAGAATTATAAGGCCAGTATCCCAGAGACTGCATGGGATAGCATCTAATTAAGCCTTTTTCACCACCAGAGAAAGTAGACCCAGAGAACCCATGTCTTCTGATTTCTGCTTCCATACTGCTCCCCACAGGGGGCTCAGCAAAGGGCTTTGACACAGAGGTCCCCTGCCAATGGACGCTGTACACGGGTTTGTGGGGGAGACTGCTCTTCCTTCCAGTCATCCACGTTTCCCTGGCGGCCCACGGGGGTCTGTGGGAAACGCCATCCATGGAGAGCCCTGGTGCTCTCAGGCGGGTGGCTGTTGAGCTCAGTCCGGCACCAGCAGTCTTGTCAGCACTAAGTGCCACCCACAAGGAAAAGAAAGTAATGTGTGGGGAGACAGGGTGCCACTGGCTGGCCTGAGCAGCAGCCAGGGAAGAAAGGAAAGGAACGGCATTGGACAGGGCTCGAGAGGGAAGGGGCAAGGAAGGGAGACGGAGCAGAATGCACAGAGGAGGACAGAGGCGGACAATGGGAAGACTGGGGAGAAAGAAAGTGAAACGATGGATTGGAGCTATTTGTGGGGCACTTTATGCTCAGCGCCCACCCCATGGGGGGCCCTCCAAGGCGCTGATGATCATTTCAGCCTTGCATCTCCTTCCCGTCAGGGAACCTGGAACAAGCCAACGAGGAGTTGCGAGCCATAATCAAGAAGATCTGGAAGCGGACCAGCATGAAGCTGCTGGACCAGGTGGTGCCCCCCGCAGGCGGTAGGTGCTCCCTGATCTCCCCACACTTGGCACTTGTCTGATTCTTGAGTCCTCCAGGCTTGCAAGAAGCCTGCTTTCCCCAGACCGTACCCGTGGCCCTACTGATGAGGAGGGACAAGGGTGCCACGCCCTTCACAAACTCAGATACAGGCTGTCAGGTTAGACATCTGGCCCAGTTCTGCATTTCACAAGTGAGGCCAGACAAGGCCCCGTGCTTGATGCTCAGAGGTCTGGCATAACTTCCAAGGAAACTCTGTGAAGTATAGATTTCCCCATGAACCACTGCACTGATTGCTCTTGGAATAATGGGGCCCTGAGATCCCACCTTGGTGGAAATTCTTTTTGTTCTTCCTAGGACAGTGTTTCTCGGCCCTGTGAAACCCAAAGCCCCTTTTTGTAACAAATAGTTTCTAATGTCCCTACTACTATCCTGAATGAAAATCATTGATAATGTTACCTTCCTACATATATAATTTCTAAAATATTAATATAATGATTTACCTCTAACATAAAAATATTAAAATAAAAGGTTTTTCAACATATAACTGCTCAGGCACGACTTTGCCAGAAGTTATAATTAACTGAGGAAATGCTTGCATGCACCCACTTATGATGAATAAGTGTGTTTAAAGGAAATAAAACAATATGGAATATTGTCGACATTTTGTATTTGTCATTTTGAAGAGCTAAGTATATCTAAATAATTATATGTACACACACATATACACACACCTACATATGTGTACATACATAGAACAAACGCAGACCGAGCCAGGCAAGTCAGAAACAGGGGATGACTCATATAACACAAGGATCTATGCCATCAGGGATACGGTTTTCCAAAATGAGAATCTCTCTTGGTCAAGTTGAAACAAAACAAGGTCCTTTGTCAATTTACACAAAAATTATATTTCTGGACAATTCGGGTTATATTAAAATCATGCAAAAAAATGTTTTTTATGTTCACAGGTAAAACCCAGTTAGATTTTTAGCTCAGACACTCATAAGCAGGTTATTCCCCTTCGTGGATGTCTAGCATGACACTTGAAAGACGTGCAGAGTAAGAAGCTAGGAGTGTTGAGCAAAACACTCCTGTGCTTTAAGAGACACATCTAGCACCACTTAATGCCAGTAGCACCCCTGACAATCACTGTGACAACTAAAAAAGTTCCATACATTCCCAAAACACCCCTTTTAAAGGTGATGCCACCCCTGTTGAGAACCACTTCCCAAAAGGAAGGCAGGTCCGGGGCTAAGTGATGGGTCACCTAGCAGACCGAGCATCACCTGTCATTTTACATACAATATTTTATTTATTCTTTATAACATTTCTATGAAGTTTGCTCAAGGAATCAAAGTTTTTAGAAGCTAAGTGGCTGATCCAAGGCTCCCTGCTGAGCACCTAGCAGATTCAGGATTCAAACCCATGTCTGAGGGATACCAGAGCTCTGAGTTCTTTCTCCTGTAGCGACCCCTCCCTGATGACCCGGGACAGGGGCTCAGGGGTCTTTCCTCCCATAGGGGAATGAGGCCCTTCCCAGGTGGAAGGCCATTGCTGCTGTGAATTTGGCTATCTTTAGGGGACAACTTGAAGCAGGAGAACTAGCACAAGCCCCTAGATCTGACCCAGCCAGCTGTCCCCCGGGCCTATTGCCCTGTCCTTCACAGAAAGCTAGAAGATGGAGCAAAAGGGCTCCTTATGGGTCATGAAATATTCCCCTTGGAGACTTACTGGCTTCACTACCATGTATTTCATTCCCAAGACAGGGGCCGATTATGTCATGGGTAACTTGCGGGCCCAGCCAACAGGAACCCAGCCAAGCCACATGTAAGAAAACCTAACCTGTCTGGTTGGAATAAATACCTAAATTTAGACAGGAGGAAGGTGCTCCTTCCACCAACCCATCCCGCCAACCTTTAAGCAGGTTTTTACGTAAGAGACTGGTCGATTTATGATGGGCGTCTGAAGTTTTGGAATCAAATATGAACATGTTAGCAATATCAGTTAAGTAAAAAACAACAAAAAAAAAAGCAAGATGGGAAGTAATTTTGACAATAGACTATTGTCTATAGACTATTGGGGGGATAAGAATATGCTTATTTGCAGAAAACATCTGCATAAAGAATCTGAGGGAAAATACTCAAGAAACTAATAAAAAAGATTATCTATTAGGAGGTGGTAAGCTGGCAGATGGGACTAGTTGGGAGAAAGACTTTTCGCTATATAACTTTTTATATTTTTTTTTTCTTTTCGAACCACAAGAATGTACTATCTCTTCAAAAAATTAAATTAAAAAATTTTAAAGTTTGGATGCTAAAGAAAAATTAATGAAGCCTAACTGAATTCTCTTTGTTCACCTCCAATTCCCTGTCCTCTCTTCGATCATCTCAGATGATGAGGTCACGGTTGGCAAGTTTTATGCTACTTTCCTGATCCAAGAGTACTTCCGGAAATTCAAGAAGCGCAAAGAACAGGGCCTCGTGGGCAAGCCCTCCCAGAGGAATGCCTTGTCCCTGCAGGTGAGGGGCCAGGAGGGGGCCACAGCCCAAGGAAGGCCTGGTCACCTCCCTCTGACCTCTGGGTCTGGGTCACTCGCCAGTGGGCCGGAGGCCAAATCCCTTCAGAAGGTGGATGTTTGAAGGGGGGACATACTCCTTTCCCTCTTGCGTGCTTCCCACACACACTGCCCTCCGGAGTCTTGCCTGCTCCACAGCCCTACCCCAAGCTCTTTGGAGTCCAACTGAAGCTCCCTGATAGCCTCTCAGTGCCTTCATCTTTCTCTGGGAGGTGAATGGATTCTTCCACTCAGGGGCAGACAAGAGTGGTCCCGAGGCACATGCCCTGGTTGGCACACATGGATATACCTTCAGAGGCTCTCAGCGGTGCAGAGACACAGGGTCAGGTGGCTGGGCGGGGGCGTGCCAGGGCACTCACAAGCTCCTCTGGGTTCCAGGCTGGCTTGCGCACTCTACATGACATCGGGCCCGAGATTCGACGAGCCATCTCTGGAGACCTGACAGCTGAGGAGGAGCTGGACAAAGCCATGAAGGAGGCTGTGTCTGCTGCCTCCGAAGATGACATCTTCAGGGTAGGTGGATGCCACAGTAGCACTCTTTTACCTTGATAAAGTTCGGTTTGAAGCAAGCAGGTGGGCTGGTGATCTGCCAGGAAAATCCAGGGAGAAAGGCTTGAGCCCTATGGCAGATTCCAAACTCTTCCTTCTCAGCTATTTCCTATCTCTCCACCTTTTCCAAGCCCAACTCCATCTCAAGCCAGGGCTCCCAGGACATGGCAGCTCAGAGAGCATCGCTGGCTCTTGGAGGAGGAAGGAGCCATTTTCCTAAGAGAAATGTTTCCAAGCAGAAACTTCTACATTAGAAGCTGCAAAGTGGTAGCCCATCAGCCACATCTAACCTGCAGAACTATTTTGTTCTCCAACACTTGAAAATCTGGCACATCCAGATAAAAATCCAGACTCTGACTTCTCTAGAAAAAAAATCAGCAGATCTGGCAGTGTTGGGCTTGGTTCCCACATGGCAGCAGAGGGCTGGAACCAAGTGGCAATTGTCCTCTTGAAATAGAACATGTATTCTCCAGGTCACAAAAGTCTCCTCCAACCTTCCCTTTCCTTTACTGAATATGGAGGCTATCAGTTTTAACAGTGAAAACTAAATGTGACTGGAATGCTAGGACTCTTACATCCAGCCTTCTTCGCTCGTTTGTGGTACCTGCCTAACCCCAAAGGTATTTAGCTAAAAATCCTTCTAATGCAAGGCAGAATAATCACACCAGGGCCAGCCCCATGCCAGAGTTCCTAGGTTGTAGAAACACCAGGAGGTAAGATAAGCCCATTCTGCCTGTGGCTGTCCTGTCATCACCATCCTCATTCTCATCACTGTGAAATGTTCATTACCAAATGGCCTCAGGGACACAGCACCATGTTAATACTACCCCCAATGAGACCCTGTAGACCAACCTTGCAAAAAGCTACTAGCCCAACTTGCC